>NC_092725.1:133851409-134151409 GCF_047496885.1 Scyliorhinus torazame
GGCATGGAGCTCAGGGGAGTCCTGGGTTCCGACATCCCTCCGAGTGCTGGATCCCTGGGACGTTCCATCCTCCGCCTGCCGTGGATCTTCAGCTGTGAGGCTCTCACCAGCGAGGTTCCGAGAAGCCTGCCTACTGGTTACTACCTCCGAGGTATAAGTATCTGCGCTGGTGTCCGAGACTTCTCCTTTGGACATGCTCATCTCAGTGACTTCTAGGGACCACAAGGATTTTCCAGGTGGTTCTACTGATTGCCCATCACGGTAAATCATAGATTATCATTAAATTTACCCAAGGTCAACACCTCCACCCTATCTCCATAACCCAGTAACCCCACCCAACACTAAGGGCAATTTTGGACACTAAGGGCAATTTATCATGGCCAATCCACCTAACCTTCACATCTTTGGACTGTGGGAGGAAACCGGAGCACCCGGAGGAAACCCATGCAGACACGGGGAGAATGTGCAGACTCCGCACAGACAGTGACCCAAGCCGAATCGAACCTGGAACCCTGGAGCTGTTAAGCAATTGTGCTATCCACCATGCTACCGTGCTGCACAGAATGATGCAACATGTTTATTCACGTCAGGTTTGCGGAATGTCTGTGCGTCATTAGGTTTCTCACTTTTGCTCGCCTCCCTCACTTCGCCATCAGCACAGCCTCTCCCCGGACAACTCAAGGGCTCTTGGGGGTGGGTGGATGGGTGGGGGGGGGGGGGGGGGCGGGGTGCGGAGGTGCCACATGACCTTCGGTGGCTGTGCCCTCTCACGCCGTATTTGCTCGCTTTTCTTCCACGAGGAGAATGTAGGCGGGTGTCCTGCCAGTTCAGATGGTTGAAGAATGGTATGTGTGGGACTGCAGTGGGAGCGGGGATGTGACTGTGGAGCTGTGTGGAACTGGGGGGGGGGGGGGGGGGGGGGAAGAGGGCTTGTGACAGATGTGTGGAGGAAATAATCTTTTCTTAGTGAGTTCCAAATTCCGTGAGCAACGTCGGCGGAATTTGGATCGTTTTTCTCACCTCTTGGCAAGATTGACCGTGGGTGCATTTTCTGGAATGCATGGGAATTAGCTTGCAAGTTTAAGATTTGTTTTTGGGCTGTGGGGCAGGCTCCCCTCGGCACGCCTGGTGAAGCCACCTTGAGATTTTGTATCTCCTTGGCAGCCGGCACATGTAAAAGAAGGCAACACTGCATTCCACACTCACTCAGAAGTGGATGGCATAATTTCATAGAATTGCACTTAGAACCATAGAATTCCTACAGTGCTCATTTGGCCCATCGAGTCTGCACTGGCCCTCTGACAGAGCACCCGAACTAGGTTCAGCCCCCCCCCCCCCCCCCCCCCCCCCCCCCCCCCCCCCCCACACACAGTGGAAAACCTTCCAAGCGATTTTTCACAGTGCTCAGCAAAGGTTTATACCAACAAAAAGGAAGGATGGTAGAAAGAGGGAAAATCGACCGTGGATATCTAAGGAAATAAGGGAGAGTATCAAATTGAAGGAAAAAGCATACAAAGTAGCAAAGATTAGTGGGAGACTAGAGGACTGGGAAATCTTTAGGGGGCAACAGAAAGCTACTAAAAAAGTTATAAAGAAGAGTAAGATAGCTGAGGAACTGAACAGGTTTTTTGGGTCGGTCTTCACAGTGGAAGACACAAATAACATGCCAGTGACTGGTGGAAATGAGGCTATGACAAGTGAGGACCTTGAGAGGATTGTTATCGCCAAGGAGGTAGTGATGGGCAAGTTAATCGGGCTAAAGGTAGACAAGTCTCCTGGCCCTGATGGAATGCATTCCAGAATGCTAAAAGAGATGGCTAGGGAAATTGCAAATGCACTAGTGATAATTCACCAAAATTCACTCGACTCTGGGGTGGTCCCGGCGGATTGGAAATTAGCAAACGTGACACCACTGATTAAAAAAGGAAGTAGGCAGAAAGCGGGTAATTATAGGCCAGTGAGCTTAACTTCGGTAGTAGGGAAGATGCTGAAATCTATCATCAAGGAAGAAATAGCGAGGCATCTGGATGGAAATTGTCCCATTGGGCAGATGCAGCATGGGTTCATAAAGGGCAGGTCGTACCTAACTAATTTAGTGAAATTTTTTGAGGACATTACCAGTGCAGTAGATAACGAGGAGCCAATGGATGTGGTATACCTGGATTTCCAGAAAGCCTTTGACAAGGTGCCACACAAAAGGTTGCTGCATAAGATGAAGATGCATGGCATTAAGGGGAAAGTTGTAGTGGATAGAGGATTGGTTAATTAATAGAAAGCAAAGATGGGGATTAATGGGTGTTTCTCTGGTTGGCAATCAGTAGCTAGTGATGTCCCTCAGGGATCAGTGTTGGACCCACAATTGTTCACAATTTACATAGATGATTTGGAGTTGGGGACCAAGGGCAATGTGTCCAAGTTTGCAGACGACACGAAGATGAGAGGCAAAGCAAAATGTGCAGAGGATACTGGAAGTCTGCAGAGGGATTTGGATAGGCTAAGTGAATGGGCTAGGGTCTGGCAGATGGAATACAATGTTGACAAACGTGAGGTTATCCATTTTGGTAGGAATAACAGCAAAAGGGATTATTATTTAAATGATAAAATATTAAAACATGCTGCTGTGCAGAGAGACCTGGGTGTGCTAGTGCATGAGTCGCAAAATGTTGGTTTACAGGTACAACAGGTGATTAAGAAGGCAAATGGAATTTTGTCCTTCATTGCTAGAGGGATGAAGTTTAAGACTAGGGAGGTTCTGCTGCAATTGTATAAGGTGTTAGTGAGGCCACACCTGGAATATTGTGTTCAGTTTTGGTCTCCTTACTTGAGAAAGGACGTACTGGCACTGGAGGGTGTGCAGAGGAGATTCACTAGGCTAATCCCAGAGCTGAAGGGGTTGGATTACGAGGAGAGGTTTAATAGGCTGGGACTGTACTCGTTGGAATTTAGAAGGATGAGGGTGATCTTATAGAAACATATAAAATTATGAAGCAAATTGATAGGATAGATGTGGGCAGGTTGTTTCCACTGGCGGGTGAAAGCAGAACTAGGGGGCATAGCCTCAAAATAAGGGAAGTAGATTTAGGATTGAGTTTAGGAGGAACTTCTTCACCCAAAGGGTTGTGAATCTATGGAATTCCTTGCCCAGTGAAGCAGTAGAGGCTCCTTCATTAAATGTTTTTAAGATAAAGATAGATAGTTTTTTGAAGAAGGGTTATGGTGTTCGGGCCGGAAAGTGGAGCTGAGTCCACAAAAGATCAGCCATGAGGAAATGGGCGAGGTACGAAATGAATACTTTGCATCAGTATTCACCAAAGAGAAGGAATTGGTAGATGTTGAGTCTGGAGAAGGGTGTGTAGATAGCCTGGGTCACATTGAGATCTAAAAAGACGAGGTGTTTGGCGTCTTAAAAAATATTAAGGTAGATAAGTCCCCAGGGCCTGATGGGATCTACCCCAGAATACTGAAGGAGGCTGGAGAGGAAATTGCTGAGACCTTGACAGAAATCTTTGGATGCTCACTGTCTTCAGGTGATGTCCCGGAGGAATGGAGAATAGCCAATGTTGTTCCTCTGTTTAAGAAGGGTAGCAAGGATAATCCAGGGAATTACAGGCCGGTGAGCTCTACCTCAGTGATAGGGAAATTGCTGGAGAGAATTCTTCGAGACAGGATCTACTCCCATTTGGAAGCAAATGGACGTATTAGTGAGAGGCAGCATGGTTTTGTGAAGGGGAGGTCGTGTCTCACTAACTTGATAGAGTTTTTCGAGGAGGTCACAAAGATGATTGATGCAGGTAGGGCATTGAATGTTGTCTATATGGACTTCAGTAAGGCCTTTGAAAATGTCCCTCATGTTAGACTAGTACAAAAGGTGAAGTCACACGGGATCAGGGGTGAGCTGGCAAGGTGGATACAGAACTGGCTAGGTCATAGAAGGCAGAGAGTAGCAATGGAAGGATGCTTTTCTAATTGGAGGGCTGTGACCAGTGGTGTACCGCAGGGATCAGTGCTGGGACCTTTGCTGTTTGTAGTATATATAAATGATTTGGAGGAAAATGTAACTGGTCTGATTAGTAAGTTTGCAGACGACACAAAGGTTGGTGGAATTGCGGATAGCGATGAGGACTGTCAGAGGATACAGCAGGATTTAGATTGTTTGGAGACTTGGGCGGAGAGATGGCAGATGGAGTTTAATCCGGACAAATGTGAGGTAATGCATTTTGGAAGGTCTAATGCAGGTAGGGAATATACAGTGAATGGTAGAACCCTCAAGAGTATTGAAAGTCAGAGAGATCTAGGAGTACAGGACCACAGGTCACTGAAAGGGGCAACACAGGTGGAGAAGGTAGTCAAGAAGGCATACGGCATGCTTGCCTTCATTGGCCGGGGCATTGAGTATAAGAATTGGCAAGTCATGTTGCAACTGTATAGAACCTTAGTTAAGCCACACTTGGAGTATAGTGTTCAATTCTGGTCGCCACACTACCAGAAGGATGTGGAGGCTTTCGAGAGGGTGCAGAAGAGATTTGCCAGAATGTTGCCTGGTATGGAGGGCATTAGCTATGAGGAGCGGTTGAATAAACTCGGTTTGTTCTCACTGGAACAACTGAGGTTGAGGGGCGACCTGATAGAGGTCTACAAAATTATGAGGGGCATAGACAGAGTGGATAGTCAGAGGCTTTTCCCCAGGGTAGAGGGGTCAATTACTAGGGGGCATAGGTTTAAGGTGAGAGGGGCAAGGTTTAGAGTAGATGTATGTGGTAGTATGCATGAGGGGTCATGTGGGACTGTGAAGCCGTGATGTCATTGGCTGACAGATCCTGGGTCCTGGTTGGCTGTTGACCTCTAGCTCCGCCCTGAAGGCGGAGTATAAGAACCAGGAGTTCTCCCCCGCAGGCCAGTCTGTTACGGAACTGCGGGGAACAAGTCACGCTTAATAAAGCCTCATCGACTTCATCTCTATTCGTCTCTCGTGAGTCTTTGTGCGCTACAAGGTACGAGGCAAGTTTTTTTACACAGAGGGTAGTGGGTGCCTGGAACTCGCTAACGGAGGAGGTGGTGGAAGCAGGGACGATAGTGACATTTAAGGGGCATCTTGACAATACATGAATAGGATGGGAATAGAGGGATACGGACCCAGGGAGTGTAGAAGATTGTAGTTTAGTCGGGCAGCATGGTCGGCACGGGCTTGGAGGCCCGAAGGGCCTGTTCCTGTGCTGTACATTTCTTTGTTCTTTGTTCTTATCTCATTGAATGGTGGAGCAGGCTCGAGGGGCCAGATGGCCTACTCCTGCTCCTAGTTCTTATGTTCTTATGAAAGGGGAGAATAATGGCGGAGGATGGTAATGAGGAAGAACAGCAACAGAGATGGAACCATGAGCGAGGATTCTGATGATGAGGTGCAGAACAAGGAGGACGATGACGAGAGGGGGAGGTCAAACCCACCCCTGAGTTCCTGGACAGACTAGCTACACCATGTTCCCTACTCAACCTCTTCAAACACAGCTCCTGCTTAACTTGCTCATTCTTATGCAGCTCCTTTAGTCTTACCCATGGGGAATGGATAAGTGTTTGTGAGGGCGTGGTAGTGAGTGATTCGCAGAGCTCCAGAAAAACAGGAGGCATTTGAAATGGGTGATTATGTGCTATCTCGCTGTGTGGAAACTGATGAAAAGACTGTCTTTAGCTTCAGAACTCACGGGAATTTGCCCGAAAGGAAAGTTATCTGAGGGACATTGCTCCCTTTGTGTCCGCTCTGAGATCAGTCTCTGAGGATGTGGGACAATTGACAAACACCACCCTTGGTCCCAGCTCTCAATGGTCTCACATGGCTTGGTGTCGAACTTTCCTTCATAACCCTCTATGCGCATCGTGGCATACTTTATTACATTAAAGATGCTGGACAGGATTCGCCGTCCCGCCGCACCTGGGGCGGGGTTCTCCGAGCCTCCGCGCTGAAATCACGCTCAGCGCGGGGGCGAAGAATGGGCGGCAGAGAATCGCCGGCAATCGGGTGCAGGCGCTCGACGGGCGCAGGTCGGGGTCCATTGAAAGAGGCACACCCCCCCCACCCGGCGATTCACCGATTGCAGCTGGCCGAGTTCCCGCCGATGTGGCTCTCTCATTGTCCCACCTGGCTGGCAGTCGGAATGGCGGCTGCGGACTCAGTCCGCGGCTGCCCTGGCGGGGGGCGGGGGGGGGGGATCATTCACGGGTGAATGGCCAGGCTATCGATCGGGGGCCACCGATCACGGGCATGCGCGATCTGGAGGGGGGGTGGGGCCTATCTCATTGGTGCCGGTCCGCGGTGTGGATCGGCCATGTCGCGTGGGGCGGTCGACGAAGGCCGCCGCTGCACGCGTGCGCGGACCCCCGACCGGAAGTGCAGGGTCCCGTATCGATAGCCGGAGCTGCAAGGAGCACTCTCGGAAAATTGGAGAATCACCCTGGACTTACTCCAGGTAAGACCAGAGTGATTTGCGTGCTTTTTTACGTTGGCGTGGGGACATAGCCCCATTACTGGAGAATCCCGCCCCCGTACTCCGGTGCGGTGCCCCCACCCCCCACCCAGGCAGCCGGATCCTCTGTCTCAGCGGGTGGCCAATAGGGTTCCTTATTGTGGAAATCCCCGTCGGGAAGTCCGTGGGCGTGGGTGCGCTGCCGGCAAAGCGGAAGACCCCGCCGATGGAGAATCTAGCTGGCTGTATGAATATAATTTGTAGTAATATCGGTGAAACTTTTTCCTTTCCTCAAGGTATCCAGATGGAGTGTGTGACAGCTCCATTGGAACCTGGAGCAGACATTCACCTGGGTTGCAACCAGGGAGGAGTCAGTTTCCATCTCATTGGAAGTACAGGCTGCAACCCAAGTAGCAATGCGGGTGAATGTAGACATTATCCTGCATGCCAGCTTCCAGTCCACACCAGCTACAATTGTCTGTCAGAGCTTCTGGGAAATAATAGCTGCCATTAGACCAGTCTCCCACTCATCCACATGCTCACTGATCCAACAGAATGATAACAGAATGAGTTGTCCTGTCTGGCATGGCTTCCTCTAGGAATGCCAGCACTTTCTCCATAAAACGCCAAGTTTGTGGAACGTGGGGGCTGACACCAGGGTGCCCAGTAACAAACTCTAGGTTTGCAGACAGCTCCCAACTTCCTCCAGGAAGGAGCTGTCATAAGTCAAAACAGAAATAGTCAACAGATCAGGCAGCATCTGCGGAGTGCGACAGAGTTAAGATTTCACATCATGGCGACCCTTCGTCAGGATGCCGCCCGAGCCTGCCCGCTGAGTATTTCCAGCACTTTCTGTTTTCATTTCCGATTTTCAGCTTCGGTGGTGTTTGGGTTTTGTGTAAGCTGTACGGGTTTCAATATCTTCAGTACAAAATGAGAGAAACCCAGTCTCACGATACCAGCTCTCAGGTTGTACCTGCGTTTGGCGCCAGAATAGGTGAAAGATCGGCATCTCCAAGCATTTCGGGGACGTTGCAGTGAGAAAAATAGTAGATGGTTCACTGTCGACTTCATTGTAAAATAAATAGAACATAGAACATTGCAGCGCAGTACAGGCCCTTCGGCCCTCGATGTTGCGCCGACCTGTGAAACCACTCTAAAGCCCATCTACACTATTCCCTTATCGTCCATATGTCTATCCAATGACCATTTGAATACCCTTAGTGTTGGCGAGTCCACTACTGTTGCAGGCAGGGCATTCCACGCCCTTACTAGTCTCCGAGTAAAGAACCTACCTCTGACATCTGTTTTATATCTATCAGCCCTCAATTTAAAGCTATGTCCCCTCGTGCTAGACATCACCATCCGAGGAAAAAGGCTCTCACTGTCCACCCTATCCAATCCTCTGATCATCTTGTATGCTGCAATTAAGTCACCTCTTAACCTTCTTCTCTCTAACGAAAACAGCCTCAAATCCCTCAGCCTTTCATCATAAGATCTTCCCTCCATACCAGGCAACATTCTGGTAAATCTCCTCTGCACCCTTTCCAATGCTTCCACATCCTTCCTATAATGCGGTGACCAGAATTGCACGCAATACTCCAAATGCGGCCGCACCAGAGCTTTGTACAGCTGCAACATGACCTCATGGCTCCGAAACTCAATCCCTCTACCAATAAAAGCTAACACACTGTACGCCTTCTTAACAACCCTCTCAACCTGGGTGGCAACTTTCAGGGATCTATGTACATGACACCGAGATCTCTCTGCTCATCTACACTGCCAAGCATCTTACCATTAGCCCAGTACTCTGTCTTCCTGTTATTCCTTCCAAAATGAATCACCTCACACTTTTCTGAATTAAACTCCATTTGCCACCTCTCAGCCCAGCGCTGCAGCTTATCTATGTCCCTCTGTAACCTGTAACATCCGTCCGCATTGTGCACAACTCCACCGACTTTAGTGTCATCTGCAAATTTACTTACCCATCCTTCTACGCCCTCCGCCAGGTCATTTATAAAAATGACAAACAGCGGAGGCCCCAAAACAGATCCTTGTGGTACACCACTAGTAACTGGACTCCAGTCTGAACATTTCCCATCAACCACCACCCTTTGTCTTCTTCCAGCCAGCCAATTCCTGATCCAAACTGCTAAATCACCCTGAATCACATGCCTCCGTATTTTCTGCTGTCGCCTACCGTGGGGAACCTTATCAAACGCTTTACTGAAATCCATATCCACCACATCAACTGCTTTACCCTCATCCACCTGTTTGGTCACCTTCTCAAAGAACTCAATAAGGTTTGTGAGGCACGACCTACCCTTCAAAAAACCGTGTTGACTATCTGTAATCAAATTATTCCTTTCCAGATGATCATACATCCTATCTCTTATAAACCGTTCCAAGATTTTGCCCACAACAGAAGTAAGGCTCACTGGTCTATAGTTACCGGGGTTGTCTCTATTCCCCTTCTTGAACAAGTGGACAACATTTGCTATCCTCCAGTCTTCTGGCACTATTCCTGTGGACAAAGATGACTTAAAGATCAAAGCCAAAGGCTCAGCAATCTCCTCCCTAGCTTCCCAGAGAATCCTAGGATAAATCCCATCCGGCCCAGGGAACTTATCTATGTTCACACTTTCCAGAATTGCTAACACCTCCTCCTTCTGAACCTCAAGCCCTTCTAGTCTAGTAGCCTGAATCTCAGTATTCTCCTCGACAACATTATCTTTTTCCTGTGTGAATACTGACGAAAAATATTCATTTAGCACCTCTCTATCTCCTCGGTCTCCAAGCACAACTTCTCACTACTGACCTTGACTGGCCCTACTCTTACCCTAGTTATTTGTTTATTCCTGACATATCTATAGAAAGCTTTAGGGTTATCCTTGATCCTACCTACCAAAGACTTCTCATGTCCCCTCCTGGCTCTTCTTAGCTCTTCTTTAGATCCTTCCTAGCTAACTTGTAACTCTCGAGCGTCCGAACTGAATCTTCACATCTCATCTTTACAGAAGCCTCCTTCTTCCTCTTGACAAGTTTTCCGACTGCTTTAGTAAACCACGGTTCCCTCGCTCGACCACTTCCTCCCTGCCTGACAGGTACATACTTATCAAGGACATCCAGTAGCTGTTCCTTGAACAAACTCCACATTTCCATTGTCCCCATCCCCTGCAGTTTTCCTCTCCATCTGATGCATCCTAAGTCTTGCCTCATCGCATCATAATTGCCTTTCCCCCAGATATAACTCTTGCCCTGCGGTATATACCTATCCCTTTCCAGCACTAAAGTAAACATAATCGAATTGTGGTCACTATCACCAAAGTGCTCACCTACCTCCAAATCTAACACCTGTCCTGGTTCATTTCCCAGTACCCAAATCCAATATGGCCTCGCCTCTCGTTGGCCTATCTACATCATGTGTCAGGAAACCCTCCTGCACACACTGGACAAAAACGGACCCATCTAAAGTACTCGAACAATAGCGTTTCCAGTCAATATTTGGAAAGTTAAAGTCCCCCATAACAACTACCCTGTTGCTTTCGCTCCTACCCAGAATTATCTTTGCATTCCTTTCCTCTACATCTCTGGAACTTTTCAGAGGCCTATAGAAAACCCCTAACAGGGTGACCTCTCCTTTCCTGTTTCTAACCTCAGCCCATACAACCTCAGTAGACGATTCCTCATCAAATGTCCTTTCTGCCACCGTAATACTGTCCTTGACTAACAATGCCACCCCTCCCCCTCTTTTACCACCTTCCCTGAGCTTACTGAAATATCTAAACCCCGGCACCTGCAACAACCATTCCTGTCCCTGCTCTATCCATTTCTCCAAAATGGCCACAACATCGAAGTCCCAGGTACCAACCCATGCCGCAAGTTCACCCACCTTATTCTGGATGCTCCCGGCATTGAAGAAGACACACTTTAAACCACCTTCCTGCCTGCCGGTACACTCCTGCAACTTTAAAACCTTACTCATGACATCACTACTCTCAACGTCCTGTATACTGGAGCTACAATTCAGGTTCCCAAGCCCCTGCTGAACTAATTAAAACCCTCCGGAAGAGCATTAGCAAATTTCCCCCCCAGGATATTGGTACCCCTCTGGTCCAGGTGTAGACCATCCCGTTTGTAGAGGTCCCACCAACCCCAGAATGAGCCCCAATTATCCAGAAATCTGAAACCCTCCCTCCTGCACCATCCCTGTAGCCAGGTGTTCAACTCCTCTCTCTCCCTATTCCTCGTCTTGCTATCACATGGCACGGGTAACAACCCAGAGGTAATAACTCTGTTTGTCCTAGATCTAAGTTTCCACCCTAGCTCCCTGAATTCCTGCCTTACATCCCTATACCTTTTCCTACCTATGCCGTTGGTACCTATGTGGGGGCTACTTGGGGCTGCCCCCCCTCCCCCTTAAGGATCCTGAAAACACGATCCAAGACATCATGCACCCTGGCACCTGGGAGGCAACACACCAACCGTGAGTCTCTCTCGTTCCCACAGAATCTCCTATCTATCCCCCTAACTATGGAGTCTCCAATGACTAATGCTCTACTCCTCTCCCCCTTCCCTTCTGAGCAACAGGGACAGACTCTGTGCCAGAGACCTGTACCCCATGGCTTACCCCTGGTAAGTCCCCCCCAACAGTATCCAAAGCGGTATACTTGTTACTAAGGGGCACAACCACAGGGGATCCCTGTACAGACTGCTTCCTCCTAGCCCCTCTCACCGTCACCCATCTATCTTTATTCTTCGGAGTAACTACATTCCTGAAGCTTCTATCTATGACCACCTCTGCCTCCCGAATGCTCCGAAATTCATCCAGCTCCAGCTCCAGTTCCCTAACGCAGTTTCTGAGGAGCTGGAGATGGGTACACTTCCCACAGATGAAATCAGCAGGGACACTGACGGCGTCCCTCACCTCAAACATTCTGCAGGAGGAACATTGCACTACCTTCCCTGCCATCCCCTCTAGATAAAAAAAGAAAAAGAAAGAGCTTACCTGTTATTCACTCCCCTTCTCAGCAAGCCATCACACAGCAACCTCTGCACCCCGCACGATAACACTTGAGGGAAAATAAAAGAAAAGCTACTTACCAGTCACCAGCCAATCCCTTACCTGCAGGCTCTGGTGTCACGGTTCAACTTCTTTCTATTTCTACCTGCCCTCGAGCCTTCCTCTTGATCTTTACAGCAGTTGTTTTTTGGGGGGTTAGAGGAGGGGGCAGGGAGGGAAACACTGAAGAAGTGTTTCGGGTTTACGTATCACTTGACAACAGCTCCTCCACAAACCACCTTCAAGTTAGGGTGAGCACACGGACGTATGCAAATTCCCCCCGCAACAGCCAATCAGCAGCTCCGCTCTACTGCCCTCTGCTAGATGCTTGTCTTCACTTGAACAGCTAGGGTCTCTTGCTCAGGTACACCTTCAAGTTAGGGTGAGCACACGGACGTATGCAAATTTCTCCCGCAACAGCCAATCAGCAACACCGCTCTACTGCCCTCTGCTGGATTCTTGGCTTCACTTGAACAGCTAGGGTCTCTTGCTCAGGTACACCTTCAAGTTAGGGTGAGCACACGGATGTATGCAAATTTCCCCCACAACAGCCAATCAGCAGCTCCACTCTACTGTGCTCTGCTGGATCTGCTGGAAATGGATTGTGCGCTGATGCCCACGTGGTTGTTCATAGAGGCTGGAGTGAAACAGCAAAGGGCATTGGTCTCATTTCCATCCCAGCCTGGGGTCTACAATGCCAGTGAGGTTAGTCATGGGTCAGAAGATAAAATTAATTTCCGTGGTTTCTGATAATGTTTCATGTCATGATTTTGAAGGGATAATATTAAGGACTTTTGGATCCCTCTTACCACCAATCAAAGCTGATTTCTCAAGTATATTTTGTTTTAATTTACTTTCATCTTCAATGATTTGGTTTTCCTCACAAGTGAAAACAACTTGGGGCTGGATTCTCCGCACCCCGAAACCGAAATTGCGCCCGGCCCCGGGGCGGAGGATCCAGTTCCACGCCTGGAATCGGGACCGGCGCCGGTTCCTCGATTCTCCGGCACCCAAAAAGTGGCGAAACGGCAATACGCCGCGGCGCATAGCACCCACCTGCGGCCATTGCTTGGACCCGTCCCGCTATTCTTCAGCCCCCACCGGCCAAAGTCCCAATGGTGTATTTTAACATGGTCCCAGCCATTCGGGAAACTTGCGAGGCAGCTATGGACTCAGTCCGCAGCCGCCATGTTTGGGGGCGGGCCAATTGGAGGTCGGGGGGGGTGGTGCATCATTCGGGACTGGGCCTTTATTGTGCGGGCGGTCTGGGTTGGGCGCGTGGCCGATCAGGGGGGCACTATTTCCGGGTCCAGCTCCGTGGTCTGAGTTCACCGTGGAGCATGGCGCGGCCACTGGAGGCCGCCGCCGCGTCCAAGCGCGACCTCTGACCCGGAAGTGTGGGGGCCGTATCTGCAGCTGGAGCTTAGAGCTTCACAATGGCTCTCTGCTAGCCCCCTGCAATCCCTATGCCAGTTCTCTGTTATGAAGGGAAGAACTGACCACGGATTTTATGTTCTTGGAGTATAATCAGAAAAATCAGAATCAATAGCAATTTAAAGGAATGTTTAGTTTTCAACCATTTTGGGTTCAAAGCAAATGTTTTGAGGCAATTTCTTAGTGTAAATGCCAGAGTCCCTCAGGACTTGTTTTTATAATTTTTGAAATATGTGTGTCTTTTTCTTGCACGACAAACGTGAGATTGTGATTTGTGTTGCTGAATGCAACAAAATTGTTACTTCACAGAAAGTATACTTGCACAGTATTCTTCAAAGGACATCATAAAAGTGACCTTTGAGCCCGGTGTTTTTTTGCATTTTGAAACAAGCACTTTGCCTGCTTCGGAAAGTGAAAGAAGAGCATCATTATCCAATTAATCTCATAAATCCAGAGGGGCATCCTGAAAAACAGAATCTGGGTAGAGATGGTTTAAAAATAACACTTCAGCTCTGATGTAGTTTTGAAGTAAGAATCCAAACTGTGCCCCCCGGGGCTGCTTGAAAGGTGAAAGCAACTCTCTCTTCAAATCTAATGAGCAAATTGAAAAAGCATAATACGTTATTTTTGTTTACAGTGGGATTGTGCCCTTACCATTTCAGAGTCAGCACCGATGAAAGTACGTCCTTCTGTATGTAAATAGGAGCAATACAGTAAGCTATAGAATAAAGTAATAAAAATGACTGGAGCCTGTTTTGGGTGAGGAAGAACAAACAGTGCATTATCCATATAGACCCTGGAGGTTAATATGGCAGAAGACAGTCGCATAAATAGTTGCGACTTAACAACAACAGGAAAAGTGGTACTGGTCTGTAGACTTCTTGATAACAAGACTCTGCAGAATCACTGCTGTGATCAAACTGAGGAAAAGTGACGTCTTTTCAAATCATTAGCTCTCTGAAGTAATTGACGCACTGTGTAAGGGAAGAATGGTCCTAGCTGCGCCAATTAGTTACTTCAACATTCCTTGTCAGTTTATAAAGTCTTCTGCTTGGCTTCGAGGGCAGAACTCTTCTGAAGATTGACCGCAGAGGGATAATTCAGCAAACGGCTGTGGAATTGTTGCCCTCACAAACTACAAGTGAACTACACACTCTTCTGTGATCCATCATGCCGCACATTTCAGAATATGCATATTGCAAGGTGAGAATTAGATACATTATGGTGAACAGTTTAGCCTTTATGGTTGGCTTTAGCAGAGAAATTCAACTATTTTGTACTTTATCGAGGTGCACATGTTGCTCTTTATTCCCAATGACATAATGGTCTTCCAAGGAAAATCTGAAGAGGTTTCATTGGTTTTAGTATGTGTGTATGTGTGTGTGTGTGTGGACTAAGTGCAATTACAGTCTAACAGTGTGACCTCAATTTAATTCAGTTATTACCATTGATGATTTAAAGTATTTCGCAAAGTGATAAATTACTCCGGGTTTCAGGATATTGCTTCATAGAAGCCATAGAATTTACAGTGCAGAAGGAGGCCATTCGACCCATCGGGTCTGCACCGGCCCTTGGAAAGAGCACCCTACTTAAGCCCATGCCTCCACCCCACTGTCGTAACCTAGCAACACCATCTAATCTTTTGGATACTAAGGGGCAATTTAACACGGTCAATCCACCTAACCTGCACATCTTCGGACTGTGGGAGGAAACCGGAGCACCCGGAGGAAACCTACAGAGACATGGGGAGAACGTGCAGACTCCGCACAGTCACCGGAGGCCGGAATTGAACCTGGGACCCTGGAGCGGTGAGGCAGCAGTGCTAACCCTTGTGCCACCCTCACTTCCTTGTGAAGTTAGAGGTGATATTTTTGTCATATTTAAAGATAGCTAGATTAATGGATTCAACAGATTTTATTACTTCAAAAATGCCAAAAGTTCAAATATTTATAATAAATACGACAAATAGGTCAGCGATCTCTCAAATCATTAGTATGGAGACAATGTCCAGTTACACTGGGGCAGGTGTGGGTGGAAGATTCCCTCCGGTGCTGTGCAGCAAACCCCTTTTTTCTAAACAGGTTTAGATTTTTGTTGTGCATCACACACATGGAAATCTTCTAGCTTATTTATGGGGATTTTTAAAAATATTTTTGTATTTCAGTCTCTTTCTGCAGGGTTAGGGAGAAAACAATCTGTGTGGGTTGCCTAGATTCTGGAGAAACTTGGAGTGAAGTTGTATAAGATTACTAAAGGCAATAATTGAATAGTTTGTCGTCATTTTAACAAGTGGAAGTTAAAACCTTCGATAAAAATGAAGCTTATTTGGTGATATTTTAAACTGCAACTTGCACAATTCTGTTGACACAGGTTAGAGTTAATGCACGTCAGAGATCATCCATATAGTAATATTTTCTGACTCGCGCAAGGTCTTGGAAATCCTTTGGTATATAAAATGCATTTTGGAACTTCTTATCGAGTTGCGCAAAAGCAGAATTGTAGGATCCCTGCAAACATAACCCCAGTCAAAGGATTGATATTACCATGTCCCTTTCGCCAATATTTCAGTTTTATAAGATCATAAAATCATGAGAAATGGAGCAGGATAAGCCCATTGGGCTTATTCTGTCATTCAATAAGGTCATGGCAGCCATGATCCCCAGTCACCTACCTATCCCCATAACCCTTAACAAAAATCTGTCCAACTCTGCCTGGAATATACTCAATGATTCAATCGCCCACTGTACCCTGTGGTAGAGAATTCCAAAGACTAATGACCCTTTATCGCTGTCATTGCACAGACGATGCAACAGCAATAATGAAGACTTTGAACCAGTTAAACGTCTGCTGCTTCTGTACTTGTTAGGTACTAACTGTACTCAAGTACAGTGATCTCGATCAGAAATGTACCATTGTTGCCATTCGCGGTGAAAATACATCAAATCGATTCTCGAACCATCGATTGTCACTTTTACAATGAGTTGTTAATGACAAGTCTTCAAAGATTTTTACATTATTTTCAACAGGTTCAAACACACCTGGAAAACCCAACAAAGTACCATCTTCACCAGACACAGAGGCAACAGGTGAAACAGTACCTGGCGCTGGGCACCAAGCTTTCCAATCAGACACTCTCCATTTCTCACTCACACCCAGGAGAATCTGTTAGAGCAACACCTATTATGAGAAATGCCCTCATTCCCCCTGGCAATGAAAGTACGCCTGACAGTCCCATCACACTGCTATCCCTCGGAGCAAATCATGAAAATGAGGTAACCTTTCTTTTAGTATTTTCGCATCTCTTTCTTGCAATCAATTAGTTACAGCTCAGAGCAAAAGTATATGTGTTTCCAGAATTTTTATTCAACTTCTGGTTACTTTGCTGATGAAATATTTCTGGGATATACAACAAACTATTTTCATCACTTGTTTTGAACAATGCAACAACTTAGAATGAAGAGTCACATGGTACTTCGTAGAACATTATGAAACAAAATCACAGAAGAAGATATTAGGACAAATTACCAAAGGCATGAGCAAAGAGCTAGTTTTTAAGGAGTCTTAAATGAGGTAATGTGGTGGCGAGGTACAAGGAGAGCACTTGGGGCCTGGACAACTGAACACACAGCCACCACGGCTAGAGTGATTACAATTGGGGAGTTTGCCAGAGGCCAGAATTAGTGAGAGTACAGATTTATTGGAGGGTCATGGGGCTGGAGGAGATTATTGCGATCGGGAGGGGCGTGGATTTGAAAACAAGGATGAGAATTTTAAGATCGAGATATTGCTTGACAGGAAACGGTTGTAGGCCAGCGAGCAGAGCGCTGATAGGGGAATTGGATTTGCTGTGAGTTTACACAAGGAGCAGAATTTTGAATGGACTCAATTTTCAGACGGTAGAATCTGGGAGACCAGCTGGGAGTGTGTTAGAATAGTCGAGTCTCAGGGTGCCGAAGGTATGGATGAGGTAAGTGCAGTTGATGAGCTGTGACGGGGGTAAAGTCAGGCAGTATTGATGATGAGTAAATAAGCAGTCTTAGCGATGGTTTGTTTGTTTTCGCCAATTATTATGAATTTGTTTTAAAAGCTCATTACAGTGCTAAATTAGTCTGGATATATTCTGAAATGCCACGTTTTTGAGTAGTATGGTCTTCATTTACAGATGGTCAAATGCACTTTTTGTTTGTTTAAAAATACAGTGATGTCAATCCACCTAAAGTATATAATTCTGTTACTTAGTTCTGCATTTTTCAGAGTGCAGATTTTGCACAGTGTAACGGAATCTACACAGTCATTGCAGCTAAGTAACTTGCAGAAGGAGGTTTTGCATTGACTGTCAGAAATGTCTATGCAAATCACTGGACTCTTTTCACTTCGAGGAAGGTGCATGGTGAAAGTCTTCCGGCACTAACCATTCATCACTTGCATGAATTATAATGACGAAAGTGACCCTTCCGATTATACTTCAAATGCACAGAAAAAAATGGGAAATACGTTGACAAATGAGCTTTTAAGTTGAAATTAGATTCGGTTAAGATATGGTTTCCAACATGCACAGGCTGTCAAGCTGACCTTTTCATGAGTAACATCAGAGTGCAAGGAACACATCCAAGATGGTGAGATCAGGGAAGGAGACTCAATGCAATTTGCCATATGTTATATCATAGAATTTACAGTGCAGAAGGAGGCCACTCGGCCCATCGAGTCTGCACCGGCTCTTTGAAAGAGCACGCTAACCAAGCCCACGCCTCCACCCTATCCCCATAACCCAGTAACCCGACCCAACACTAAGGGCAATTTTGGACACTAAGGGAAATTTATCATGGCCAATCCACCTAACCTGCACATCTTTGGACTGTGGGAGGAAACCGGAGCACCCGGACGAAACCCACGCACACAAGGGGAGAACGTGCAGACTCCGCACAGTCAGTGACCCAAGCCGGGAATCGAACCTGGGACCCTGGAGCTGTGAAGCAGTTGTGTTAACCATCATGCTACCATGCTGCCCCTTGAAGATTGTCAGTCACATTATTTTAACTGCTACCAATTGGCCGCCATTTTAGCTCCTAAATGCAGATGTAAAAGTTTATTAAAATTACATTATTTTTATTATAGTCAAAGAAAAAGTCCTCTGTGACACAGATTAAGGACAAAACAGTCTTTGCTGAAGTGTAGAATTTATTTTTTTAAATGTTCATTTTTTTCAACTAGATTTATTTTCTTCACCGCTTTCCCATGCATTTTGTGCTGTCAGAGGACAAGTGAGAGATTTTCCCCAAGTTGCCCATTAGAGCCACTGTCAGGGTGTCTTTTGTGACACTTTCTCCAAATGTTCTTTTCCCTTGTGGAGATACCTCACCCATTGCACAGCTTGTCGGATTTTCATTCTGCGCACCAATAGTTTCCTCTTAAGTCATCGACACACAAGGAGTGTTTTTAAGTTATGTTCAATTATCGCTCTACATGCAATTTGTGAGTACATTTTTAGATGGAATTTTAAAATGTCTTCTTTGGACTTCATAATGCCAGAGACAATGTCCCGGCTGGGAGTGTAGGTAGCTGCCTAACCTGTGAGACCCAGATAAGGTGCACATGAACATTTGGTAAGAGGCAGGTCAGCAGATTGGCCAGGCTGAACCATCCCACATCCTATCCTCTCTGCGAAGAAGGGCAGAATTCCTGCTTGCCACGTTTTCGGGTGGCACCGTCAAAATAGGCAACTTACAACATGGAGAATTGCAAGTAAAAGCCTGTTGGTATTATATTGCATTGAAGCACCAAAATGCTGAACTCCCAATTCACCCAAATTTCGTACTGCCTTTGAAAATGACGGCCCAGCAGATGCCTAGCTCATCCCGATAAGACCAAAATGGGGTCACATGTTCGTGGAGATGCTGAACTGAATCAGGCCACCCTTCGGCGATGGTTTTCCACAGTTTCTGTAGTGTGGAGGCGTTCGCCATTTCTTCTTGTAGCTGCTGGAGTTTGCGTTGCACAGTATGTGCCAGATGAATTGATGGACTTGCCTTCTCCTGCAAGCAAGATGTTGCAGCTCACTTGAAACTGCAACTTTGTCAAAACATCCTAGATATTTTGATGTTAGGTTGTGAAAAGAGGCGATGATTAACTTTGGAGTTTGATCTGCCTTGTGATGGCTGACTAATTCCATTGCGATTCTGGCGAGTGCAAGGTCCCACCATGCTGGTAGACCTGCAACTGCTGGGCCTTTAGTCTCCACAATGTAGAACGTCTGTAACACACCCAGGAGGATTGACCATACTTGCACTCCAGGACCACGGATCCTGCACATGGAATGAGTGAACGGTTGTACTCAGACTTTCACTCTTGGCCCTCCATGTCTGTTGATACATGTCTTTTAGAATTGGCAAGGTCAGCATCTTGGCACTTGCCCATGTGTCAATTTTGGCCAATGGCGAGGAGCTGCCAACAATCTCGGAGAAGATAGTTTGAATCTCGACGACCACCTCAGATCGTGTGATGGTATCTCTGTTTTCCACGAGTGGGCCGAGATAGAGTGGAGGTGGAGAGAATGTTTCCACTTGTCGGAAAACCTAGAACCCGAGGGCATGGCCTCAGACTGAAGGGACGATCCTTTAAAACAGAGGTGTGGAGGAATTTCTTCAGCCAGAGGGTGGTGAATCCGTGGAACTCTTTGCCGCAGAAGGCTGTGGAGGTCGAATCACTGAGTGTCTTTAAGACAGAGATAGATAGGTTCTTGATGAATAGGGGGATCAGGGGTTATGGGCAGAAGGCAAGAGAATGGGGATGAGAAACAAATCAGCCATGATAGAATGGTGGAACAGACTCGATGGACCGAATTCTGCTCCTTTGTCTTATGGTCTTATGGAAATTGACGGTGTGAAACCTGTGTTCACCATTCTTTGTCTCATCGTGCATATCTTTGTCATATTCTGGTTTGTCAGTCACATCATGTATATGTTTCGGACAGGATGTTGGATCTTCTGAATGCCTGTCAACACACGATGTGTATGGTCTGTTTGGATCAGTGCGTGGCTCTTCGTAGTTGCTTCAGCCATTGCTCATACACTGCCACTACCATTGGCCCTTTCTGCCACATACCATGCAGAATTGACAGAGCGCTGGGCATTTCCTTAGTGCATGCAAAAAGCCACAACTTCTACATGCCTTGCTAGGTTTGGGTGTTCTACAAAGTGTGTCAACAATTGAGGAGCTACTTAGGACCTGTAAGTCTTGTCCAACTATGAGGATCAAGCTTGCTAGTCCCACAGTGTGGTGTTCTCAGTCAGGTTACTGTTGTTCCACTCTCTCTTACTCAGCTTGGACATAGCAGCTGCAGCTTTTGCAATCCATGTGTTGATTTCAGCATCAGGTCTCTCACCATTGGTTCTGTTATATAAGTAGTCACCTCCTGTAGATGACCTCGGGGACTATTACAGCAGCAAAGAGAAGAATATGCAAAAGAGTGTTGGTGCAAGAACAGTTTGCCTCCACTGCGGATTTCAAAGGGTTGCGATGTTGCCCTGTCGCAGTACCTATCATGTGGTTATGGAAAGCGGAGGCAGCTTCAGCAGGAAGCCAACCTTCACCAGCAGCTTACATAGACCACCTCTGCTCACTTGGTTAAAAGACTTGGTGAGATCGATGAAGGCAAAATATAGTGGTCTCTTTTGTTCACGGCATTGCTCTTGCAGCTACCAGACTGAGCAGATCATGTTAATCATAGATTGTCCAGTTCTGAAATTACAACGGAGTCAAGATTCATGTGTTTCAGCCAAGATCAGCAGTCTGCCAAAGGCAGCATATGTTTCCCATGATGCTCCGCAATTAGGCAGCTTTATACTTGTTGCAATCACTGCAGTTGCCCCTGTTCTTGTCCAGGGTCGCACATCTTTGCATCGAACATACCCTGGGGCACTGCTCCCACCCACTTGCAGATGCTGCAGGATTGCCAGTTTTGCATGGGTTCAGGCAGTATAGCATCAGCAGCTGGAGCTTTGTCCATGGAAAGCGAACAAACAGCTTTTCATGAGCTCCTTGCAGCCCAGGCTAAAGTTTCAGAGGAACACAGAGACTGCTAGGCCGTCAGACATGCAGCATGCAGGCCCACTGCGAAGTACATGCCCAAGCACACGTGAACCAAACTTCCAGCTATGAGCAAATCATCCCAGTGCCTTGTGGATACATTAGGGGAGTTGAAGGTTAATGGAGTAAAGCTTGACAAAAGCTCTGTCAATCCAACGGCGCACTGGTGTCTAAGTATGTCATATTTCCAGCAACTCCTGCAACCGAGCCGATGTCAAACGTCATGCTTTGTGTTCCTTTGGATGCAACTGGGGAGGTCAAGAGAGGGACCTTGATGTCTAGGCATTCCAAGGTCTCCAGAAAATGTTCCCAAGTTTACACCCTGGAGACAAAACTCCGGTATCGCTTCAGAGTGTTAGCACAATGCAGGAGACAGCAGCGGTTGTGGGTAATAAGCCGAACTCGGCTGTTATGCGACCATCAATTCACTCGAAGACATGTGGGGAAGTAAACCGTGGTTTTAATCAGCTTAGAACTGAGCCTGCCTGTGACCGGTACAACACTGAAGGCGGCCCCGCAGGTCAGCAGCTCTTATACTTCCTGTAAAGGGGGTGGAGCCAGGGGCGGAGCCCGTACATGCCCCAACATATCCCCTGTGGGTGAAGTCACACAATGGCCCATAGGTAGAGCTCACAGGGTTAATAACATAACACAGTGCACTGGTGAATTATCAGTAATTATACATTCACCACAGGCTGGCATAGAGAATGGATCCTGTGGGATGTCTCTGACATTGGAAAGGGACAATGCATCCCATTAGTCAGCCATTGCCCACCTCAGGTTGGGCAGCCTTTGTCTAGTAAAATGCTGACCCGTCACACCCCATTTGCTTCAATGGGTGTATGGAGCTTAGAGTCTCTGCTTAACAAAGTGGGCAGCATCCATCGCACCAAGAAAAAAAAAACAAGAAGAAAGAAGATGCCAACTCTTCAATTGGCAAGTTAGAACATCAGGACCATGTACATGGGACAGACAGAGGGACAGTGGGACAGCACAGTGGTTAGCACAGTTGCTTCACAGCTCTGGGGCCCCAGGTTCGATTCCCGGCTTGGCTCACTGTGTGTGGAGTCTGTACGTTCTCCCCGTGTCTGCATGGGTTTCCTCCGGGTGCTCCGGTTTCTCCCACAGTCCAAAGATGTGCAGGTTAGGTGGATTGGCCATGCTAAATTGCCCCTTAGCGTCCAAAAAAATGTTTAGGTGGGATTAGTGGGTTACGGGGATAAGTTGGAAGTGTGGGCTTAAATGGGGTGCTCTTTCCAAGGGCCGGTGCAGACTCGATGGGCTGAATGGCCTCCTTCTGCACTGTAAATTCCATGATTCTATGACTTTCAGTTGATTGGTAATGCAAGACACATTGGAACATTTAAGATATAACATTAAGGTAATAGCCGTACAACGTTAGTTAACCGTAACTTGCAAACTGAGGCTATCCATTCATTCAGTGGCTGTACCTTAGTGACCACAAAACAATTGGCGGAACCTGACCATATATTGTCAAGGCATCAGGCTCAGACTGAACACTGCCGTGTACCGCTACAGCTGCACAAACTAGTTTTCTCTCCAGATCTTGAGCCTCTCTGAGAAACGAAACTGACTGGCCACGGTTAACGCTGTCACTCAGGCAGGTTGGAGCCTGACAGAGCCGGCTACACAGAGATCGGGGAGCCATCTTTGAAGTGCGCCCTGATCAGCACTGAAGTGGAAACCCCTCACCTACCATGTTAGTTTCAGGGGCTCCCCCACTGGCAATCATCGGGGGGCTCTCCCTCCCCCCCCCCCATCCACCACTGTAGAAGTATCACCGGCTTTCCATTCCCCCCCACCCCCCGCATTGCCAGCTCCCTCCATACCTGAAGGTTCCCCCTCACACCCGCCCCCCCCCCCCCCAACCACATGGTAACTCGAAACCCCCTTCCCCCCATGGGGCTTCCACAAGGGCCCGCCACACGCACTTCTCCCCGACATTGCCCACAGCACAGGTTGACACTGCCAGGTGGGCACTGTGCCATCCTGATGGTGCCAACCTGTGCCAGTGCCCGGCATGTCCCTCTCTCCCCAGGGGTTGGGGGCTACACTTATCTTTGTGCTCCTGGAGCAATCAATCCCCTTGTCTGGGGATGTTATAAATACAAAATTCAAAAACAGATTAAAAATACAAGTGTTTTGTATAGACAAAGTCAAAGATGCAGGTCTGGACCTGTAAAGACTTAATTGCCTGCAAAGACTCGCATTCAAAGTATCGACTTGCATCTTTGACTTTGTCTATATATATGTTTCTGGAACCCACCTCTTCATTCACCTGAGAAAGGAGCAGTGCTCCGAAAGCTAGTGATTCGAAACAAACCTGTTGGAGTTTAAGCTAGTGTTGTAAGACTTCTTACAATGAAGACATGGGCAATGCCATGACTTCACTCAGGATTTGTGATGTATCACACTCCTGGCCCATTCCCTATCGATGGTCATTTACAATGAAATTGAGGGCACGTTATGCTGAAAACTTCATTTTTACCTGCACAACACGTGTTGTTTTTAGATGGATGATGTTATCGATGATATAATCAGTTTGGAATCCAGCTGCTTCAATGAAGATTCTCTCGGTTGTATGGAGCCACATTCTCTCATCAATAACACAGTAAGTACTAATAGAGGAAAGCGGGGCATCTTTAGCAGCCAGTAGATTTTGGGGCGCAGGGGAGGGCCATGGGGAGGACTAAGGATCTGATGTTGGGTCTCCTCCAAATGTTTGTTCTTCCTTCTATACCTCTTAAAGTGGGTGACATTTTTTTTCCTTGCATTCATAGCATTCTTTCTTGAAAGCAGGACAAGTAATTCAAGTGATCGTGAACAGATGGAGAAGCTATTTCAATGCGGTCTGCTCTTCAATGGAGAGACTAAACGCAGACTGGGTGACCTTCAGTCCATTCGTAAACAGGATCCAGACCTTCCTGTCACTTGCCATTCCACTCACCAGCCTGCCCTCACGTCCACATGTCCGTCCTTGGCCTGCTGCAATGTTCCCCAGTGAAGCCCATGCAAACTACAAAAACAGCACTTCACCTTC
This sequence comes from Scyliorhinus torazame, assembly GCF_047496885.1. NCBI lineage: Eukaryota > Metazoa > Chordata > Chondrichthyes > Carcharhiniformes > Scyliorhinidae > Scyliorhinus > Scyliorhinus torazame. The sequence continues at coordinate 133,875,507 of NC_092725.1, forward strand.
CGATGAGGCACGTTACCGCCTTTCGGACTTAACGTTGAGTTCAACAGCTTCAGACTGTGAACTCTCTCCTCCACCTTCATCTCATCGTTAATTCTATCAATTTATCTTTGTTTCTTCCATAGATCTGTTTTCTCCTCCCCATTGTTCCCTCCTTCGCCCACCCCACTTGGGCCATTTGTTTCCTGTGCCTTTTGACGCACTGTTAACCTTGGTTCTGCCATTCACACATTCTAATCTCTTTATGTGCCACTATCAGCCCCCTTGTTAGCCTTAATCACTCCCATTTATATTCCTTTTGTCTTTCTGTCCAGGACATCTTTGTCAATCTCTACCCTCCTTGGCCACCTATCCAGCCTCACCGCACCATGCCCCCCCACTCCCCCCCACAATGGTATAAATCTGACCCTATTTGTGGTTTTCTCTAGTTTTGACAAAGAGTCATCCAATCTTGAAACATAAGAACATAAGAACTAGGAGCAGGAGTAGGCCATCTGGCCCCTCCAGCCTGCTCCACCATTCAATGAGATCATGGCTGATCTTTTGTGGACTCAGCTCCACTTCCCCGCCCGAACACCATAACCCTTAATCCCTTTATTCTTCAAAAAACGATCTATCTTTATCTTGAAAACATTGAATGAAGGAGCCTCAACTGCTTCACTGGGCAAGGAATTGCATAGATTCACAACCCTTTGGGTGAAGAAGTTCCTCCTAAGAAGTCCCTCCTAAACGTTAGCTCCCTTCTCTGTCCACAGATGCTGTCAGACCTGCTGAGGTTGTCCAGTATTTTCTGTTTTTGTTTGAGAAGCTAGTCCATGATGAGCAGAATGGCCTCTTTCAGTGCTGGAGTGGTTCCACTTACTCATGGAGGTCTTGAAATTGTTGTTTAACATTTAGGTTGAAGCATTTTTATAAACTGTTGCTGATTAGTTGCTTTAAAAAGCACCAGAACTACATCATATCAAATTATTGTGCTTACTGGAGAAGACTAAATCACTGTGATTTTGTGCCTGTTTCTAAATTTCCACAAGAAGTGTTAAAGATAAGCAACTGTAATTTTAATATTAATTTCAGCGGAGGATTCAGCTTCCTCTGTGAGTGTTTGCAGAGCTGTCCATGCCACATAACCCCTTCCTGCTCCCATGTAAACTGAATATTTGATCCTGTTTCAATGTGACAGGCGGCCTATGTTTGGTGTTCCACTGGAAGGAGAAAAAGGGGGGAGTTGAATTCAACAAGCTGTTGGACATCATCAACATTAGAGTCACCTTCTATTCAAAAGCTCAGTTTACAGATTTCAACCTTTCAACCTCACAGTGCTGCTAAGATCGCTTAGGAGAGTTCGCTATGAAAGTATAATGTAAAAGTCTACTCAAAAAAACCCTGCCCAGAAGAGCATGTTTGTCCTCTAATTTGATGACTCCAGACAGGCATCTTATTTATTTATTTTTAAATGTCACTACAGGTTTTTAACCCATCATTCCTGTAAGTGTTGAGGGATTCTGTCTGCTCACTGGAATGTTGCCACCGTCTATGGTTCATGCATGTTCTGCAACAATAAGGTGACAATAGATTCTGTGACCGTTACTGTGTATAGTTTTGGTCTCCTTATTTTAAAAAAAGATATCGGGTTGGATTGTCCGTTTGGAGACTTTTTTTCTCCCGCTGGAGTTGAATTGCAACTGTTTACGTTGCCCCTAGGAGCGCAAATCGGCAGGCAATTCCGTATTCATTGCTATGCAACTTAATGCTTGGCGTGGAATATGAGGATTTCCAAGGGAATCCTGATATCGGGTGGCCATTTTGAGCAGGCAGCCCGATAAAGAGGTACCACTGCTGGCCAGCCCCCGTGCACCGCAAAGCACCCGCGAACCCCCATCAACCCAGCACCGCACAGTAGCCCCTATACACCTGGATTACCTGGGTGCCGTCCCCCACCCCCAAGTACGGGGGTATCCTGACCTGGCCTCCCCCCCCTCAATGAGACCCCTGTAATAGGGGAACCCCCCCACAGAGATCCCTGTAACAAGAAGAGCCCTCACAGGGACCCCTGTAAAAGGAAGAACCCCCAGGGACCCATGTAACAAGGTGACCCCCCACCAGACCCCTGTAATAGGTGGACCTCCTTAGGGATGTCTGTAATAGGGAGTCTCCACAGGAACCCCCTGACCAAAGAGGCCCCCAAAGAGATCCCCTGCTTAGAGGGACAACCCCCCCCCCCCCCCCCCCCCAGGCCCCACCCTCTCCAGAAAAAAGACCCCTGCTGGAAGCTAGAGAGTAGCCTGACAGGGGCAGTGAGAAGAATTACAGCTGTTAACACTTACCTTGAAGCTCCACATATCCATTCCTTGATGGAGAACAGCTGTGGCCTGAGGCACAGCCCTGCAAACAAGCTCGGTAGTAATGATTTTTCATGGTTAAACAGTCGGTACCACATTGGCACATCACACATGGAGAATGGACAATTGGGCATGATACTGTCGGCAAACTTGAATCTTTAGAATTGTGGCTGATGTTTTCTGCTCTCTGGTCCATGTAGGTATCATTACCAAAGTATTATCAAAAGGGAGAGGAATACCTCTTCCCAAACTTACTGTCTCATTACCATATTGGAAATGACTTCAGTAATTGGAAACAGAAAATGACTTCAGTAATCTGAAACAGGAAACTGTCATTGAATAGTTTTCAGTGCATGAGATACAGTGATGTTTATCCACATTATTTAGCTAAATATGTTCAGTGTAAAATAATTGCACACATTTTGCAAAATGCAATGCCGAATGGGATGTGGAGAAAACGACAATGGCACACCCAGCCTGGTCAATCTTACAGAGTCCTCCTGACTAACATCTCAAGCTTTGTGCCAAAATTGGGAGATGACCCATAAGCTAGTCAAGGAACAGCCTGACGTAATCATACTCGGGGAACCATAACTTACAGACAGTCTCCCACACACCATCGCCCCTCCTGGATTTCATGTCCCACCACATGAGAACCCCCCTCCCCCCCCACCCCAGAGGTGGTGGCTGAGTGGTATACCATTGGAAGGGTGCTCTTAACAATAACTCTGGACCCCATGAGGTCTCATGGCATCAGGCCAAACATGAGTGAGGAAACCGCCTGCTGATAACTGTTGCAATATACCATTAAGGGATAGGAGCATGGCATCACTAGGAGGGAAGTGTGTCATGCGATCCAGTTTAGTTTCACTTTTGTTTTCAACAGAGCACATAAGCTTTGTTGAAAGCTTCATATTCAGGTGTGAGCGTTAAAAAGTAACCTTTTTTCACGTGGCACAGTGGTTAGCACTGCTGCCTCACATCTCCAATTCCGGCCTCGGGTGACAGACTGTGTGGAGTCTGCACTTCCTTTCCGTGTCTGCCCTGGTTTCTCTCGGTTGCTCCAGTTTTCTCCCAAGTCCAAAGATGTGCAGATTAGGTGGATTGGCCATGCTAAATTACTCCTTTGTGTCCAAAAGGTTAGGTGGAGTTACAGGGATTCTGGGATTAGGGTGAGAGTGTGGGCCTGGGTGATGTGCTCCTCCAGAGGGTCAGTGCAGACTCAATGGGCCAAATAGCCTTGTTATGCACTGTAGGGATTCTATGATATGTTCCCATGTGCCGAGTCTCAATAAATGTACCCACAATGTGTTTGCACCATTCCTTATGAGTTATTGTCGCGTTTATGATCACAATTACCACTTACCTCATTCAGTTGATGAATCAGAACTCTTCCGTTCTGAACACCACTTAGAGGAAGAACAGAGGATCAAGAGATCACGGAATATACTCTGGAATTTCCATCACCAAGAGTGACTTGGTAACACCACTGCTGGCCAATCTCTGAAAGACAGAACTTCTAGACTGGGCCTACGGCAGGTGGTGTGGAAATCAACAAGAGGGAAAAAAGTACTTGACCTTGTCTTTGCCAATCTACCTGTCACAGGTGGACATGCCCTACCAGAAACATTCTGGTGTTCTTCAGTGTTTAGAAAAATTAGTGAACATTCAATGATGATCGGACTTCATAATTTGGAACGAATGTCTATTCACGTAAAAAAAGTTACTTTATCATGATCACACCTGAAAGCACTCAAAAATATTCAGAAGCCATTGCTGCTTGTCAAGGTTGTCCAGAGGGATCATTAGTAATTGGAAGCACTTGGGAATTGAAAAAAATAATGCCTCCGCCAACCAAGAATATAAGGAACTGGTTTGGGGAGCAGTTACCACCACGCAGTTCTTGGGGAGATGGAGTCCTGTCTTCACATTAAGGGCTGTGGGGCACTACCAATGTGGTAATTGAGATAGATTTGGACCAGATCTAGCAACTCACAATTGGGCGTCCATGAGGTGCTGCGAGCCATCAGCAACATCAGAATTGTACTCAATCACAATCTGTGACTTCATGGCTTGGCGTGTCTCCACTGTGCCATTACCATCAAGTAGGGTGACCAAACCTAGTTCAATGAAACGTGCAGGAGGGCGAGGCAGCAACAACACAAGCCAAACCTAAAAATGAGGTGTCAACCTTGTGAAGCTACAACACAGGGACATTTCAGCACGTAATAGACAGAGCTAAGCTTTCCCACAACTGACGGATCAGATTTAACCTCGCATCCAGTTGCGAATGGTAGTGGATAATTAAACAACTAATTAGAGGAGGAGGCTCCAAAAATATCCCCAACCTCAATGATGGGGAAGCCCAGCACATCAATGCAAAAGATGGGCGCCATGGTAGCACAGTGGTTAGCACTGTTGCTTCACAGCGCCAGGGTCCCAGGTTCGATTCTTGCTGGGGTCACTGTCTGTACGGAGTCTACACATCCTCCCCGTGTCTGCGTGGGTTTCCTCCGGGTGCTCCGGTTTCCTCCCACAGTCCAAAGATGTGCAGGTTAAGTGGATTGACCATTCGAAATTGCTCTAAGTGTCCAAAATAAAAAAGGTTAGGTGGAGTTACTGTGTTATGGGGATAGGGTGGAGGTGTGGGCTTCGGTCCTTACGCCCTGTAAATTCTATGATTCTATGATAAGGCTGAAGCTTTGGCAACATTCTTCAGTCAGAAGTGCCGAGTGGATGATCCATCTCGGTCCCTTCCTGAGGTCCCAAACATCAGATGCCAGTCTTCAGCCAATCTGATTCATTCCACATGATATCAAGCAATGGCTAAAGGCACTGGATACTGCAAAGGCTCTGGGCAGTAGTACTGAAGACTTTTGCTCCAGAAATTGACGGGCCCCTAGCCAAGCTGTTCAAGTACAGCTACAACATCGGCATCTACCTGGTAATGTAGAGTATTACCCAGATACATCCTTACGACTAAAAGCAAGACAAATTAAACCAGGCCAATTATCGCCCCATCTATCTACTCTCAATAATGAAGCCATTGACAGTGCTATCGTCTCCTTATTTCTGGAAGGAAGTAAATGTGTTGGGGGCAGTTCAGGGGTTTACGAGACCAGTAAATGGAATGGCAGCGTTGTCTTATGAGGAAAGGATGGACAGACTAGAGTCGTATCCACTGGAGTTTCGCAGAGTAAGAGGCAGCTTGATTGTAATATATTAGATCCCGAGGGGACTTGACAGGGTCACTTTGGAGCGGCTGTTCCCTTCTGGAGGAAAATCTGGAACTAGGGGTTCAAAAATAAGGGGTCGTCCATTTAAAATGGAGATGAGAAGAAAGGTTTTATCTCAGAGAGTAGTGAGTCTTAGGAACTCTCTTCGTCAAAGAATATTTTTAAGGCTGAGCTGGATCGATTCAAATGAATGAATGGGTATCAGGGGTAGGTGAGAATGTGGGGTTGAGGTTACATTCAGATTAGCCATGATCTTATTAAATCACGAAGCAGGCTTGAGGGACTGTATGGCCTACTCCTGCTGTGTCAGGCGGCAGTGACTCAGCGATAACCCACTCACTGATGCTAAGTTTGGATTCCACTACGGCCTCTCAAATCCTGATCTCATTGCATCCTTGGGCTGAAGCCGGACAAAAGAGCTGTCCTTAAGAGGTGAGGTGAGAGTAACTGCCCTTATCTCTATTACGGCCTTGGTTCGGTTGACTGGTCCGCCTCACACTGCAGTAAAAACACGGCCAATGAAAGGAGATAGCCTCCAGGTGAGAGATCAATGGAGGTGGGGTGGGAGTGGCACTTCACTCCGCCACTGACCCGCCCCACACCTGTCATGGCCACAGCTATGGCTGCTGTCTGTCTAATCAAGGAGTTGCCCCTCGACAATCAAGGGCTATAGCTGTGGCAGTTTATAAATATTTTTTGGATTGGTCTACAGAGGGACATCCATTGTGACATAGTAACATAGCGAGGAGGAGGCCACTCGGCCCTTCGAGCCTACTCCACCATTCATTATGATCATGGCTGAACATCAAGTTCAATACTCTGATCTCACCTTCCACCCATTTCCCTTCATCCCTTTAGCCCCAAGAGCTGTATCTAATTCCTTCTTGAAATTACACAACGCTTTGGCCTCAACTACTTCATGTGGTAGTGAATTCCACAGATTCACCACTCTCTAGGTGAAGACATTTCTCCCCCCCCCTCAGTACTAAAGGGATTGCCCCTTATCCTCAAACTAAGACCCCTAGTTCTGGACTCCCCCACCATCCGGAACATTCCTTGATGCACCCTCTCTCTCTTTCTGCAGGAATTGACATCTTTCAATGATGGTGGGGCTTCCAATGTGTCATCGCTGAATGGCCTCTTATTGGCCCTTCAGCCTTCCACACCCCCACACCCCTCCTTGATTGGGGCATCCTTGATTGAATAAGGTGCCTTCCCCACAAGAGATATTTTAAGCAAAACTAATGCCTTTAAAATGAAATGGAATGGAAGTCAAATTCAGTCTGGAATTGTTCAAAGCAACTTAATCCTCGAGAATAAATATTATTAATCACAGAGTGCAGAGGGAGTAAGAAGGACATTTGTGGATACTGTGAGTAGAGTGAAAACAGGTCCATTAGTCTGCCTTCCATTTTATACAGAATATTCAGGCGTAAACCTATCTGTATGATAATGTTGCTGAAAGAGCTTCACAGGAATACCAAGCCAGGGCAATGCCATGACCAATCAGAATCAAGCTGCCTGGTTTAAATTTTAAACAATGCTTGACAGTTAACTGTCAGCCACCATCAACTGGTGCATTCTCTGTGGCAACACCTCTACCAATACAAATCTATTTGTCAACCAATCAGCACTTTCTTCTAATACAGTGTAAATTTGTTGTTTCCCCTGATGCTAGTATTCTCGCAAAATATCCTGAGGGTGCTGTGATGAATGTTGGAATTTCAGATAAATTGTATTTTAGGCATTTGGTGAAGTAAGGGTTAAAAGCCTGGGTTAGTGTGTGTATGACTGCTGCAGTCATGTTTTTAAAAATCCTGGTTTGAAAGGTTGGAAGCCAGGGGTGAAATGAAGGCATCATAAAAGACTTGGGATAATACCGTTTTGTTTGGATTAGGGGGGGGGGGGTAGTTCCCTGTGGAATTAATTAGATTTCAGCTTGGTGAGGTGATGTAGTTATTGGGTGGAGCTAAGGTATCAGGCATTTTGCAGAATAGCTGGTCAGTGGAGTTTTAGATGAAGATGTGGGCAGAAGTTAAGATATGCTGTCACTGCAGTTCAGTTAAAAGATATGTCTGTAGACACATTAGCAGTGTGGCTGGAAAGGTGAACAAACCAGCTGACGTAGCTTCTGAAGAAATACAGCCAGAGTTTCTGCATGGGTCTGACAGGATTCAGATATTTCCTTTAAAAGCAGTGCCCAAAGATATCTCTTCCACAAAGAACATCTACGTAAGGCAGTATTGCTGAGTGCAAAATGTATTTTACCGGTGGATTCAGAGCTGAGATTTTTTTTTTGTTTGATTGTGAATAAAGATAGCAGTTAAGGGTTACTGTGTCACTGCATTCATTAGCATTGTTTAAGGGGTAATTGTAAGTTATTTTCTGTTGGGATGTTAAAGATATTTTATACCGTGTTAGGAATAAAGTTTGTTCTAATATACCATGTCCTTATTTCTTTGTGCAATCGCTCCTGGAGCGAGGTGTCCTTCCCTCACAGTCTTACAAAGTTAAAATATAACGTTGGGGTTTCTCTCCAGCATCCTAGCCACTCTTGGGATCTGGTCTGGGATTGTAGCAGTGCAAGACAAAATGCTCCAACAAAATGAGGTCTGTTGTTTCGGCAGTACTCAAATTCTGCACGCGCAAACAACTATATGTATAATAATAATTAAAAACTGAAAATGCTGGAAATACATAATCATGATCCAGGCTGTGTTTTGCACCCAATAAAAGTGGAAAAATGGGCACAACAGAAATACTAATTTTGGCCATTGTTCTTCATATTGAACAAATTGATGACTTTAAATGGTGCAGTGAATCTATTGCTTATCGAACAATACACAATTCCAAAAACCGAGAAACTATTATTATTTGGTCAGTTGTAATGAATGAAAAAAAAACAATGTGTTAAAAGTGAATTGAACTTGAACAGTATCATTAAGTTAGGCAAACCTTGCCACTATTTTGGTGCACATAATAATAATCTTTATTATTGTCACAATAATAATCGCTTATTGTCACAAGTAGGCTTCAATGAAGTTACTGTGAAAAGCCCCTAGTCGCCACATTCCGGCGCCTGTTCGGGGAGGCTGGTACGGGAATTGAACCCCTGCTGTTGGCCTTGCTCTGCATTTCAAGCCAGCTGTTTAGCCCACTCTGCTATACCAGCCCAAGCCTACATTAAGCTTACATTAACACGGCAATGAAGTTACTGTGAAAATCCCCTCGTCGCCACATTACGGCACCTGTTCGTGTACAGACAGGGAGAATTCAGAATGTCCAATTCATCTAACAAGCACGTCTTTCGGGACTTGTGGGAGGAAACCGCAGCACCATGAGGTACCCCACGCAGACATGGGGAGAACGTGCAGACTCCGCACAGACAGTGACCCGAGTGGGATTCGAACCTGGGACCCTGCTGCTGTGAAGCAATAGCCCTAACCCACAGTGCTACCGTGGCGCCCATTATCTATGACGCACGGTACTCATGCATTATTCCCAGGTGTTAAGAATATCACAGCTAAAGGTGCTGCTGGTGCCCACTCTGCTGAATCTATTACTCATGAAGTAAAACCTCTTTCTAGCCAACTCGGGGTATTCCTTTCAAATATCAGATCGCGAAACTCATCTTTATCGATTTTCTACGCCGCTGTTTAACTTCTGTTTAAATAGTTTCTTGCAAGCCGGCAAACATTAACAATTCCACTGCTTGGCGTAACATCAAAGAGCTGAGCGGCCTGCAGGAGAACGATTTTGCTCCTAAAAAATTCTCCCAAGTGTTAAAGTCCAGGGTGTCAGAGTTCGCTTGCTTATGTGAATTGATGTTCAGCATATGTACGCAAACCGCTGCTCACGCTACCTCTCCCAGGAGGAAGGAAAGATAAAATGAAGGAGAAAAACAAAACAATTGCAATTGTGGAGCTAATAGAGTCACAGAAAATAAAACTGGTAAGAAATCGATTTTTTTCCCCTTCCTGTTTGGACTCGTAATAGTCAGTGAATTTTGGAGATATTTTATTGAGAAATGCATGCAAAGTTAAAATATCTTACCTGAGTAAACTTTAATGGAGTACATTATTACCTCAGGACAGAATCACTGTACTGAATGCAGATTCCGGAAAGGGCAGCAGCATTAGTGCATCAGGGCTAAATAAGCAGCCAACTTGCAATGGTGTTGCTTATTCAAGTAGCAGTGCAGATCTAAAACATTCTTGGAATTGTGCAGCTTTCTATATTTCTTCTTTAATCTAGTCGCAAGAATTTACTGATTATTTTCCCTGAGCCCACAGCAATGGACTCACTGTATTTTCAAAAGCTACCTTGAAAATGAGTCTATGATGAAGCGTGCTTGAAGAATGTCACTTGCCTTTTGAAAAGGACATCGGGCAGCAGAATTGCCATAATATTGACGGTAATGAAGTGCAGGGTGTTGCAGATAAATAACTATGCGATATTTTTGGTCAATGTGTAAGCACCATGCAGTTTTTCAAACGCAGTTTAGATGGGTTTTTTTGGTCTCCTGTGAGGCCTTTCAACTTTCAAAGGTTATCAATAGATTATAAAGTAACCATGATGAAAATGCCAGAGCACAAACGTCACGACTTGTGTGATGTAATTATTCGTAGCTTTGCACTGATTTAATCGCTGACTATAACATAGAATGAGAAAGTGGTTGAATTCTCATTTTTGGTATTTTACAAGGCAGTTCAATCCTGAGAATTCTCTGAAGACAAAGTAAAAACGATTGACAGCAAGAGCATTGAACTTATCTTTCAAAATAAGCATTCATATTTAAGAGTGCCGCTGCAATATTTTGTCCCTTGTGCAGGTTTCTCAAAGTATTAGAATCATAGAATCATAGAATTTACAGTGCAGAAGAAGGCCATTCGGCCCATCGAGTCTGCACCGGCCCATGGAAAGAGCACCCCACTTAAGCCCACGCATCCACCCTATCGCTGTAACCCCACCGAACCTTTGTTGGACACGGCAATTTATCACAGCCAGTCCACCTCACCTGCACATCTTTGGACTGTGGCAGGAAACCGGAGCACCCGGAGGAAACCCACGCACACACGGGGAGAACGTGAAGACTCCACACAGACAATTATCCAAGCCGGGAATCGAACCTGGGACCCTGGAGCTGTGAAGCAACTGTGCTAACCACTGTGCTACCATGCTGTCCAAACTTAAATACCTAAAATTTAACATTATTTTTACATGTAGAATAGCTGTCTTTAAAACTGTAATGTGACATTGTTCAGTGGGGGAGGCTACCTTTCAAAGCTGCACAGTCTGCAGTATTGCTACAAAGTTAATTTGGTACAGCTGCTAAATCCATCCATTACCTTTTGTGATTTGAATATTTTACATGGGGTTAAACGCACAGTTTAACGTTGAATGGAGTTTGACACTTCAATCCAAGTCCCTTTCTCAGCAAATTCCTGGTGTCATGCCAGCCATACGTATTGGAAATGGTGGAACGATCTACTCAATGTGGAAATAATGGACAGGCATTGCAACATTTCTCGGGAGCTTTCATAAGTTAAAGATAAACATTAGAAGCTGGATAAGTCAAAATATTTGAGAGAAAGTGCAAGTTTAAAAGCACCCCCAGCAGGGGAGTTCTCCCTCGTGCTGCCCAGTATTTGCTGTTCAGCCAACTTTGAAATGACTTATTGGTCATTAAGTCATTGCTGTTTGTGGAAGCTCATTGTGTGTAATTTTCATGCTGCATTTCCTGCAATGTAACAGTGTCTGCCTTTCAGAAAGTAACTTCAGAAGCTGGCTGTGCTTTGGGACATAGGTGCTGGGTTAAGTGCAAGGTTTTTTTTATGCGTGACTTCAAATAAAGGAAATATGTTCAGGAACTTAATTCCACACCTTTGAGAGTACCCAATTCATTTTTTTCCAATTAAGGGGCAATTTAGCATGGCCAATCCACCTACCCTGCACATCTTTGGGTTGTGGGGGCGAAACCCACGCAAACACGGGGAGAATGTGAAAACTCCACATGGACAGTGACCCAGGGCCGGGATCGAACCTGGGACCTTGGCGCCGTGAGGCAGCAGTGCTAACCCACTGTGCCACCGTGCTGCCCATTCCACACCATTGTTGATATAAAATCTATTCTCCCCATTCTTCCCAAAACAGAATTCTTAACCTTGTCAACCTGGTCTCAGTGGTAACCCTCCGACCTCGAACTCTGAGCCTGTGGATACAAGCCCCAGCCTAGAGATTTGATCAAATAGGTTGGCACTCCACTGCAGCACTGAGGGAGTGCTGCACTGTTGGAAATGCCATCTTTCAGATCAGATGTTAATCTTTGTGGCACCATTCGAAAAAGAGCAGACGATTTCTCCTAGTGTCCCAACTAACATTTTATCCCTCAACCAACATCACCAAAACAGATTATTTGCTCATTTATTTAAATGACATATTAGCCATGATAGAATGGTAGAGCAGACTCGGTGAGCCGAATGGCTTACTTCTGCCCTTATTCTGAACTTATGAATTTAATGCTGTCTGTGAAAATATGCCCTCCGCAAATTGCAGTGACTACACTTCGAAAGTGTTCCATCAGGCGTAAATCACTTTGGGTAGGCCTGAGATTGTGAAGCTGCCACTTGAATTCAAGATCTTTCCTTACTCTCTTTGAAGCCATGCAGTAAAACTGCCTTGATAACTCATAAATAAATACACCTCGAGTGGCTAGAAATTCCTCCAAATATTCTTTATATCTTGTTATATCACTAACTCATAGTGGCTACATAATTTACCAATGGGTTGCATGAAAATTTAGAAATAATTTGGAGTCTATAGAATTGCACTCATCCATATCTACCTGGATATCTTTGTTAATGGCTTATATTGAATTAGCTGAGATGCTGCAGAGGAGAGGAAAATGAGTGTTTCCTTTCCTGATTACTATCTACTTGGGGGCCACACAAGGCTATGTGAATGCAGCAACCTTTTCCGATATCTTCCTTGCTGCAAGACTGCACCTCTCTAGCCAACTCCTCATTGGTATGAGGAGGCAGAGAACTATCCGACTGACACAACATTCAATTCACGCTAACCTCAATCATCAAGCTTCAGTATTCAGATGATGCTTGTGTGTGCGCTCACACAGGAGCTGAAGTTCCACGTCATTATTAACTCCTTTTATGGGCCTTCCACTAAACCACTTGGAAAACTGAGGTCCTCTTTCAAACAATTCTCACAGCAAGAAACTTCTCCCCAACAAGATAGATCAACTGCAAAATTCTGGAAAAATGTGGGCCCTTTTCCAGATCTTGGGAGCGTCCTCTCGATGAAGACAGGTGCTGGCACAGATAATGAGTTTCATCGTCATCTCCAACATGCCAGCTCTGATTTTGACCGACTGAGGAAAAGCATTTTTGAGGGCCAGGATCTCAAACCCGCTAAGGTCGTGGTTTACTGAGCGGCATGGTGGCACAGTGGTTAGCACTGCTGCCTCACAGCACCAGGCACCCGGGTTCAATTGAAGCCTGTCTGTGTGGCGTTTGTACGTTATTGCCATGTCGGCGTGAGTTTCCTCCGGGAGATCCGGATTCCTCCCACAGTCCAAAGATGTGCAGGTTAGGTGTAATGCCTATGCTAAATTGTCCCTTAGTGTCCAAAAAGATAGGTGGGACTACTTACTGGGTTACGGGGATAGGGTGGGGATGTGGGCTTGAGTACAGTGCTCTTTCAGATGATCAGTGCAGACTTGATGGGCCGAACGGCCTCTGTCTGCACTGTAGATTCTAAGTGATCCCTGCAATCATATATGCTTTGGAGACTTGGACAAGATGGAGTGATTGCATTGGAGCATTAAGACCAGCGCTGCCTTTGCAATATCCTTCAAATCTGATAGCAGGAAAGGCAGTCCAGCAGTTGTATCTTCTCATTAATCACTCAAAGACAGCTCCATTAGGTAGGCCACATCATTTTTGTGCCTGACACCAGACCCCGCAATGCTATCACTCTACTTGGAACTTGACCAGGAGACACCAAGCAGGACAATAAAACATTTTTGGGGTGTCCTTAAAAGCATCTTTCAAGAGTTTAAACATTTACACTGTTCTGAAGAGGCAGGCAGACTCAAAACCTTAACTTTGTTTCTCTCCCCACAGATGCTGCCAGATCTGCCTCGTTTATCCAGCAGTTTCTGTTTTTATTAACAATATATACTCAATGAGATGGAAGTGTTGATTGGTTGACAAGTGGACTCTTCAGGAAGAGTCATGGAGAATGCACCAGTTGAACTGATAACTGACAGTTAACTGCCAAGCTTTGTTTAAATTCAAAGCAGGCAGATGGATTCTGATTGGTTAAGGCGTTGCCCTGGGGAATGAACCATTACCTATTTTGTTCAGTTGAAGCAGGTGCAATGTGTGTACATGTTTTTTCTGTCTGCAGAGAACAGGGCTGTGTGTGTGAATATATGTAGCTTCTAGCTATGTAAGTGAGCCATACTGTGAGCCCGACTGATAATCTTACATTGGTTGTCAGTGTAATTTTTAGCACTATCCGGATTGTTTAGCAAGCGCTGTGCAATTGCTGAGTAACACCTAATGTTGGACATTGTGGCTGGAACATCCCAGCCATTTGAGATCCCGCTGTGGGTTTCACGTTCAATGGGAAACCCTGTTAACAATGGTGGGACTAGAAGATCCAGTCACTGGCCACTGACGGGCCACCTTCACTACCGTGAAAGATGTGACGGCTTGTTGAGGAAAATCCCGCCTAGAGTTTTGAGTTTCACAAGCACGGGTAGATTGGGTATGGTCAGTAACTTGCCCATTGAGAACAGGGGAAGGGACGTGCTGTTTAATACGATCCGCCAGTCTTTGGAATGTGCGGCCTACATACCGGCATTGAATTTCATATGCTGCACGACTCATGTGTTCTCGGCAGAATGCCTTTATGGCTTGACTGCAGCATCTTGTTGTTGGAAAATACCGCTCATGTTGTCACTGCATAGTAGCAGCTTGAAACAGCTAGCTTTACCTGTTGCTTAGTTTTTTGAGATACCTTACCTTTAGCTGAGGTAGACTGGGCACTCTGCAGGACCGAAAGTGGCCCATTCATGAGTTTATATGAAATACAACGAGCAATGGTGGTTCGATCAGGGTAGCCATTGTCTCACAGAGTGGCTTTGATGTCTTATTTCAACATCAAACTTGCGCAGTGAGCAAATGGCTTGGTCGTATTTACGTTGTAAATAAGGCCAATCTTATCGCATGTGGACCCTGTCGGAATCCGAACATGGGTATTGACCAACGAAGGTCGGCTGGCAGCAGGGCAGAATTCTCAATGAGATATATCACCTACAAATCGGAAAAATGCAAGGGATAGGAGGTTAGGTATGATTCCATCAAGGACGTGCTTCTTGTCGAACTGAACAAATATATTTGCAAGAGCTGGGCTTGGAGAGGATATCATGGCAACGCGATCTGTTTGGACATATTTGGCATCATTTAAACTGAACTTAACTGAGTGAGTTTCTGAGTTCATGAGTTCACGAGTTCAATAAATACTGATCCGCAAAATGGTGGTGGGTCTAGATTGCCATGATGTAGTGCTGCAGTGTAAATATGTATGACTTCCTTGTGCGGAATATCGGTGAATAAGCTAGCAATAGTCAAATGAGCACATGGGCACGACATCTCTGTCGATATGCAAGTCCTGTATGGTCCTTGCAAATGCGAAGGGATCTTTCACAGTGTTGCATGTAAGCACAATAAACTGCTGGGTGATACACATATGATAGGATTCATCCTCACAATACACTGCATTCCTAAATGTATGGGTTGTCCAGGCCACACAAAAGTGATGTCACTTTATGCCCTAGCCTATCTATGACTGGTTCTACACAACATGAATTGGCATGGTTTGGTGAGTTGCTACAACCAGTTTTGGATGAATTTTCCAGATACACATATATAACTATGGATGATCATGGAGCGATTTTCTAACCTTGAAGCCTAATTAGTTGAATACAAACAAAATCAAGATGGCCGGGCAGGTGATGTGGTGCAGCTAAAGCACCTAGGTCTGGTGGATACCTGTGTAGTCCACGGAAAGCACATCTGCCAGAACGGTTAGCGGCTTGAGGAACTTTGGTTCAGAGTTCATGAGCTGGAGTCCAAGCTTCAAACACTGCGAGGCATTAGGGTGGGAGAAGGTTATGTGGAGACCAGCTCCTGCCCTTTTTGTAGCCTTGGTTCAAACATGGACAAAAGAGCTGGACTGCCCTTGACATCAAGGCAACATTTGTGGCATCAAAGAGCTTGAGCAAAACCGGAGTCAATGGGAATCAGGGGGGAAACTCTCCACTGGTTGGAGTCATACCTAGCACAAAGAAAGATGCGTGTGTTGGAGGACCGAATATCACTGCAGGTGTTCTTCAGGGACGTGTCCAAGACCCATCATCTTTGGCTGCTTCATGAATGACCCTCCCTCCATAATAAGGTCAGAAGTGGGGATGATCCCTGATGATTGCACAATGTTTAGCACCATTTGCGATTTTTGAGATACTGAAGCAGTCCGTATCCAAATTCAGCAAAACCTGGGCAATATTCATGCTTTGGCTGATAAGTAAGCTTGGCGTCTGACAATGACCATCTTCAACAAGACAGGATCTAACCATCGACCTTGACATTGAGTGGCATCATTGCTGGAACCTCCACTATAAACATCCATCGACCAGAAACTGAACTGGACCAGCCATATAAATAAGGCGGCTACAACAGATGGTCAGAGGCTAGGAATCCCGTGCAGTGAGTAACTCACCTCCTGACTTCCCAAAGCCTGTCCACCATCTACAAGTCTGGAATGTGATGGAATATTCCCCACTTGCCTGGATGAGTGCAGCTCCAACAACACTCAAGAAGCCCGACACCATTGAAGATCATGCAGCCCGCTTGATTGGCACCCCCCATCCACAAACATTCACTCCCTCCACCACCGACGCACAGTAGCAGCAGTATACCAACTATAAGATGCACTGCAGGAACTCCCCAAGACTCCATAGACAGCACTTTCCACTCCCACGGCCACTACCACCTAGAAGGACAAGGGCAGCAGATGCATGGGAACCCCACAACCTGCAAGTTCCCTTTCATGTCACTCCCCATCCTGACATGGAAACATATCGCTGTTCATTCACAGTTGCTGGGCCAAAATGCTGGAACTCATTCCCTAACACTGTGGGTGTACCTACACCATATGAACTATTGCGGTTCACAAAGGCACTTCACCACCACCTTCTCAAGGGCAATTAGGGATGGACAATAAATGTTTGCCCACATCGACAAATTTAAAAAAAAGATTTGCATCTATGAGCCAACCACACCCTTTAGACTGGGTACATTCGATTTGCTGCATGGCCAGGGTCAGGGGAGGCAAATATGGGGATCTTAAAGTTGGCAATGGAGAAGCCACAGCCCTTGCAATTGTCTCACGTTCAAGGTCTCCCCCAATCCCCTCCCCCTCCCACGGTAGCCCCACACATATTTTAAGTTTATTGTCAACTCCAGCATACAAAAGAGTCAACAACATGTTAAAAACACTCACAAAAAACCGTAATATGCTAAAAGCATTTACAAGACCCCCAAAAAAACAAATCCAAGAGCTCCCAAGCCAGCACACACCCACCATCCCATCGGTAGCTCCTCATCGGCCGAACGGTGCCCAAATGAGCAGCACAGGCCACTGGAAGAGGACACACCGGTGCAGAGCACGGTAGATGAGAGAGAGACAAGAGAGAGAGAAGAGAGAGAGAGTGAGAGAGAGAGAGAAGACCCCTCCCCTCTCAAGAGGGGGCATAACCCAAAATGGATCCTTTAAACAATCCACCAGCTGCAAAGCCAGAATACGGCCACCTCTCCTCTACCCCTCCCCAACAGTAGCCCCGCATCTGTGGAAAGGCATCCAAAAGAGCAGCGCAGGCCACGGCATAGGACATGGACAATAACATATTTTAGTTTATTGACAACTCAATAATACAACAAAAATAGTCACCAACATGCAAAAACAGTAATATGCCGAACACATTTACAAGATACAAAACCAGCAGCTCTCAAGCCAACACACACACAACCTGTATGCTTCATCCGATGCCGGTGTTATGCAGTTACATTGTGTACCTTGTGTTGCCCATTATGTATTTTCTTTTATTTCCTTTTCTTTTCATGTACTTAATTGAGCTGCTCGCAGAAAAATACTTTTCACTGTACCTCGGTACAAGTGACATAAACAAACCCAATCCAATCCAATGCAACAACGGTAATCCCACATCGGCAGATGGGCGCCCAACGAGCAGCACAGACCACCGGAAAAAGACACACCAGTATAGGGCACAGTTTGAGAGAAACAGAGAACACCTCGCCCCTCTGGAAAGGCACCCAAACGAGCAGCACAGACCACCCGAAAAAGACACGGACAAAAACAGCAGGGAGGTTGAACAAACTGACGAGTTGGAATAATTGCCAAACACCATCATAATGGTTAATTGATTGATCGATGCATAAGTGAGTGCTTACTTCACAAATTGCAGGGAGGAAGAAAACAATTGGTACAAGGGCCATTCATTCAATTGGGAGGAAGCAAAAACGTGATGTGGTTTCTGTCGGAGAAGGACACTGCTTTCTGCAGCCGGGAGTGTGAGACTTTTTTTTCCCCTGCCTGGTGCTAGGGTTAAGGACAACTCCACAGGGCTGGAGACGAACTTGTGAGAGGGGAAGGATCCAGTTGTCATGGTCCACATGGCTACTGATGACCTAGGTTGGACTAAGAAAGAGGTTGTGCTGAGGGAGCATGAGGAGCTAGGAACTGAATTAAAAAGTAGAACCACAAAGGCAATGATTTTTGGAAATGTATTGTGAATCTTTCCTGGAACCGAGAATAAATAAATTGCATATTTACACCTTTATATAGTGCCTGTCTGCAAATGTTCTCTGTTCTCTATCAGCCTTTTAAACTCAGTTCCAATGATTATAGAAAACTAACAATAGCCAAACTCAGTTCCAATAATTATAACAAAGTACATTGAATTGCAACTCTGACTTCAGATTAGTGTGAATAATGAATAAAATCTAAATTTTAATTCGATCTAAAAGTAACTCCAGTAACTAGATGTGAGAAGATATACACTTAGGGTGCATTAACCATCAGGGCTTCAGAACAAGAGCTGGAAGGTTGGGATTAGACTGGCAAATCTTTTACAAATAGCTTCCTCCTGTGCCACAAATCTTTCTATACTTTAGTGAGACACACTTCTTTATTTGAATGGGGTTTTTTTTGTGGGGGGGGGGGGAGAAGTATTATTTTCCAATGTGTTGCTGTAGTTCATTTTGTCTGTTGAGTGGCTCTTTCAGATCTCATTCTCTTGTGGAATAATTGCCAAAGATCCATCACAATGGTTAATTGATTGATTTGATGCACAAGTGAAGGTAACTTCATAAATTGCAGGGAGGAATAAAATCATGGATTTTAAACAGTTAGTTTCAGCTGTGACCTGTAATAAGTTGATTGTTTTCAATTAAGGCAAGGTGTAGTTGATTTTTTTTTTGAAGAAAGCTGCCGAACACTATTGAATAGGTGGTAATTGAGGTAATTGCTTTTAGCATGGTGGGTTATATTTAGTGATTCTCTGCACTCTGATGTTCCCAAGCTGAAGAAAATCCTAAGCATGTTTTCATAGCAACAACACTGATCAGATAGCCACTCCTTGACACTATATATTTTTTTAGAAGTTTTGAGTTCTTGCCTATTTTATTCTCTCCTCTTGCTTTACCAGATGCCTTTGTCCAGCAGTATTCTAGATGTTTTTGGAGGAGATCAGGGAATGACTGCAACTACTATTGGACTCTCAGGCGGTACCTGCTCTACGAACCTACCAGTGAAAAGGGAAATTTCAGCTACACAGTCTGGAAGTAAGTAGTGTATTAATCAGCGGTGTATTAGAAACCATTGTGGTCAATCCTTTTGACAGATTGTTTTAAGGTTCCATCTTGAAAACCTCTGATGGGACAAAGTATAGCTCCTTTTTACATAAAAGTAAATTCAGCTGATTTTTTTTTCCGCAAGTGCATTCCAAATATGTCTTTAATGTGAACATGGCTCTTAGTATTCCATGTGAGTAGACTCGTTGGGCTGATATCAGAGGGAAATAAATTAGCTGCACTATTTTCAAATGTAGTGCCTTTTTACAACATCCATACAGACTGAATCAATTCTTGTTAAAGGGATGTGGGGAAGAGTTCTGGAGGTGGCTTTGAGATCAGGAGGAGATCAGCCATGATTGAAAGGTGGAGCAGGATCAAAGGGCTAAATTGCCACCTTCTGCTCCTAATTCCTATATTGTTAAGGGTAGGCAGCTTACTTCCTGGTTACTGACAACATGGACATCAGGGTTTTTTTTGGACTTGTTATGGTAGTAAATCCATTCGACACATTGAGATCATGTCTGTAAAGGATACTCCAATTATATCTCATTTTGAGTTAGAATCTTGATGCATGAGATATGAAATATAGCTTGATGTAAAAGAGTCCTAATGCTGAACTTTAAGGCAAGTGCACAAATGATAACTGGTCTACGTTATGCATATTCAAAACACATAACTATGCTATTATACATATCTTTCAGTGACAAATATACTGGCAGAGATTCATAATGTTCATGCTTTTGAATAGGACAAAATAAATTTCTGTGTCACGTCTTCACCTCTTAATTACTATTCTCTCTTTCCAATGGCATGGTAGCATAGTGGTTAGCACTGTTGCTCCACAGTTCCAGGTTCGATTCCCAGCTTTGGTCACTGTCTGTGCGGAGTCTGCACGTTCTCCCCGTGTCTGCGTGGGTTTCCTTCGGGTGCTCCGGTTTCCTCCCACAGTCCAAAGATGTGCAGGTTAGGTGGATTGGCCATGCTAAATTGCCCTTGGTGTCCAAAAGGGTTAGGTGGGGTTACTGGGATGGGGTGGAGGTGTGGGCTTGATGAGGGTGCTCTTTCCAAGGGCTGGTGTGGATGCGATGGTCCGAATTGCACTGTAAATTCTATGAAATTGGAACACCTTTTATTTTTGTTCAGAAAGGTGAGTCCAAGAGGCATCTTCCTTTTCCCCAGCAGCGTTTAATTCGCCATGAAGTTCGAGCCCTTTCAATGATGTATTTACATTTCAGTTCTCCAAGACCAATAGCTACTTGAGCTTACAGCCAAGCCACATCCTATTAAAATTGCACCCTGAAACAAGGAATTCTGCATTAATGCAGAGTTTCTCTTCTCAATATTTTTATGTTTTGGATTCCTAATTTAAAAAAAAATTGTATTAACTGTAGGTAAATATAAAAAGTATTGGAGTACCAGGGAACTGGTTCCCCTCCTAATGTTCCCCTCCTAACATTTTCCAGTTCTTTTTACCTCTTGTTTGACACTGCTGTGAAAATGGATGCCAGACTACAATCCTTGGTGGCTCCCACACACTGTTCAGAAGATCAGAACCTGATACAACTTGGTGTTGGTGGAGAGTAGACGATGCTTTTGCACTGACAGTTTGGTACAAAGGCACCTGATGACTTGTGTATATCATTCTGTAACTGGAACTTGTTCTCACAATACTCATACTTCCCGACACAACGAAAAAATGTTTGACATTTTGAGGACACCACATGGCAGGTGGAGGCTTGAAAAAGGAGACCGAGAAGGCGATACAAGTGATCTTCAGTTCAAAGACTGATCCCACCTGCCAAGTGTGTGGTTGTGGCTCTAGGATTAGCCTCATCAGCCACACCACAGAACCCATGGCCAGTAACAGTTGGGTGGACAATCATACCCGTTAGTGAGCCATTGCAAAAAACGGCTACTCTGGCCTCTAGTCTCTGTCCTGTGCTCTTTCCCTCTTTCAGTCTTCCCTGCCTCCGTTTTATCAATAGCACAATGATCTATGCTTCCTTTGAACTTCAATTCTTTTCCAGCTCTAAATAAAAAGAATATCAGACCTTTCCTCATCCATCCATACTGACAGCATTGAAATTGAACTTGCTATTGTCTTTCAATACCTGCAATTGTCTCTCAATACCTGCATTGAAATTGAACTTGCTATTGTCTTTCAATACCTGCAATTGTCTCTCAATACCTGCATTGAAATTGAACTTGCTATTGTCTTTCAACACCTGCAAAGCTAAAGGTGTTTCATGATTCCATGGTTCCTTTCCTTCCTACACCTTTCATACATTGTGCTTTACACCAACTTTGTTGCAACTCCTTATTCTGTGTCTGTACGATGGAGATGACATTGGTGGGTTCAATGTGGTTTTTTTAAACAAGGGAGCACTACGTTATTTGAGCTATATCAGCCTTCCGTCTGGTTTGTGCGACCTATTCCCCACCTCATTCCAGGGAGAAGGAATCCCGTCCATTTAAGATGTCCTGTTTGCACGTTCTTCAATGGAGTCCGAGGGAAAACAAAAAAAGCTTAATCTATCAGAGAACAAAAAGACTTCTATGACATTCCGCCAATTTAACATGAAAAGATGGTTTCAGCTGGTTTCTTAACCACTTTCATAACCAAGAATAAGACTCTCTTGTCTGACATTTTAATTAATATCATGCTCTATTAAAGCCTAATGAATTTAGGAAGCTGGTGAATGCCTGCCTTCACCATTTAAATCAATATGGCAGTCTCTCAGACCGTGATTTATTTAGAACACTGGCTTTTTATGAAAATTCACAATTGTGCACTTCAAGTAGCTTTCACTGATCAACTGGATTAAGGTTGATTGCTGGGGTGATAAATACTATTTCTTTCTACGTTCTTGTGGGTGGGAGCTTGTACAAAGAAAATCTAATTTAAATTTGAAAAGTTTGATTGGAATAAATTAAACAATTCTGGAATGGGGGCTTGTTTAGAAATTGCTTGCAAAAAATGCAAATTGGTCGGGGAGAGGATGTTTCCACTAGTAGGAAAAACTAGAACCCAAGGCCACAGCCTCAGACTGAAGAGACGATCCTTTAAAGCTGTGATGAGGAGGAATTCCTTCAGCCAGAGGGTGGTGAATCTGTGGAACTCATTGCTGCAGAAGGCTGTGGAGGCCAAATCACTGAGCATCTTTAAGACAAGAGATAGATGGGTTCTTGATTATTAAGGGCATCAGGCGTTATGGGGATGAGAAACATATCAGACTCGAGGGGAGCTGTTTAAGAAAGGTAGCAGGGATAATCCAGGAAACCATAGGCTGGTGGGCCTCACCTCGGTAGTAGTTAAATTATTGGCGAGAACCCTCCGGGACAGGATATATGCCCATTTAGAAACAAATGGACTCATTAGTGATAGACGGCATGGTTTTGTGAAGGGGCGGTCATGCCTCACTAACTTGATTGGGTTTTTTGAGGAGGTGACAAAAATGATTGAGGGGAGGGCGGTGGATGTTTACATGGACTTCAGTAAAGCCTTTGACAAGGTGCGTCATGGCAGACTGGTGAAGTCACACAGGATCAGAGGTGAGCTGGCAAGATGGATACAGAACTGGCTCGGTCACAGAAGGCAGAGGATGGCAGTAGAAAGGCGCTTTTCTGAATGGAAGGTTGTGACTAGTGGTTTTCCACAGGGATTGGTGCTGGGGCCTCTGTTGTTTAGAGCATACATAAATGACTTGGAGGAAAATGTAGCTGGTCTGAAGTTTGCGGATGACACCAAGATTGGTGGTGAGGCAGATAGTGTTGAGGATTGTCAGAGGATACAGCGGGACATAGATAGTTTGGAGACTTGGGCAGATAAATGACAAATGGAGTTTAATCCGGACAAACGTGAGGTAATGCATTTGGTAGGTCCAACATAGAGGAGAAATATTCAGTAAATGGCAAAATACTTGGGAATATAGAACATCAAAAATCTGGGCATGCAGGTCCACAGATCTTTGAAAGTGGCAACACAAGTGGTCAAGAAAGCATATGGAAGCGCTGGTAGAAGAGTTGAAGGGTAAATGGGAGGAGGAGCTGGGGGAGGAGATCGAGGAAGGTCTGTGGGCTGATGCCCTAGGTAGGGTTAGTTCCTCCTCCTCGTGTGCCAGGCTCAGCCTGATACAATTTAAGGTGGTCCACAGAGCGCACTTGATGGGGGTGAGGTTGAGTAGGTTCTTTGGGGTAGAGGACAGATGTGGAAGGTGCTCAGGGAGCCCGGTGAACCATGTCCATATGTTTTGGTCATGCCCGGCACTGGAGGGGTTCTGGAGAGGAATGGCGGGAGCAATATCTCAGGTGGTGAAAGTCCGGGTCAAGCCAAGCTGGGGGCTAGCAATATTTGGAGTAGTGGACGTCCTGGGGGGGGGGGGGGGTGTGGAGGGGACGTCCTGGGGGGGGGGGGGTGTGGAGGGGAGGGGGGTGGAGGGGACGTCCTGGGAGAGGGGGGGTGGAGGGGACGTCCTGGGAGGGGAGGGGGGTGGAGGGGAGGGGGGTGGAGGGGAGGGGGGTGGAGGGGAGGGGGGTGGAGGGGAGGGGGGTGGAGGGGACGTCCTGGGGGGGGGGGGGGTGGAGGGGACGTCCTGGGAGGGGGGGGAGGGTGGAGGGGACGTCCTGGGAGGGGGGGGAGGGTGGAGGGGACGTCCTGGGAGGGGGGGAGGGTGGAGGGGACGTCCTGGGAGGGGGGGGGGTGGAGGGGACGTCCTGGGAGGGGGGGGGGGGTGGAGGGGACGTCCTGGGAGGGGGGGGGGGTGGAGGGGACGTCCTGGGAGGGGGGGGGGGTGGAGGGGACGTCCTGGGAGGGGGGGGGGGTGGAGGGGACGTCCTGGGAGGGGGGGGTGGAGGGGACGTCCTGGGAGGGGGGGGGGCTGGAGGGGACGTCCTGGGGGGGGGGGGTGGAGTGGAGGGGATGGCCTGGGAGGGGGGGGGGGTGGAGGGGACGTCCTGGGGGGGGGGGGGTGGAGTGGAGGGGACGTCCTGGGGGGGGGGGGTGGAGGGGACGGCCTGGGAGGGGGGGGGGTGGAGGGGACGTCCTGGGGGGGGGGGGTGGAGGGGACGTCCTGGGGGGGGGGGGTGGAGGGGACGGCCTGGGAGGGGGGACGTCCTGGGGGGGGGGGGTGGAGTGGAGGGGATGTCCTGGGGGGCGGGCGGGGGAGTGGAGGGGACGTCCTGGGGGGGGGGGGGTGGAGGGGACGTCCTGGGGGGGGGGGGGGTGGAGTGGAGGGGACGTCCTGGGGGGAGTGGAGGGGACGTCCTGGGGGGGGGGGGGGGTGGGGTGGAGGGGACGTCCTGGGGGGGGGGGGGGGGGAGTGGAGGGGATGTCCTGGGAGGGGGGGGGGTGGAGTGGAGGGGATGTCCTGGGGGGAGTGGAGGGGATGTCCTGGGGGGGGGGGTGGAGTGGAGGGGACGTCCTGGGGGGGGGGGGGTGGAGTGGAGGGGACGTCCTGGGGGGGGGGGGGGTGGAGGGGAAGTCCTGGGGGGGGGGGGTGGAGTGGAGGGGACGTCCTGGGGGGAGTGGAGGGGACGTCCTGGGGGGGGGGGGTGGAGTGGAGGGGACGTCCTGGGGGGGGGGGGTGGAGTGGAGGGGATGTCCTGGGAGGGGGGGGGTGGAGTGGAGGGGATGTCCTGGGGGGAGTGGAGGGGACGTCCTGGGGGGGGGGTGGAGTGGAGGGGACGTCATGGGGGGGGGGGGGGGTGGAGGGGAAGTCCTGGGGGGGGGGGGTGGAGGGGACGTCCTGGGGGGGGGGGTGGAGTGGAGGGGATGGCCTGGGAGGGGGGGGGTGGAGGGGACGTCCTGGGGGGGGGGGGTGGAGTGGAGGGGATGTCCTGGGGGGGGGTGTGGAGTGGAGGGGATGTCCTGGGGGGCGGGGGGGGAGTGGAGGGGATGTCCTGGGGGGGGGGGGTGGAGTGGAGGGGATGTCCTGGGGGGCGGGGGGGGGAGTGGAGGGGACGTCCTGGGGGAGGGGGGGTGGAGGGGACGTCATGGGGGGGGGGGGGTGGAGTGGAGGGGACGTCCTGGGGGGAGTGGAGGGGACGTCCTGGGGGGGGGGGGGTGGAGTGGAGGGGACGTCCTGGGGGGGGGAGGTGGAGTGGAGGGGATGTCCTGGGAGGGGGGGGGGGTGGAGTGGAGGGGATGTCCTGGGGGGAGTGGAGGGGACGTCCTGGGGGGGGGGGGGGGGGGGTGGAGTGGAGGGGACGTCCTGGGGGGGGGGTGGGTGGAGTGGAGGGGATGTCCTGGGGGGGGGGGGTGGAGGGGACGTCCTGGGGGTGGGTGGAGTGGAGGGGACGTCCTGGGGGGGGGGGGTGGAGTGGAGGGGACGTCCTGGGGGGAGTGGAGGGGACGTCCTGGGGGGGGGGGGGTGGAGTGGAGAGGACGTCCTGGGGGGGGGTGGATTGGAGGGGACGTCCTGGGGGGTGGGGGGAGTAGTGGAGGGGACGTCCTGGGGGGGACGGGCGTGGAGGTGACGTCCTGGGGGTGGGTGGAAGGGACGTTCCGGGGGTGGGGGGGGGTGGAGGGGACGTCCTGGGGGGGGGTGGGGGGGGGTGGAGGGGACGTCCCGGGGGGGTGTGTGGAGGGGACGTCCCGGGGGTGGGGGGGGGTGGAGGGGACGTCCCGGGGGTGGGGGGGGGTGGAGGGGACGTCCTGGGGGGGGGGGGGTGGAGGGGACGTCCCGGGGGGGGGGTGTGGAGGGGACGTCCTGGGGGGGGGACGTCCTGGGGGGGGGGGGGTGGAGGGGGACATCCTGGGGGGGGGGGGGGGTGATGGGGACGTCCTGGGAGGGGGGGGGGGGGTGGAGGGGACGTCCTGGGAGGGGGGGGGGTGGAGGGGACGTCCTGGGAGGGGGGGGGGGGTGGAGGGGACGTCCTGGGAGGGGAGGGGGGTGGAGGGGAGGGGGGTGGAGGGGAGGGGAGGGGGGGGCTGGAGGGGAGGGGGGTGGAGGGGACGTCCTGGGAGGGGAGGGGGGGGGTGGAGGGGACGTCCTCGGAGGGGGGGTGGAGGGGACGTCCTGGGAGGGGGGGGTGGAGGGGGACGTCCTCGGAGGGGGGGTGGAGGGGACGTCCTGGGAGGGGGGGGGTGGAGGGGACGTCCTGGGAGGGGGGGGGTTGGAGTGGAGGGGACGTCCTGGGGGGGTGGGGGTGGAGTGGAGGGGACGTCCTGCGGGGGGGGCTGGAGTGGAGGGGGACGTCCTGCGGGGGGGGCTGGAGTGGAGGGGACGTCCTGGGGGGGAGGGGGGGGGGGTGGAGTGGAGGGGACGTCCTGGGGGGGAGGGGGGGGGGGTGGAGTGGAGGGGACGTCCTGGGGGGGGGGTGTGGAGTGGAGGGGACGTCCTGGGGGGGGGGGGGGTGGAGGGGGGTGGAGGGGACGTCCTGGGGGGGGGGGTGGAGGGGACGTCCTGGGAGGGGGGGGGAGGGGAGGGGGGGACGGGACGTCCTGGGGGGGATGACGACGTCCTGGGGGGGGGGTGGTGGGGAGGGGACGTACTGGGGGGGAGGGGGGGGTTGGAGTGGAGGGGACGTCCTGGGGGGGGGGGGTGGGAGTGGAGGGGACGTCCTGGGGGGGGGGGGTGGAGTGGAGGGGACGTCCTGGGGGGGGGGGGGGGGGGGGGGGGGGGGGGGGACGTCCTGGGGGATTGGAGGGGACGTCCTGGGGGGGGGGGTGGAGTGGAGGGGACGTCCTGGGGGGGGGGGTGAGTGGAGGGGATGTCCTGGGAGGGGGGGGGGTGGAGTGGAGGGGATGTCCTGGGGGGAGTGGAGGGGACGTCCTGGGGGGGGGGGGGGTGGAGTGGAGGGGACGTCTGGGGGGGGGGGGGGGTGGAGTGGAGGGGATGTCCTGGGAGGGGGGGGGGTGGAGGGGACGTCCTGGGGGGGGGGGTGGAGTGGAGGGGATGTCCTGGGGGGGGGGGGGTGGAGGGGACGTCCTGGGGGGAGTGGAGGGGACGTCCTGGGGGGGGGGGGGGGTGGAGTGGAGAGGACGTCCTGGGGGGGGGTGGTGGAGTGGAGGGGACGTCCTGGGGGGGGGGGGGTGGAGTGGAGGGGACGTCCTGGGGGGGAGGGGTGTGGAGGTGACGTCCTGGGGATGGTGGAAGGGACGTTCCGGGGTGGGGGGGGGGGTGGAGGGGGACGTCCCGGGGTGGGGGGGGGTGGAGGGGACGTCCCGGGGGTGGGGGGGGTGGAGGGGACGTCCCGGGGGTGGGGGGGGGGGTGGAGGGGACGTCCCGGGGGTGGGGGGGGGGTGGAGGGGACGTCCCGGGGGTGGGGGGGGGTGGAGGGGACGTCCCGGGGGTGGGGGGGGTGGGTGGGGACGTCCCGGGGGTGGGGGGGATGGTGGGGACGTCCTGGGGGGGGGGTGGAGGTGACGTCCTGGGGGGGGTGTGGAGGGGGGACGTCCTGGGGGGGGGACACGTCCTGGGGGGGGGGGGGGTGGAGGGGACATCCCGGGGGTGGGGGGGGCTGGTGGGGACGTCCTGGGGGGGGGGGGGGTGGAGGTGACGTCCTGGGGGGGGGGGGGACGTCCTGGGGGGGGGGGGGGTGGAGGGGACATCCTGGGGGGGGGCGGTGATGGGGACGTCCTGGGAGGGGGGGGGGGGTGGAGGGGACGTCCTGGAGGGTAGGGGGGTGGAGGGGAGGGGGGTGGAGGGGACGTCCTGGGAGGGGAGGGGAGGGGAGGGGGGGGCTGGAGGGGAGGGGGGGGTGGAGGGGACGTCCTGGGAGGGGAGGGGAGGGGGGGGTGGAGGGGACATCCTCGGAGGGGGGGTGGAGGGGACGTCCTGGGAGGGGGGGGTGGAGGGGACGTCCTGGGAGGGGGGGGGGGTTGGAGTGGAGGGGACGTCCTGGGGGGGGGGGGGGGGGTGGAGTGGAGGGGACGTCCTGGGGGGGGGGGGTGGAGGGGACGTCCTGGGAGGGGGAGGGGAGGGGGGGGGGGACGTCCTGGGGGGGCGGACGACGTCCTGTGGGGGGGGGTGTGTGGAGGGGACGTCCTGGGGTGGGTGGGGGGGTGGAGGGGACGTCCTGTGAGGGGGGGGGGTGGTGGGGAGGGGACGTCCTGGGGGGGGGGGGGTTGGAGTGGAGGGGACGTCCTGGGGGGGGGGGGGTGGAGTGGAGGGGACGTCCTGGGGGGGGGGGGTGGAGTGGAGGGGACGTCCTGGGGGGGGGGGGGGTGGAGTGGAGGGGATGTCCTGGGAGGGGGGGGGTGGAGGGAGACGTCCTGGGGGGGGGTGGAGTGGAGGGGATGTCCTGGGGGGGGGGGGGGTGGAGGGGACGTCCTGGGGGGGGGGGGGTGGAGGGGACGTCCTGGGGGGAGTGGAGGGGACGTCCTGGGGGGGGGGGTGGGTGGAGTGGAGAGGACGTCCTGGGGGGGTGGTGGAGTGGAGGGGACGTCCTGGGGGGGGGGGGGGGGGGGGAGTGGAGGGGACGTCCTGGGGGGGAGGGGTGTGGAGGTGACGTCCTGGGGATGGTGGAAGGGACGTTCCGGGGGTGGGGGGGGGTGGAGGGGACGTCCCGGGGGTGGGGGGGGTGGAGGGGGACGTCCCGGGGGTGGGGGGGTGGAGGGGACGTCCCGGGGGTGGGGGGGGTGGAGGGGACGTCCCGGGGGTGGGGGGGGGTGGAGGGGACGTCCCGGGGGTGGGGGGGGGGTGGAGGGGACGTCCCGGGGGTGGGGGGGGGGTGGTGGGGACGTCCCGGGGGTGGGGGGGATGGTGGGGACGTCCTGGGGGGGGGGTGGAGGTGACGTCCTGGGGGGGGGTGTGGAGGGGACGTCCTGGGGGGGGGACACGTCCTGGGGGGGGGGGGGGGTGGAGGGGACATCCCGGGGGTGGGGGGGCTGGTGGGGACGTCCTGGGGGGGGGGGGGGTGGAGGTGACGTCCTGGGGGGGTGTGGACGGGACGTCCTGGGGGGGGGGGGGACGTCCTGGGGGGGGGGGGGGGTGGAGGGGACATCCTGGGGGGGGGCGGTGATGGGGACGTCCTGGGAGGGGGGGGGGGTGGAGTGGACGTCCTGGGAGGGTAGGGGGGTGGAGGGGAGGGGGGTGGAGGGGACGTCCTGGGAGGGGAGGGGAGAGGAGGGGGGGGCTGGAGGGGAGGGGGGTGGAGGGGACGTCCTGGGAGGGGAGGGGAGGGTGGGGGGTGTAGGGGACATCCTCGGAGGGGGGGGGTGGAGGGGACGTCCTGGGAGGGGGGGGTGGAGGGGACGTCCTGGGAGGGGGGGGGGGTTGGAGTGGAGGGGACGTCCTGGGGGGGTGGGGGTGGAGTGAAGGGGACGTCCTGGGGCGGGGGGGGGGGGGGGGGGTGGAGTGGGAGGGGACGTCCTGGGGGGGGGGGGGGGTGGAGTGGAGGGGACGTCCTGGGGGGTGGGTGGGGGGGTGGAGTGGCGGGGACGTCCTGGGGGGTGGGGTGGGGGGGTGGAGTGGAGGGGACGTCCTGGGGGGGGGGGGGGTGGAGTGGAGGGGACGTCCTGGGGGGGGGGGGGGGTGGAGGGGACGTCCTGGGAGGGGGAGGGGGAGGGGGGGGGGGACGTCCTGGGGGGGCGGACGACGTCCTGTGGGGGGGGGGGTGTGGAGGGGACGTCCTGGGGTGGGTGGGGGGGTGGAGGGGACGTCCTGTGAGGGGGGGGGGGGTGGTGGGGAGGGGACGTCCTGGGGGGGGGGGGGGTTGGAGTGGAGGGGACGTCCTGGGGGGGGGGGGGTGGAGTGGAGGGGACGTCCTGGGGGGGGGGGGTGGAGTGGAGGGGACGTCCGGGGGGGGGGGGGGGGGGGTGGGGTGGGGGGGACGTCCTGGGGGAGGGGGGTGGAGGGGACGTCCTGGGGGGGGGGGGGTGTAGGGGACGTCCTGGGGGGGGGGGGCGGGGTGTAGGGGACGTCCTGTGGGGGGGGGGGGCGGGGTGTAGGGGACGTCCTGTGGGGGGGGGGGGGGGTGGAGGGGACGTCCTGTGGGGGGGGGGGGGGGGGTGGAGGAGTGCCTGGAACGCGTTGCCAGCGGAGGTTGTGGAAGCAGATACATTAACGGCGTTCAAAAGGCATCTTGACAAATACATGGATAGGATGGGTATGGAGGGATACCGCACTAGGAAATGCTGAGGGTTTTGGCCAAGGATGACAGGTACATGCTTGGAGGGCCGAAGGGCCTGTTCCTGTGCTATATTCTTTGTTCAAATGGCCTAATTCTGCTCCTATGTCTTATGGGCTGTGTTTATAAATGACAATTCGAGGCTGTTGGAATGCTGGGCACAAGTTTATCAATCCTTAGGTTGATTGTTTCTCGTTTAAAATGGAACTCTATGGTTTCTTGAAACTAACCAAATCCTCATTAACTGCCACAGATGCTGAATCACGGGCACTTGTTAAAGAAAGACAAAAGAAAGATAATCACAACTTGAGTAAGTACGAAAAGAAAGCTACTCGAGTATAACTATATTTAGAACATACAAATATCTATTCCATTTGGCTACATTTGGGTTTAATTGTATTTACCTGCTGCTTGTGCAATTTAATTACTTGTGTGTGACTAGTTTAACCCTTTCATTAACAGTTGAACGAAGACGAAGATTCAACATCAATTATCGTATCAAAGAGCTTGGTACCTTAATTCCAAAGTCCAGTGATCCGTAAGTAAAGATGTATGTGACATTATACAAATGTACAGCTATGTGAAGAGTTAATGTCATGTTAAAACGAGCCACTAGATGGTGCTAAGGGACAGTACTATAAAAGGCACTGGCTGTTGGGCTTCTGGGGGAGTGAGCTGGGGAGAGTGGAGTAGAGGTGGAAGAGACTAGAGTATTGTAGAGCTAGAGAAGATAGAATATAGTTGGAAGATAGAGATCGAGATAGTGTTAGTGAGTGTAGTTTAATCATCTATTTACCATAGGAATTAGTGTCGAACTCGAAACCAAATAGTGTAAATAAAATTAGTTTGTTCATGAATGCGGCCTGGTCTGGAGGGTCGGGCCTAGTCTGGAGGTTCGTGCGTGTGCGGAGAGGCTGAATACACTCGACTGTTTTCATTAGAATGACGGAGGTTGAGGGGCGATCTGATAGAGGTCTACAGGATTATGAGGGCCATGGATAGAGTGGATGAGCAGGTTCCCTTTCCCAGCGTGGAAGAGTTAGTCACTAGGGGGAATCGGTTTAAGGTCCATTGGGCAAAGTTTAGAGGAGATGTGCGAGTCAGGGTTTTATGCACAGAGGACGGTGAGTGCCTGGAACGCGCTACCAGCGGAGGTTGTGGAAGCAGATACATTAACGGCGTTCAAAAGGCATCGCGACAAATACATGGATAGGATGGGTATAGAGGGATACGGCACTAGACAGTGCTGGGGGTTTTGGCCAAGGGTGGTATCATGACCAGTACAGGCTTGGAGAGCCGAAAGGTCTGTTCCTGTGCTGTATTGTTCTTTGTACATTCAAATACTTTCTCATTATGTGCAATTACGGGTTTGAAACCAAACCGGATAGGATACTGATCTCCACTCTGTTAAATGGTTTGATCGACTAGACTTCTTGGTTCTGCCAAATTAACATGCTGTCTGAAATGATGCCATCCTCCAACAAGAGAACGGTGGTTGAGGATTAGGATGATTGAAAGTGCTTTAATGATCTGTGAATGTTTGATTAGATACAAATTTTGAATGAGATAACCCTATTGTCTCCCCAGAATTCGCTTACCAGAATCCATAACCGTTTCAATATTGTCATTATTGTTTTGACTTTTGAAGTAACCATTCAGCAATTAGCTTTTAATATTAATTGGAATAAATTTTTCCTTTTTGTTTTTTTGATAAAATTCTGCTGAGGCAGACTTTTATTAAAAGATGAACTTTTACTCTGCAGTGATGTGCGCTGGAACAAAGGTACCATTTTGAAAGCCTCTGTGGAGTACATCAAGTGGCTTCAGAAAGAACAGCACCGCGTCCGAGAACTAGAAAACAGGCAAAAGAAGCTGGAACAGGCAAACCGCAGACTACTGCTGCGGATTCAGGTTTGTAAGGAGCCTGAAGGCTAAAATGTGTTGGCTGCACTCTGCAATTACTGGGAGGGGAGCGAAGGGAAGGGGAACTCTAGTGCTGCCAGTGACAATTTAGTGAAGGCGAAAGTTTGCTTTTACTTTATCCTTTGTGATGTGGGTGTCACCGGCAAGACCAACAGTTAGTGCCCAGTCTTGGTGCTGTTGAAGGTGGTGTTCAGCTGCAGTCCACATGGTGAAGGTGTTCCAGCAATGCTGGCAGATAGGGTGCCCCAGGCCTGTCCCAGAGCAGTAAAGGTAATCAAAAGGGTCTATGACTTGGAGGGGAACTTGCAGGGTGTGGTGTTCCCATTATGTGTTGCATTTGGCCTTCTCAGTGATGATGGTCATGGTTTTGGGAGGTCTTGCCAAAGAAGGTTTGGCAAGTTGCTGCGCTGGATTGGATTGGATTGGATTTGTGTATTGTCACGTGTACCATGGTACAGTGAAAAGTATTTTTCTGCGAGCAGATCATTACGT
This sequence comes from Scyliorhinus torazame, assembly GCF_047496885.1. Taxonomy (NCBI): domain Eukaryota; kingdom Metazoa; phylum Chordata; class Chondrichthyes; order Carcharhiniformes; family Scyliorhinidae; genus Scyliorhinus; species Scyliorhinus torazame. Next base: position 133,908,519 of record NC_092725.1, read on the forward strand.
ACATGGAAAGAAAAGGGAATAAAAGAAAATACATAATAGGGCAACACAAGGTATACAATGTAACTACATAAGCACCGGCATCGGATGAAGCATACAGGGTGTAGTGTTAATGAGGTCAGTCCATAAGAGGGTCAATTAGGAGTCTGGTAACAGCGGGGAAGAAGCTGTTTTTGAGTCTGTTCGTGCATGTTCTCAGACTTCTGTATCTCCTGCCCGATGGAAGAAGTTAGAAGAGCGAGTAAGCCGGATGGGAGGGGTCTTTGATTATGCTGCCCGCTTTCCCCAGGCAGCGGGAGGTGTAGATGGAGTCAATGGATGGGAGGTAGGTTTGTGTGATGGACTGGGCGGTGTTCGTTACTCTCTGAAGTTTCTTGCGGTCCTGGGCCGAGCAGTTGCAGCTAGATAGGAAGTGTTCTATAGTGCATCTGTAAACGTTGGTATGGGTTAATGTGGACATGCCAAGTTTCCTGAGGAACTATAGGCGCTGTTGTGCTTTCTTGGTGGTAGCGTCGACGTGGGTGGACCAGACAGATTTTTGCAGATGTGCACCCCCAGGAATTTTAAACTGTGAACCATCTCCACCTCGGCCCTGTTGATGCTGACAGGGGTGTGTACAGTACTTTGCTTCCTGAAGTCCATGACCAGCTCTTTAGTTTTGCTGGCATTGAGGGAGAGATTGTTGTCGCTGCACCACTCCACTAGGTTCTGAATCTCCATCCTGTATTCTGACTTGTCGTTATTCGAGATCCGGCCCACTATGGTCGTATCATCAGCAAACTTGTAGATGGAGTTGGAACCAAATTTTGCCACGCAGTCGTGTGTGTACAGGGAGTAGAGTAGGGGGCTAAGTACGCAGCCTTGCGGGGCCCCAGTTTTGTGGAGGTGTTGTTGTTCATTCTTGCTGATTGTGGTCTGGTGGTCAGAAAATCGAGGATCCAGTTGCAGATTGGGGAGCCTAGTCCTAGGTTTTGGAGCTTTGATATGAGCTTGGCTGGGATATTGGTGTTGAAGGCGGAGCTGTAGTCAATAAATAGGAGTCTGATGTAGGAGTCCTTGTTGTTGAGATGCTCTAGGGATGAGTGTAGGGCCAGGGAAATGGCATCTGCTGTGGACCGTTTGCGACGGTATGCGAATTGCAGTGGATCAAGACGTTCTGGGAGTATGGAGGTGATGCGCTTCATGATCAACCTCTCGAAGCACTTCATTATGACTGAAGTCAGGGCCACCGGATGGTAGTCATTGAGGCACGTTGCCTGGTTCCTCTTTGGCACTGGTATGATGGTGGTCTTCTTGAAGCAGGTGGGGACCTCGGAGTGGAGTAGGGACAGGCTAAAGATGTCCGCGAACACCTCTGCCAGCTGGTCCGCGCAGGCTCCGAGTGCACGACCAGGGATCCCGTCTGGGCCCGTCGCCTTCCGAAGGTTCACTTTCAGGAAGGCTGATCTGACTTCGGAAGCTGTGATTGTGTGTATGGGTGAGTTATGGGCTGCTGGGGCACTCGACAGCGGATTGTTGGTTACCTGCTCGAACCGAGCATAGAATGCATTGAGTTCATCGGGGACGGGTGCGCTGCTGCTGGAGATACTGCTCGGCTTCATTTGTAGCCCTTTATGCTGTTTAGACCTTGCCACAATCGCCGAGTCTGTCTGTGACTCTAGCTTGGTTTGATATTCTCTCTTGGCATCTCGGATGGCTTTGCGGAGGTCGTACCTGGATTTCTTGTATAGGTCAGGGTCGTCTGACTTGAACGCCTCATCTGTCCTTCAGTCGGGAGTCAATCTCGCGATTGAGCCATGGTTTTTCCCCGGGTGGAACAAACCATTACAAGGGGACATAAATTTAAGGTGAAAGGTGGAAGATATAGGAGGGATGTCAGAGGTAGGTTCTTTACCCAGAGAGTAGTGGGGGCATGGAATGCACTGCCTGTGGAAGTAGTTGAGTTGGAAACATTAGGGACCTTCAAGCAGCTATTGGATTGGTACATGGATTACGGTAAAATGATATAGTGCAGATTTATTTGTTCTTAAGGGCAGCACGGTAGCATTGTGGATAGCACAATTGCTTCACAGCTCCAGGGTCCCAGGTTCGATTCCGGCTTGGGTCACTGTCTGTGCGGAGTCTGCACGTCCTCCCCGTGTCTGCGTGGGTTTCCTCCGGGTGCTCCGGTTTCCTCCCACAGTCCAAAGATGTGCAGGTTAGGTGAATTGGCCAATGATAAATTGCCCTTAATGTCCAAAATTGCCCTTGGTGTTGGGTGGAGGTGTTGAGTTTGGGTAGGGTGCTCTTTCCAAGAGCCGGTGCAGACTCAAAGGGCCGAATGGCCTCCTTCTGCACTGTAAATTCAATGATAATCTATGATTAATCTAGGACAAAGGTTCGGCACAACATTGTGGGCCGAAGGGCCTGTTATGTGCTGTATTTTCTATGTTCTATGTTCTATGTTTCCGGTTGGGGAACGCACGTACTGCTTTCTTTGGCACGCAGTCGTCCACACATTTGCTGATGAGGTCTGTGACGGTGGTGGCATATTCATTTAAGTTGGCTGCTGATTTCTTAAATATGGACCAGTCCACTGTCTCTAAGCAGTCACATAAGAGCTCTTCTGTTACCTCGGACCAGCACTGCATGACCTCCTTAGCTGGATTCTCCCGCTTGAGTTTCTGCTTGTATGCCGGGAGGAGCACCGTCTTATGGTCTGATTTCCCAAAGTGCGGTCAGGGGATGGAACGGTAGGCACCCTTGATTTTTGTGTAGCAGTGGTCAAGAGTGTTGTCGCCCCTGGTGGGACAGGAGATGTGCTGGTGGAATTTTGGCAATACACTCTTGAGGTTGGCCTTGCTGAAGTCTCCGGCCACGATGAACAAGGCCTTGTTCTGTTCCGTAGTTGTTTATAACTGTGTACAGTTCGTCCAGCGCCTTCCTCACTTCTACCTGGGGTGGGATGTAGACCGCTGTGATAATGGCTGAAGTGAACTCGTGTGGAAGATAGTATTCACGGTCAGGCATTCCAGATCCGGGGAGCAGTAGGTCACCAGGGTCGCCACATCCAAGCACCAGGAGGAGTTGATGAGGAGGCAAATCCCTCCACCCTTTGCTTTGCCTGATGACCTCGTGCGGTCCGCCCGGTGAATTGAGAAGCCTTCAGGTTGTATGGCACAGTCCGGTGAGGCGGGCGTGGGCCATGTCTCTGTGAAACAGAGCACACAGCAGTCTCTTACTTCCCTCTTAGAGGTAAGTCTGGCGTTAAGTTCATCCAGCTTGTTTTCGATCGCTTGGACGTTTGCCAGGAGTATGCTGGGGAGAGGGGTCTTGAAACCGTGTTGCTTCAGTCTACCCTGCAGATCACCGCCTTTCCCTCGCTTCCTCGGTCGGTGGCTGTGGCTGGATGGTCCTGGGATCCGATTGGAGATGTCTGACCTTGTGGAAGGTAGGTGGTCGCGTCTGGCGGGGTCGAGGGTGCTGGCGGGGACCAGGGCGCTGGTTATGTTGCCGGGGTCACATCTGGCAGGGTCCTGGGTGCTGGTTGAGGTAGAGGGGTTGCTAGGGGGGCATGTTTGCGATCCGGGTGGGTCCCGGCGTTCTGCGGGCATGTGAATACCTTGCAGCGCGTTCGGGTCCTCGCCCGGGGTCTCCGCCATTTCGGGGCTCCTGGGTCGTGGGCAGGGGCTTCCTGGGCAGGTTGGCCTGAGTCTCGTGATCTGTTCCCTCCCTGGGCACTCCTGCAGTCGGGTCTTGAAGTCGGCCCGGTCAGGCCTCCACGTGGATTTTTCTTTCTTCCATCTCCAGGTAGGTCGGGTTGCTGGGCGGGCCTCTCCGGGTCGCTGGGCGGGCTCTCGTGGGTCGAGTTGGGCTGGGTCTCATCGCTGGGGGTCGGGTCGGGAGCTCCGGGGACTGGACCGGGCGATCCAGGGATTGGCTTCAGTTGTTAGGCCGGGTTGGGAGCTCCGAGGCCGGGTCAGCTCCAAATCGAGGTCGGGGCTTCACTTCCGATTTGGGCCCGATCCACTTCCAGGTCGTGGAGGTCAGGTCGGGTCGGGTCAAAAGGTTTCCACGGGCCTCGGAGGATGTTCAAGCCTGCAAGAAAAGATAAAAGAGAGAGGTTAGTAATAATGTTAGTCTTAGAATTAAATTTTAAAAGATTAGAACGAGTATAAGTTAAGTAAAAAGTGGATCTGGTGGGGTGAGCTCGCAGAGAGTCGCCTCGCTCCGGCGCCATTTTCTGGAGTGCATCATGTAGATGGTGTTCACTACAGCCACACTGCACTGCTGATGGAGGAAGTTAATGTTTTTAAGGTGGTGGATCAAGTGGGCTGATTTGACCTGGAAGGTGTCCAGATACTTGGGATTTTGTTGGAACAACACTCATCCAGGCAAGTTGAGACCTCTGCCTTTGTGGACGATAGAGAGGATTTGGTGAGGCACTAGCAGAAATACCCAGCTTTTGATCTGCTCTTGTAGCTGCAGTGCTTGTTTCTGGTCAATGACAAGCTCCTGCTGATATTTCCCTCCACTCAGACCCGGGAGATGCTGATGTTCCAGAATTCAAAGCTGTTGAGCATCAAGGGGACAGAGAGAAACTCCTGTTGCCCTCTGCTTTTGTGGCATGATGTTATTTGCCATTTGCCAGCCCAAGCCTGGATGTTGCCCAGGTTTATCTTCCATGTGGGGACAGACCACTCCCATTAGCTGAGGAATTGCAAATAGAATTAAAACAGCATTCATCAACCTAGTATTTTCAAACAAAATGACTTCTGACCTTCTGATGGAGGGCAGTTCATTGAAGCAGCTGAAGAATGTTGGGCCTAGCATATTGCGAAATTTCTTCAAGAGTTTGTTATGATCCCCTTTAATTTCTATGTTATCAGGGCTTCTCGATGACGCACTGTCAAATACTGTCTTGAAGTCAATGAAAGTCATTAACCCTGCCCCTGGAATTCAGCTCTTTGAACATTTTTTGAACGAAGGCTATATTGAGGCCTGGAACCATGTGATTTGGGGAGAATCCAAACGGAGTTGGAGTGATTCTTGTCAGCATTGTTGGCTACATTTAGAGTACGCTAATTGGATATGGAGGTTATTGGTTTTGGCCATGATAAACGGCCTTGGCCTCACATTCCCCACTGAGGCCCCCTATTTAACCTGAGTGCCGTTCAATAGCATTGTGTTTCTCGGTGCTGTCAGTGCCACGTGGCTATATGCGCTCGCTATGGGTCTTTGTTCCCATTTAGTTACATCACACCCTGTGACTCTATGACTGTGGTTGTTGCCTGCCAATTTTGGCCAATTTTCCACATTTTGTAAGTTAATAAGATATAGGAGCAGAATTCGTCCATTTGGCCCATTGAGTCGGCTCTGCCGTTCTGTTCCCCATTATCCTGCCTCTCCCCGTAACCCCTGACCTTCATATTAATGAAGAAATTCCTTATTGATCATGAACACCCTATTTGTGCTTAGGATGCTGTCAACCTTTTAAAAAAAATAATAAAAAAATTAGAGTGCCCAATTAAGGAGCAATTTAGTGCGGCTAATCCACCTACCCTGCACATCTTGGGTTGTGGGGGTGAAACCCACGCAGACACTGGGAGAGCATGCAAACTCCACACGGACAGAGACCCAGGGCCGGAATTGAACCTGGGTCTTCAGCGCTGTAGGCAGCAGTGCTAACCACTGCGCCACCGGGATGTTGATAACCTAAAGAGCTACCAAGCTGGATATGAAATCAGCCAGAGTAGTTCTTTCTTGGAACACATGAACGAGGAGCAATTCAGAGTAGGCAATTTAACCACTCGAGCCTGCCCCACCGTTCAATACGATCATGGCTGATGTCATCATGACCTCATCTCCACCTTCCTGCCCGTTCTCCATAACCCTTCAACCCATTACCAATTTAAAATCTGTCCTACTCCTCCTCAAATTTACTCGCTGTCCCAGCATCCACTGCAATCTGGGGTAGTGAATTCCCCAGATTCATGACCCTTTCGGAGAAATAGTTTCTCCTCAAAAACTTTGCTACCTCTTATCCTAAGCGTATGACCTCCCGTTTCGGAATGCCCCACAAGAGGAAGCATTCGCTCCACATTCTCCATGCATTTTATCATCTTGTTTACCTCAATTTGATGATCTCTTATAAATTCTAGAGTACAGGCCTAAACTGTTCAATCTCTCTCCATACGACAAACCCCTCATCTCTGGAATCAACCTAGTGAACCTCCTGGTAGATGCCGGGGTAGCAGCTATATCTGGAGTACAGGCTCCCATGCTACAGCCTGAAGGTTGTCAGGGCCTATAAGCATGCTGTCTGCAGTAAGCTTCGTTGTTTCTTTATCAAGTGGAGTGAATCAAATTGGCCAACAAGTACAAACAAACAAAGAGCTTTATTGGAAAGGTGTTTGCTCAACGGGCTGCAACGGTAGACTTATCGTTTGCCATGTCATTGGAAATGCATAACGCTCTGTAGCAGGCCAGAATTGATCATTCAAACTGATATTTCTGACCGAAGGGGGACTGAGTGATTCAACCTTTTGTGTACTGGGTTGCATCTCCTGCCATTAGATATTTTATTGTCCACCAACATTCATGACTGAATGTGACAAGATGACAGGACTTGCATCTGATCACCTGGTTATGGGTCATTTTAATTGGTTCTGGCTATAGTATTCTGCTTTAACATTCATTTATTACTGTGGTGTGGCTTCCTCCAGTCGACACCTGTATTTAAGGCATGTCTGCTGCTGCTCCCGGCATTCTCTTTTATAGCCCAAGGTTGATCATGTTGTCAGCAACCCAAGTGATATATACCAGGTCAGTCCCTCCGTCCTGGCACCATTACAGAGAATCTCTTTTCCCACTTAAGGCTTTGATAGCCTTCCTAGTGTAATGCCTTGATTTGAGCAGACCTTTTCAGCTGAGGGGCGGCACATGGCGCGATCTACTCGCTGCGTCGTGATCGACCGGGAGCGCGGTGTGGCTGGTAGATGTCAGGTGTAGCCTCCTGTGGGCTAGCCGGCAGCTAGTGCACCTTGTGGCATCTGGATCGTCCCCACAATGTGCGTGACCAAGTTGTGCTCACTTAAGTAGGTTTTAAACGTACTCCAGCAAACTCACCTGGGATCTATCGGCCTCCCCATGAGGCTCCAGCCAAGTGCCATACTGGTCCACACAAATGCTGACCAAGCAGAACGGCACTGGGGGTGGGGGTCTACCAGGTCATTGGAGACCCCTGGGTGGCTAGGGACAGGACGGTGTCTCCACAGCCCTCTCCCTGAAATGTGGCTGCCTGAGTGGCAGTGCCAAGTGTCGGTCCCTGAGGATGCTCATGAAGGGAAGGTGGGACATGCAGGTAAGGTAAGGAGGGGCCTCTGGGAGTTTGGGGGAGGGGTGTTGGTGATGGGGCTGGAAGGGAGGGCTTAAAGGAATGTGTGGGGCCTGAGGGGGGGGGATTGGGTATCTGCCCGGGGGGGGGAGGGGGGGGGCACGGGAGAGTTAGAAATGTCCAAATGTGTGGAGTGGTGATACTGCCCATGGCGGAGGGTATGGGAGCCCATTTAGAGATCGGAGCTCCTTTCAAAATGGTGGCCCAATCTCTGAGGATCTGCTCTGGCCAGTTGAGTTCAGCTCTCCAGTGGTGATAAATTCCAAAGTGTGGGTTCTGCCAGGGAGAAACTCCCCGGACCCCAAAAAGTGGCTCAAGTGTGATTAGAAAGCGGTGGGGGAACCACCACCACAAATGACACTCTTTCTGTTAGATCTCTCCCCTTATTTTTATAATTTTGCCTTCGGGCATGAGCTGTCGGTACGTCCTTAGTGCTATAAGGTAGGGAGGTCCAGGATTTTAACCCAGTGACTGTGAATGAATAATGGGAGAGTTCCAAGTTCGGGTGATGTGTGATTTGGAGAGAAACTTGAAGGTAGTGGTGTTCCCATTCATCTGCTGCCCTTCTCCTTCTGGATGGTAGAGGTTGCGGGTTTGGAAGGTGTTGCTGTTGTTAAAGGAGCCTCAATGAGTTGCTCCAGTGCATGTAGAGTATACAACCAATAAATACAACCATCTTCCTTTTGTGCGAGGTCTGTCGACGAGTTTCTCCTCTGATTCTTGTTGGCTCCAGTTTTTCTAGGAGTCGTTGAAGCCACACTCACCAAATGATGCTTTGGTGTCGATGGCAGTCATAACTGTGTCCCACAGCCTTTTGCATCCTGCAATGTTGCGATTGTATGCACAGTGCATGCCAAGAAAGTGGTCTTTGTCCCACCGCCTATTGAAGTACTTGAGTATTGTTTGAGTTTCACTCATCCAGGTAAATGGAGAGTATTCCATCGCACTCTGAGACTTGTGCCTTGTAATTGGTTGGCAGGCTTGAGGAGTCAGGAGATGAATTACTCCCTTCAGAAACCCAGCCTTTGACCTGCTCTTGTAGCCACGGTATTTGTATGACCGATCCAGTTCAATTTCTGGTCAATGATAACTCAACAGATTTTGATAGAGGGGTAATTCAGAATGGTAATGCCATTCGATGTCAAGGAGAAATGGTTGGAATCTCCCTTAAAGATGGTCATTGGCTGGAATTTGTGTAACGTGAATGTTAATTGTCACTTGCCCAAGACTGGATGTTGTCCAGGTACTGTGAAATGGTACTGAACCTCCAACTTCTGACCTTGTGATGGAGGCAAGGACATCGATGAAGCAGCTGAAGGTGGTTGGGTCCAAGAACTCTTGCACCAATGTCCTGGGACCAACGTCCTGGGATTGAGATATTGACCTCCAATAAATACAAGTATTTAAATACAAAATTTCTATTTGGGTAACAGGTTTTATTCAGTCCTATGTCACTGGTTCCTTCTGCAGTCCACACACAAGTTCAACTAATCAAGCACAGTGAGCACCAATAGCAAGCAGACTTGCACAATATACACGTTTGCCACTTTCAGCACAATTCTGAAGGTTGTCAAGGACTTGTTACATGTATGCATGAACTGCTTCAGTGTTGGATTGAACTGATCACCGCACTCTTAGCCTACTGTCCCCCTTGAGACTATTTCCCTTTGTGCTAGACATGAATCTGAGTCAGTAAAGAATTTTCCCTGATTCCCATAACCTACAATTTTACTTAATATCGCACTGTTGTCAAAAGCGGCAGTCGCTCTCTCAACTCCCCTCTGGAATGCGTATTTTTCTTCTATGTTCGGACCAAGGCAGTCATGAGGTCTGAAGATGACTTGATGCATTCGCTGTGCTAGTAAACTTGTTTCTCCTGGAATTTTTACATTTATAAAAAAAAAAAAAATGTATTCTCTTGAACCTCTTTTGCCCTCTGATTCAATCCCTGGGATTGTTCCTATGCCAATGGCACCAAATTAAACCTCAAACCAGCCTTAGTATTAAAGGAGAAAGTGTTTTTTTTCATATATAAAAAGAATTTTGCTGAGTTGCTTTGAGATTTGAAAATAGTTCTTGTTTTATATTTTTTTCCATCACCCTGATATTCATTTTAGAAAAAGGGTGGTGGAAATGTTGAGCTACGTGACGACAAACAATTCTATTGAATTGGTAAGAAGTGTCTTGTAATTTTTCCATTCTGCCCCCAACACCTCCCAGAAAGTCATATTTGGTTATGGGCTCTTTGGTTTTACTTGACACTGTTGTAACTTGGCCCAAAAAATCCGGCATTCAACGTGGATTAAGGATGATGGGTGGGATTCTCTCAAACCGGGCCGGAGAATCGCCGGGCGTGAATGGCATGACGTCGCCCTGACGCCGGTCCGCTGATTCTCTGGAGAGCGGAGAATCGGCGCCATTGGCGCTGGCGCGGTCCCGGTCGGGGGCCCCCCGGGCGATTCTCAGCCCGGCATGGGCCGAGCGGCCATTTATTTAAAAAAAATAAATAAAAATAAAAATAATCTGAGTCCCGCCGGCGCCGTCCACGTGTGGCCTTACCCGGTGGGACCTTGGGGGGGGCGGGGGGGCTCTTTTGTTCCCCGCCGGCCCCTGTAGCACTATGCCATGTTGCGTTGGCGCGGAGAAGGGAGCCACTGCGCATGCACGCATTGGCGCCAGTCTCACTGTGCATGCGCAGACCCACGGCGCCCATCTGATGCCGGGATCGGGTCGCCCCAGTGCCGTGCTGGCCCCCTGTAGGGGTAAGAATCGCTGCTGCTGAGGCCACGCTGACGCCGTCGAGTAACGTAACAGCCTTTACGGCGGCGTCAACACTTAGCCTCAGGATCAGAGAACCCTGCCCTATATCTTAATTTGTGGATTTATTTTGTGTTTATCAATGACTTGGATGTGTCTAAGATGGCTTCTTCTCATTTTCAGGAGCTCGAAATGCAAGCCCGAGTCCATGGGTTGCCCACTATGTCCTCGGCCCCGAGTCCAACGGAGCTGGTGACTCACCTTGTTAAGCACGAGTCCTACCAAGGGGACAATTGCCCTGATTACCTGCAGCAGCAATCCTTACCTCAGATGTTGAATGAACTCAATGAAGGATCCTGCGGCTTCTTGGACCCCCTGTCCCATTTCACAGACTTGTCCTTCAGTGCTGCTTTGAAACAGGAAAACCGGCTTGATAACATTCTCATAGATAACACAATCTCTGATCCTTTGTTGTCTGCTGCAACGTCACCTGATGCATCTAAAGGAAGCAGCAGGAGAAGCAGTTTCAGCACAGATGAGGAATTATGAAAAATATCATTATTGTGCGGTGAGGGACGAAGATCATTTCACTTCTTTAAAAAAAAATGATTAAACGCACTTGAGGTGATTTGCTTACTGCTTGATGCCCTGTGAGCCATTTGCACATCGAGCTGTTAAACATTTTTACACTGAAGGTTAGAATCCTCTCCACGTTTGCTGTTTATTTCACCTTTGGTGCTGCTATTAATAATCCTTCACGAGGGAAACTGAGATCTCGCGTCCACGTGGACAAATAAAACTTGCATATTTTCTGAAGAAATATGGAATGATGTGCACAATTAATAGGGAATGTATAGCTCCAACATTCCTTTCCTGAAGTAGATTTGCAAATGACAAATTGATCGGTATACTCTGGCTCAAATTGAAGTGGAACAATTATTATTTTTTCCGTAACGAAAATTTTTCTTTTGTGGAGGAGAAACAATGAGGTCAAAATGTGGAAATATGAATCTGGCAAAACAGTCGGACAAATGCACATTAAACTATTTTAAGCAAATACAGCATGACTATGTCTTATCCAGCTAACAGTTACAGACACTAAATGGACTATTGAAGGGTCAGCTGGAATTGCACTTTTTTTTTCCTAAATACAAAATAATGTTTGTATCATTTTAGAAATTTAGGGTGAGGTTGTGTTTCTTCCCCTGTCGCCCACCCCCTTTGCCAAGGTACGTTTTCAGTCCCAGCTGCATTCTTGTGCTTCAAGGGGGACAAAGATTCTCGGCCCACCTGACTGGGTGTGGATTAGAATTGTGCATTACTGCCCATTCCTGTTTCTTTTTGACAGCAAGCAAATTGAGCAAAGGGGAGATGGGAGAGTTCATTTCGAGAAATAAGTGCCGACATGATGCAAAAAAAACTTTTTTTTAAAAAGAAATTATTGGAGTACTGGATCTGCCTTTCTGGACATATGGAAGAATTATGTTGCAGTGTTACACACGAGCCCTTGTTTCAAATATAATGTGTGTATATTAGTTAATTAGTGATGCATTAAGCAAGTGCATATAGTAGAAAATGCTTAATACATTTTTGATTTCTTTTTTAAATGTTGAAAGAGAGCTCCCACAATGTCTGAGTTTTCAGACGTTTAGTTCCTAAGGAGTGTTACATAACTTGTATTTTGCAGTAGCAAAAAGTAATGGTCTTGGATTTTGTGCTTTTGAAAAACTACTTAATGTACCTCAAGCCATGTTTCTTTTTAAAAAAAAAAAAAAAAAATAGTAACCTATTTTCCCCACCATGTATTAATTGTTGGATCTATTTGATTAGTAGGTAAGAATGGCATAATTAAAATATGTTGCAATTAGCAAAAGGGGCATTGCGCGAGGTTTTTTTTTTTTCTAACTATTTTCCTTTTTTTTTCAACAACAGCAATGGTATTCATTTATGCTCCATCTTTACTAGAGCAAAATGTTCCAAGGTGCTGCTCGTGGGACACTGAGCCAAAGATTTGGGAGGTGGGGTGCGGAACGATAATCAACGAAAGGACTTGGTCAGAGCTGAGTTTTCAGAAAGTCTTCAAGGGAATTGGAAAATTCAAAGAATTCCAGTGTGTGTGACTGCACTCCGCTACCAAATGTGAGGGTCAATACAGAGGGGGCCCTAGAGTCAGAAATGGAATGTTGTAGTCTCTTTGTAGATGGGGAGTACGTTACAGAGTTTGTCCTGAGGTCATGGAAGGGTTTAATGATGAGGATGAGCATTTTAAATTTTTAAGTGCTTGGGGGACCAGGTGCCAACGGAGACTGGCAAAGATCGAGGTGATGGGGAGCAGGATTTGATCGAGGAGGTGATACAGGCAGTATAAATGTTGAAATCTGTGATTGGCCTTTATTCGTTTAACTGATGATGATGATGGTTTGGTGTTGCATCAGCTTTTTTGGACCTGCTGGAAATGTCCCAAATTGATCAGCTATAATGTTGTTGTGATATCTCGAGTGGTATTTTCCAATACATGGATCAAATTGCAATTTTGTTTTGGAAGGTTCTCGTTCAAATAAACTAGAATTCTTGAAAGCTGTGTATGAATGATTTACCATACAACAGAATGGAAAATGAAAATCTCATTCAATCTCGGGCATTTAGCCAGTCTTTGCTTTAGGAAGCAGAACAAAGACAAGTAATATTGCTATTGAAGCCGCAATGTTTACCCTGTTCTGTGTACATAGGTTTATTGTGCCAGTTATGAATGAGGGATGAGATGACTATTTTGACAGCTTAATGACCATGTTAACCAGCTACTTGTGCAACGATTTCTGGACTTGAGCACTGATGATGATTGAGAGACTCCAATCTCTATTCAAGGTTATAAACTACTGAAAAGTACTGTCATTGTATAATTACAATTTTTGTATACAATAACCATTTGTAAAATTTGTACAGATTTTAATCTTGTGTAAAAGATTGAGTGCTAAATTCTTTATGTAGAGTCAGTGTCAAATGAAATGGCCATGACTAAAACTAGTAAACTCACCATAAAACAACATTGAAACTTGTGATCTTCATATTCTGCCTTGTGTTGCCTTATGCCGTCATAAGGTCACCTAGCTTAAAGGCCGGGGAAAAAAAAAAAAATCCATGCCAAAAACATGGGGCGGGATTCTCCGTTGTCCGACACCAAAATTGTACATCGGCGATCGGGCAGAGAATCGAAATCTGGGCCAGCACCGGTTTGCGATTCTCTGCCTCCTCCAAAATGGTGGTCATCGTGTCGCACGCAGTCGCAAAGCCATTGCCGCCTCATCTTCCTGCCCACCCGCGATGCTCCGCCTACAATTAGTCGCGTTCCGATGGTGCGGGACACTTGGTAACACAAATCGTGAACCTGGCGTGTCACCTGTGGACTGTTTCCAATGGCGCCACACTCGGCTAGGGTCCATGCAGCTGCCCGGGGGGGGGGGGCTTCTGCAAGGGCTGGGGGGTGGCCAGCCCGTGGGCTGTGGGGACGCAGATGGTGAGTTTGGTCTGCACGGCAGTTGCCATGGTGTACGGTGCGACCACTGCTGGTCGTCAGCCATGCGCATGGACGATCCGGCCATTCCCTGGCCATTTTCAGTGCGATCCGTAGGCATTTCACGCGGAGCTGGAATCGGCGAGGGGTTCGAGCCGATTTGCCGGTCATGAAACGCCACTGGTCCCATGCTGGCGTTGGCTCTTAGCCACAGAAACTGAGAATTCCGCCCATGTCTGCTTCTGCCAGTTAATGAGAGGAGGGGGTGGCCCTGTTGGAATTTCTCAGCTAAGACTCATCAAGGCCAGGCCCTGGCAAGGGGAGGGAACAGGTGGCTGGTGAGGGCAGGGGCTGATGTCCTCATCGGGATGGCCATTGTCAAGGGTGCATGATTAGGGCGCATTATCAGGAGGGACATGCATGGAGGACACCATAGTTCACCACTCGGGCACAATTGACCTCTGGGCAGGGTGCATCCTTCCACCACCTCTGGCAAAATGTCATGGTGGTCAGTGATGGATGTGCTACTCTGGCTACATTTAGTGGCTCCCACATCATATCCTGCTCCTGCAGGCCCGAGAAAATTCAGCCCCCTGTTACTGCAGGGAACTAGAGACAATCCCTTGAGTGGAATTGGTGCAGGCACTGAGGGAGATCAATTCATGGAGTCTTGGTTCAAGGATCTGGCGGCAATGCCACACGAAAAATGAAGACCTTAAATGCGTGATGAAGGTTGGTGAGTGCAGTTACATTTGACCCCTCATACTCGTCCATACTCTGCTCAATGTATTACATCCTGCTCACTCCCCCCAGAACCAGTTCCTAACACTCCGGATTTGCACCTATCCATCTCGCATTGACCTGTAGGAGGCTCATCACCTGAACGCAGTGTAATACAATCACTGACATTCTGCCTGCCTTCCCTCTTGTGGGCTAAGGATGTCTGCCCAAGAAGGGAGCAATGGGGGTGGTGGAGAGCAGTGGTGGTGTTACATCTCCATTCCCTGAATATTGTGGAGTAGATTTTTTTTTTTTCTGTCTCATGCCCGTTCTTAACTTCCACCTTGGCCTTACCTTATTACATGGTATGCAGTGCAAGCTGTAAATGGCCTGATCATCTTTGCTTCCCTGGCCAGCACAACACACCCACGAGGACGTGAGAGAGTGGCCGAGACCTCGGGAAGAAGGACCATTGCTTGATTGAAGAATCCCAGACGCAAACTCTGATGCTAGGGCACGGCATACCTTAAAAGAGGCTAGTCTAGGCATTGGGTGAGTCACTAGACATTACAGCCAGCAGAATGGGTAACTCATATCAGGTCACTGGACAATGGGGTCGTACGAGTTCTTCGCTAGGGGACTCTGAGGACCTGCATGAGCTTTCATACAGGAGAATGTTAAATTCCTGGCAGCCAGTTGGTGAAGCAGTTTAGAAACCAATATTCGGGTCCCCAGAAAAGCCCTGGAACCACATTCCTAAAAGCATTGTGGGTGTACCTACACCAACTGGTCTGCAGTAGTTCAAGAAGGCAGCTCACCACCTTCCCGAGGGTAATTAAGGATGGGAAATATAATAATAATCTTTATTGCCACAAGTAGGCTTACATTAACACTGCAATGAGGTTACTGTGAAAATAAATGCTGGCCTTGTAAATGATGCACATATGGACAGCACAGTGGTATGGGCAGCATGGTAGCATAATGATTAGCACAGTTGCTTCACAGGACCCCAAGTTCGATTCCTGGCTTGGGCCACTGGCTGTGCGGAGTCTGCATGTTTTCCCCGTGTCCGGGTGCTCTGGTTTCCTCCCACAGTCCAAAGACGTGCAGGTTGGGTGGATTGGCCATACTAAATTGCCCTTAGTGTCCCAAAAAGTTAGGTGTGGTTATTGGGTTACGGGGATAGGGTGGTGATGTGGGCTTAGGTAGGGTGATAATTCCATGGGCCGGTGCAGACCCGAAGGGCCAAATGGCCTCCGTCTGCACTGTAAATTCTATTATCTATATCCCATGAAAGAATTTAAAAAGTGTTCATGAGATAAGTCTATTTGTAAAAGAAATGGAATGGCTGTATCAGATGGAACACACAACTGCAGCCACGTGAGAAACCCGCTTTTCAATTCTCAGCAGGTGAGTCTCGCTGGCACACATTGCCCATCCCTATTACCCATGAGAGGTTTGAGGGTGGGCCTTCTTTGTGAATTGCTGTAGTCTGCAGAGTAAGCTCTCACTATACTCTTAGACGTATTATTACATATTCACACATACATGAATCATATGATTTTTTTTGCAGATTGACAAATAGTTTTCTTCCATGCTGAATGCTGTTTGATGTTGCCAATTATTTTTACTTATTTTCTTATCCTTAGGAGTGGAAAAGTCCACAAATAATGCATCATCGATGAGGGGGGAGCCCAGCAGATCAGTGCCGAAGACGAGGCTGAAGCCAGATGTTCCGAGTGGATGATCCACCTCTGCCTCCGTCGGAGGTCCTCCGCATCACAGATGCCTGTCGTTGACCATTTCCATTCACTCCACATGATATCAAGAAATAGCTGGAGGCACTGGACACCGCAAAGGATAGGGGACCCTGACAATAATCTAGCAATAGTACTGAAGAACTGTGCACCCAGAGACGAGCTGTTCTAGTACAGCTGCATCTACCTGGCAATGTTTAAAGTTGCCCAGGTATTTCCTGTTCATAAAAAGCAGGACAAATCCAACCTGGCAATTACTACCCAATCCGTCTACTCTTGATCATCAGTTGAGTGCTGGAAGGGTTCATTGACTGTGCGATCGAGCTGCTCGCTGACGCCGAGTCGAGATTCCACCAGGGTCACTCGGCTCCTAACTTCATTACAGCCTTGGTTCAAATATGGATAAAACAGCTGATAAGAGGTTAGAGTGACTTCCTTGACATCAAGGCAGCATTTGACCAAATGTGGAATCAAGGAGCTTAAGCAATACTGGAGCCAATAGGAATCGGGGGGGGAAATGTTGATATTTAAAATTTATACAGTTTCCTATTTACATACATCTTTTTTGGTATATCTTCTCCTCCTCCACCTCTTCTGCCCTGGGTGTTCTATCGCTGAGCTCCTGTTCTTTCCCCCCCCCCCCACCCCCTCTGCGATTTTTGATGCAGGCCGTGTGGATTTTTGGGGTGGGGGTTCCTGCCCCCTCTTCTCCTTCTTCCCCCCCCCCCCCCCCCTCCATGCTTCTCCCTGTGGCTCACATGGGTTTCCTCCTCTCCTCCCCTCCCCTCTTCCCCCTTTGTACTTCCTTGTATTGTGTGTTCTTGTCTGCTCTCCCCGAGTCTCCCTCTTTGCGTAGTCACTGTTGGCCTCGAATAGGTCTTGGGAACAGGGCGACGAATTGCCTCCACGCATTGCGCTTCCTGAATCTCACTCACACTGTCAGCATCCTAGGGGTTCCTGAACTGGACGAGCCATATAAATACTGTGGCTGCAAGAGCAGGTCAGGCTGGGAATTCTGCTGAGTATCTCACCTCAAAGAGGTTGCAAGTCACAGGCTAGGAGTGTAATGGAATGCCCTCCAATGGCTTGAATGAGTGCAGCTTCAACAGCACCACTCGTAAAGCTCCACACCATCCAATGCAAAGCAGCCCACTTGCTCGGCACCCCATCAACCACCTTCAGAATCCACTCGTTCGACCACTGAAATGATAAAATGAAAATCGCTTATTGTCACAAGTAGGCTTCAAATGAAGTTACTGTGAAAAGCCCCTAGTCGCCACATTCCGCCGCCTGTTCGGGGAGGCTGTTACGGGAATTGAACCGTGCTGCTGGCCTGCCTTGGTCTGCTTTCAAAGCCAGCGATTTAGCCCTGTGCTAAACAGCCCCTTGAGTGTATGTCATCTACAAGATGCACTGCAGCAACTCACCAATGCTCCTTCAACAGCACCTTCCAGATCCATGATCTCTACCACTTAGAAGGACAAGGGCAGCAGATGCATCGGAACACCGGCACCTGAATGATCCCCTCGAAGCCACTCACCATCCTGCCTTTGAAATATATCGCCGTTCTTTCACCTTCCTGGGTGAAAATCCTAGAGCTCCCTCCCAAACCACGCTGGGTGTACCTAGACCAGATGAACTACTGCAGTTCAAGGAGGGGGCTCACTATAACCTTTTAATGGCAATAAGGATGGGCAATAAAACTGCTGGCCTCGCCTGTGATGCCCACATCCCGGGAAAGAACTGAAAAAAACCTTCGTCCATCTACGTGTAATTCCACCCGAATTTCAGTGGATACCATAATTTGTAATAATTGTTTCCTCTTCTTTGCTGCATGTCAACAAATGTTCTAATCTCACTTTTTTAAATTCCTGCTGGGCCAGCATTTATTGCCCATCCCTAATTGCCCTTGAACGGGCAGTTAAGAGTCAACCACATTGCTGTGGATCTGGAGACACATATAGGCCAGACCAGGTAAGGAGGCAGATTTCCTTCCCTAAAGGACATTAGTGAACCAGATGGGTTTTTAAGACAATCGACAATGGTTTCATGGTCATCATTAGACTTTTCATTCCAGATTATTATTGAATTCTAATTTCACCTTTTGCAGTGGTGGGATTTGAACCTGCGACCCCCCCGCAGAGCAGTACTCGGGGTCTCTGCATTACTAGTCCAGTCAAAATACAACAACGCCACCACCTTCCCTAATGTACAGATTATCCATGTTTGTTTAATCAGAACTGCGTGCAAGGTTCGTGAATTGCTGCAGTTATTTACTTTGGCATTTTCAAACTGGTTGAAAATCTTGAAATAAGCACCAATTAATTTAGTTCGCAATTCGGAATGGTTTTTCACAGGGCATTGCAAGTTGTGTCAGGAAACAGCATTCCGAGACATAGGCCGGAATTTGTACCCTGGCGACTGAATTCTCTGGTCCTGCCGGCAGCTCCCCCCGGCCCCTGGGTTTCCTGACAGCATGGGGTGGTCCCATTTGTGGTATTATCATAACTATCAGCATTGCAAGGGTTAATGTAGTCTCGCGAGTAGCCACTAGAGGGAGCTACAGTTACAACTGTATAAGGCAGTGATGCTAGACCTTAGGGGAGGAGTATATGCAGGAGATAGCCAGTGAAGGTCAGAGGGGCAGATAGTGCAGTTAAGGTTAGATTATAGTTTATACCAGTAATGAGATTAGCAGTAGATGAGTGTAGTTAGATGTTATTGATAAATTGTGTATTCTTAAGGACTATGTGTCAAATCCCAGTTTAGTAGGTAAATAAAACCATAGCTTTGTTTAAGTTAAAGGTATTTTGTGGTCTTTGTGACTACTATGCCAACCATCCTGAAATAAGCAACACAATGAACACTATGCCATTGACAGTGACGGGAACAGAGAATCCTGCAGCCAGTGAAGGGCGCACCACCTCCCGTATCCGAGAAACACACAGCTGGGAGGCCGGAGAATCCAGCCCATAAATTCAATTATTTAAAACATTAATTTTGTGTTTCCTGAGGTCATTTTTCAAATGAATGCTTTAGTACAGCACATTTAAAAAATTATAATATGGGCAATTTAACTAAAAAAATATTATTGGTGGCTTACGATATTTTATATAACATTACGTCCATTAGTTCTTCTTGATATTAATTTGTTTTAGCTTTCTGGTGGGGATCTTAATATTATAAAAAAAATCAGCAATTGTTTCGCACAGCCTGATTCATTGGTTATACATGAATGAAATAACAAATTGCAGGCAATATAAAACCTTCGGCAGTTATCCTGGCATAAAGACTGCAAACATTGACAGTAAAGTTGGAATTTCTCAAATCTACCAGTGCAGTGGGAGAGAAGGAGATACCTGACCTGAATATAATAAAACAGTTTAGCCGCAATAAAGAATGTAAAACAGAGACCAGAATTAAAGTACAAAGATAGCTAGACTTAACAGAGTCTGAGCTATTTATTTTGAATGAAAAAAAGTCATTAGATTTCTACTCGGCGTTAATACGGTTTAAGTAAATGAAGCAATCAAATCTGGAAGATAAAGCCACATATATTTAACATTTGACCGATAAAACAGGGCTCCCATAAACAGATCGATTACCTTAATTGGAGGGAAAGTAAGAAAATAGAATGTAATTCAGGATATGCCAAGGCACCGCAAACAAGCCACAAAATGATAATAGACTGATCCAGTTGTCAAACGTTGAGGTGATTTATTGTTATTCTGGAAAAGGAAGGGGACACAGAAGGCCTGTAAAATGCTTAAATTTACATGCATGTTAATGTAGTTCAAAACTTTCCATTCAAAATAGTGCTTTTACCTATTTTGTTCAATGATATTTTCCACTGGGCCCAGCATTCACATTTCCAATCGCCTCTGGGTCCCGTACCTCTAACCAATGTATATACCATAGATATGGGCGGACCGTGGTACAGTGGTTAGCACTGCTGCCTCACAGAGGCAGGGACGCAGGTTTGATTCCAACCTTGAGTGGCTGTGTCGAGTTTGTACTTTCTCCCCGTGTCTGCGTGGGTTTCTTCCCACAATTCAAAGATATGCAGGTCAGGGGGTTTGGCCTGCTAAATTGCCCCTTGGTGTCCCAAGGTTAGATGAGGTTACGGGTTTACGGAAGAGTGGGCCTAGGTAGGGTACTCGTTCAGAGGGTCGGTGCAGACCCACTGGGTCGAATGGCCTCCTGCTGCACTGCAGGGAATCTATGGAAATAATTGTGTACTTACTGAATCTCTATTCAGCAATTATATGATGTGGAGTTGCCGGCGTTGGACTGGGGTGGGCACAGTAAGAAATCTTACAACACCAGGTTAACAGGTTTGTTTTGAATCACTAGCTTTCGGAGCACTGCTCCTTCCTCGGGTGAATCCTGGGGTAAACGTGTGTCATTCACCTGAGGAAGGAGCTGTGCTCTGAAAGCTAGTGATTCGAAACAAACCTGTTGGACTTTAACCAGGTGTTGTAAGACTTCTTACTACAGCAATTATATGGACAGGTTTATACTAACTTCATAGATTAGAAAGAAAGTCTTACATTTATATAATGTCTTTCCCAAATTCAGAATTTACCAAAACACTTCACAACCAACAAAGTAGTTTTGTAGAAATACAAGACATACAGCAACCCATTTACACATAGCCAACTCCCACACGTGGCAATGTGATAAAGAATCCACAGAATCCCTGCAGTGTAGAAGGAGGCCATTGAACACATCAAGTTTACATAACCTGCTGAAAGAGCAACTCACCTAATCCCACTCTCCCGCTTTTGTCCCCCAACTCCGCCTAACCTGCACATCTTTGAACACAAAGGGGCAACTAATCAATGCCAATCCACCTCACCAATCTTAGGACTGCAGGAGGAAACCGGAGGATACCCACACAGACTCGGGGAGAACGTGCAATCTCCACACAGACTGTTACCCAAGGCTGGAATTAAACCCAGGCGCCTGGCACCGTGAAGCAACAGCACTAACCAATGTGCCGCCCAGACCAGATAATCTGTTCTCGTTGAAGTTAATTGAGAGATAAATATTGGCCAAGATGGCAGGGATCATTCATTTGATTTTCTTTGACAAGGTGCCTGGGAAGCTTTTGCACACACCTGAGAGAGCGGAAGGGGCCTTTGTTTAATGGCCCTTCCAAAAAATAGCACCGACAACAGTTCAGTTGTATCTCAGTACCATCAGCCTTGAATTGTTTTACCGAAGCTCTGGAGTGAAACTTGAACTCATAAGCTCCAGATTTAGAGGCAAGAGAACTGGCAATGGAGTCACAGCTGATACCTAACTAAGAACATAACAGCATATAAAAATGTACACCTTTGTGCATGATAGTTGGAGGATCTTTACAAGTAGGGTAGAATACTGATGGTGGTCTTTCAATATTCCCCACCATCCCAGAATCTAATGCTTCATCATGCCTTTATCGGATACTAATACCTCTTGGGTTACAATGAGGATAGCCACATTGATATGTTTATTTTTACAGGGATTTATTTCTCACAAATAGATCTCCATAAACCTTTTTTCTATTATGTTGGAATTCATGGTTTCAAAGCTCATATTCTTTGAGAAAGATCTTAATTGAAAAGGGAAACTGCATAGGGGGACTGAGAACGGAAACTGGCCTTCCCAGTTTCTAAGGAAATTAAGACTGAAACTAAGATTAGAAACCAAAAGATTGGGGGTGGCTGAAACATTTAAAAGGACGCAGAGCCAGGGCAGCACGGTGGCGCAGTGGGTAGCCGAGGTCCCAGTTTGATCCCGGCTCTAGGTCACTGTCCGTGTGGAGTTTGCACATTCGCCCCATGTTTGCGTGGGTTTCGCCCCCACAACCCCAAGATGTGCAGGATAGGTGGATTGGCCTTGCTAAATTGCCCCTTAATTGGAAAAAAAAAGGACACCGAGCCGGTAGAAATCAGATAATGATTCCAGTGGTGCAGTACATGCAGGCGGAAGAAGCCATAGCCTAGATACAGAGGCTGAGAATAGGCAGATTTAAAGTTGCTCCAGAAACAGGAACAGTTGTTTATGTTACTTTAAGATAACATCGGTGGATCTATGCCATCCAGACCATCATAAACAGAGTTGACGAGGTTCCGTAAGCGTGTGCCAGTTTTGGTGAAGACCTTGAAATTGGGTTTGTTGTGCACTGAGGTTAGTTGGAGATTGAGATAAACCCAAAAGAGGAGAGGAGTTGTAATTCTTCATGAGGAAGATGGAGTTTTTGACAGACTTTGAATTGATGATAGGCTGGATTCTCCGTTTCTGCGGCTAAGTGCCGACTTGAACGTAGAATCCATGGGAGGTTTACGTCAAGAAATCGGTGCGAACCCCTCACTGATTCCGGTACCGGTGAGGGGCTAGCACTGGCGCCAACTGGAACTCGCGCCTCCTTGCTGAAAACGGCCAGAGAATGGCCGGGTCCCGGGCCGCGCATGTGCACAGCTGTCGACCTGCAGCGGTCGTGCCATATAACATTGTGCCGGCTGTGCGTGGACCAACCCGCGATCCGTAACCCCACAGTCCACCCCATGGCCATCCCCCACCAGCTCCCCCAGCCCTCGCAGAAGGCCTCCCCAGCCAGCGACACGGATCCCGGCTGAGTGTGGTGCCGCTGGACACAGTCCGCAGGCGCCACGCCAGGTTCACCGTTTGTGTGCCACATGTGGTCTGCGCCGTCAGGGACTTGGCCCATCGGGGGCGGAGCTTCGCGAGTGGGCCGGCCAATGAGGAGCAAATGGCATTGCAACTGTGCGCGGCACGCTTCACGACGACGCTATTTCAGAGGGGTGGAGCATGGATGACACACAAACCGGCACCAGCCCCAATTTCGGTGTCGGAGCCTATTCACCACCCGATCGCCGAACACGCTTACTGCGTCGGCCAATGGAGAATCCCGCCCATTTGCCAGAGAGACTGCTGAGCCTCCTTGGTTGTCCCTGCCATTTAATGTGTAATTTATCATTTATAATCAACCACAATTTGGCTGTCAGTTCATGTTTACCTTCTGTTGATTCTGGGTTTTAACGTACACGTGGTTACCCAAGATAACATTTAGCATTTGCTTTGTGTTATTTTATTTTACTGTCGAATCTTGTGTCTTCATTCTTTCAATAAATAACTGGGGCGGGATTCTCCGTCCCGCCGCACCAAAATCGCGCTCAGCGGGATTGGGTCCGACGGCGCTCCCGCGATTCTCTGGTCCCCGGAGAATCGCCGGTCGGGGGCCATTGTAAAAGACCTCCACGGCGATTCACCGATTTCAGCTGTCCGAGTTCCTGCCGGCGTGGTTCTCTCATGGTTCCACCCGGCGGTCACTCGGTGTGGTGGCTGCGGACTCAGTCCGCGGCTGCCCTGGTGGGGGGCGGGGGGGGGGGGTCATTCACCGGGCGGGGGCCTCCAGGACGGCCAGGCTCTCGATCGGGGGCCACCAATCCGCGGGTGCGGGCGATCCGGCGGGGCCTATCTGCTTGGTGCCGGTCTGCAGTGTGGGTCGGCCATGCCGCGTGGGGTGGCCGACACAGGCTGCCGCCATGCGCCTGCGCGAACCCCCGGCCGGAGGTGCAGGGCCCCGTATTGGCAGCCGGAGCTGCGAGGAGCACTCCGGGGCCTTGCTAGCCCCCTCCCCCTCCAGGTAAGTGAATCGCTCGGTACTTTCTTCAGGCGTGGGGACATAGCCCCATTATTGGAGAATCCCGCCCCTGGGATGTCGGATTAATTAATTAATTAATTTATTTTTAACAAACTTTTATTGAGTCATTTATGGTTTTATAACAACAAAAGATACAAATACAAATGTAAATATAATTGAGTGCGTAACACACTCCACCATCTCCCACTGTTCCCGCCTAAGCTTGACAATAATAGCCTCACTCCCCTTACCCTCCCTTACTCCCTAACCACCCCCCCCCCCCTTATTGAACCTGCTAAGAGTTTAGTTTTCCCCAAAGAAGTTGACAAACGGCTGCCGCCTCCGAACGAACCCTAACATTGTTCCTCTCAGGGCAAACTTAATTTTCTCAAGCCTGAGAAACCTAGCCATGTCGCTAACCCAAACCCATCTCCCCGATTTTGGGGCTCCGAGTCCCTCCACGCTAATAAGATCTGTCTTCGGGCTACCAAGGAGGCAAAGGCCAAAACGTCAGCCTCTCTCGACCCCTGGACTCCCGAATCTTCCGACACTCCAAAAATCGACACCTCTGGACTCAGCGCCACCCTCATTTTTAGCCCCGTGGACATGACATCCGCAAATCCATGCCAGAATCCCCTAAGCTTTGGACATCCCAAAACATGTGGACACTCCTCACACACTTGTCCTCCACCCCAAAACACCTGCTCATCCAGGCCACTGATAACTGTGCCCGGTGAACCACTATGAATTGTATCAGGCTGAGCCTGGCACATGATGAGGACATGTTGACTTTGTCTCAGTGAATTTTTTTTTTTTAAGCAGGTTACTGGTCTCAATTGAAAGCGTAACGCTATGTTCATGTTTGCTTCGCATTTCTAATGAAAACGTTCCACTACAAAGAGCCAGTATATTGCTGGTTTACTGTCTCATGATAGGTTGTTGAATACCCAATTGCACATAACGCCAGTAAACTGTATATTTTGCTGTCATCATCATATTCAGGAAAACTTGAGTTGTGAGTGCTGCAACTTGACATTTTTATCACAGCACTTTGTGTTTGGATCAGTTTTTAATGTGCCCATTCAAAGAGGCGTGAAGGTAAAGGTGATGCACACTTATATTAAACACTCTATGAACTGAAACCTTCATTTTTCTACGAATGGTTTACAGTTTAGTATGTCCAAGTTTAAATAATAATGCTCTAATTGATCACTGGAGGATACTGTGGTGATGTGCATCACTGTAAGTACACAAGGGGTTAATGTAAATACACTTAGACTAGACAAACACTAGGGGGAGCACCAGAGACATCATGACACACAGACATTCAACCAATAGGCCAGTAAGATAGGACACGACCAATGGGCAGTCACGACACACACAGAGGTGACACTACCACGGGGGGCATTACACCAACCCATATATAAGGACACAGCACACATGATCTTCCTCTTTCCAGTGGAGACACTTAGTGAGTACAGGCAGGGTTGATTGAAACACATCACACCCACCACGTGGATTGTAGCAGACTGGTTAGTTAGTCTGAGTAGCTATAGCAGGATTAACAGGAGAGTTGAATCCAAGTAGGAGAATTGTTAACAGTAATAAACATGTTAAAGCTATCTCCAAGTCTGAACCTTCCTTTGTCAGAGTGCACATCAAGGAAGCAGCTTATGCTACGTCAAGAGCATAACAAAACAGATACAATGAATTATCACCATTCTTTTCTGTCTTTTGCATAGATAGAAAATAATTTTCCACTGTATTAATGTGTAAGGGTTAATACTACTTATTCAAATTAAGTTTACAAATTTCAGAAATGCAGAAAGGCAGCCAAGGTATAAAAACAGCACAATACTTTAAAAGAAAATCAAGAAAACTGAAACTGGAGTTAACAAGGTCTTCACGCACCTTTTTCCTTTTGAGCGGTACAAGCAACACGTTATTTGAATGACTGAGTCAGATTCACCTCTCCGTAAACTTTAAAGATGCAATGTTGGATGTGGACAGTGCAAATCCTTTCACCCACATGGCTTGGATCACCTCTAAGGAGACCGTACGAGATTATCATGGTCAGTGTCTTTTCTCGTACCTATACCTTATGTGACACATCCACACAGATAATAACAGTAAGTGAATTCAATTGCATTTATCTCAGTCCTCTGGAATAAATTAACACTCAAATTAGCACTTCTTCGTCCGCACGACGTGAATCAATTTAATTTTAACTGTCCCCCAAATAATTATTCTATTGGTGTATTTATCCACTTCCATAAAACATTTGCCGTTACATGATAGCTTCCAAACTGAAGTTAATAATTCACAATGTAGCTTTAAGAGGTGACTTATATGTCTCAGAGTGTTTCACAACCAATAAATGTGTTACGAAGTGTGGTCGCTGTTCTTCAGGAAACTTGTCAGCTAATTACACACGATAAACTCTCACAACCAGCAATGAGATTGTTGCCAAGTTAATCTATTTTAGTAGCTTGGGTTAACATCTAAATGGTCACTCTTCACAGACGGTGAATTGACATAACATTTACAGTCAGAAAAGTGATCTCACATATTTATTTGTTAAAATATATTGGGCTGGATTGTCCTGTCACCCAGTTGCATGTATCTCGCCGGAGGTGGGATTTTCTCTTCCCGCTGCTTGGCAATGGGATTTCCCATCGAAGCCACCCCACTCCGCATGGAGGTGGGTGGGAGGGGTGGGGGGAGGGGGAGGGGTGCGCTGCCAGCGGTAAAAGAGGATCTAGAATAATGGCCACCATGTCTTGAGAGCAAATGCGGACAGCATACGGGGATGGGCAATGGACAGGAATGTCCCGTTTACGTCATTTCATTAAAAGAAAAGTCCTTACTATGCAAAAGTTTCAAAGTGAAAGTGGTTTGAGATGAGCTCATCAAGGATAATTAATGGACTTGATTATTAAAGTTCATTAATTGTCTGAACATGAGTTTCTTGAGGAAAAAGTGCTCATTCATTATCTTTTCAAATATGACTATAGGCAAAACATAATTAGAAAAGCGCAGTTTAATTCATTTCTTTATTTTTGCAATTTGAAACCACTGTTATTAGCTTAATGAGATGCTCTTTCAGAACATGTTTAACATGGCATGAAACAGCTCCTCAGGTGGTTTTACTGGAACCTGTCACATGCACAGCAAAAGTGAAAGCAGTAGAATATTTACCATTACCTTATAAATCTGCCTTCATTTAAATGTCATTACCTTGTTACTGTAATAGCTCTCCAGCAATTATCGATGGTGCAACAAAGATCATAATGATTGTCTGATAGCAATATAAACCTATGTCAGTTTCCAAGATCTAGGTCAATTAACCCATTACTCTATCTGCATAAAATTTATTAGATCATCTTGAAACTCCTACCTAAGCCGTGGAGATAGAAGTGGAGCATCAAATAATATCCTACACTTGCTAATATTATGACTGGACACAGCACAAATTTGCCCCCCAGAGCATCAGCCTAACCTCCAGAATCAATTCTATACGTTGTTGCCAACTCTCTTTCCGCAATGGTACAAGCCCAGCAACCCAATTAAAATCGCTGGCTCGGCCAGCATTTATTGCCCATCCAAAGTTGCCCTTCACAAGGTGGTGGTGAGCTGCCTTCTTGAACCGCTGCAGTCGCTGAGGTGTAGGTACACCTACACTGCTGTTAGGGAGGGCGTTCAAGACAGGTGTACAAGACACACCTGGGCAATTTTCCACATCGCTGGGTAGATGCCAGTGTTGTAGCTCTACTCGAACAGCTTGGCTAGGGGCGTGGCCAGTTCTGGAGCACAGGTTTTCAGTACCATCGCCGGAATATTGGGCCGAAAGCCTTTGCAGTTTCCAGTGCCTTCAGCCGTTTCTTGTTACCATGTGGGGTGAATCAAATTGGCTGAAGACTGACATCTGTGATGCTGGGAACCTCTGGAGGAGGCGGAGACGGATCACCCACTCGCACTTCTGGCTGAAGAGTGCTGTGAATGCTTCAGTCTTGAATTTTTCATAAATGTTCTGGGCTCCTCCATCATTGAGGATGGGGATATTGTGGAACCTCCTCCAGTGAGTTGTTTAATTGTCCATCTCCATTCACGGCTCAATGTGGCAGGACTGCACAACTTCGATCTGAACCATTGGTTGTGGGATCACTCAGCTCTACCTGCCATTTGCTGTTGATGTTGTTTGGCATGCAAGTGGTCCTGTGTTGTAGCTTCACCAGGTTGACACCTTATTTTTCGGTATGCCCGGTGCTACTCTAGGCATGCCCTTATGTTTGCTTCATTGAACAGCACGGTATTGGGCGGCATGGTAGCACAGTGGTTAGCACAGTTGCCTCACAGCTCCAGGGTCCCAGGTTCGATTCCCGGTTTGGGTGACTGTCTCTGCGGAGTCTGCACGTTCTGCCCGTGCCCGCGTGGGCTTCCTCCGGATGCTCTGGTTTCCTCCCACACGTCCCGAAAGACGTGCAGGTGAATTGGCCTTGCTAAATTGCCCATAGTGTCCAAAAAAAGGTTAGGCGGGGTTACTGGGTTACGGGCATAAGGTGGAGGTGTGGGCTTAAGTAAGATGCTGTCTCCAAGGGCCGGTGCAGACTCAATGGGCCGAATGGCCTCCTTCTGCACTGTAAATTCTATGATAATTCTATGTATTGCCACACAACACGATGGACGGTATCCTCAATGTGAAGACGTGACTTTGCGATGGTCTCTCCTACCGATACTGTCATGGACAGATGCGTCTGCGGCAGGCAGGTTGGTGAGGGTGAGGACTGTATGCTTTTCCTTCTCCTTGGTTCCCTCAACACCTGTCACAGGCCCATCTGGCAGTTATGTCCTTTCGGACCCGGCCAGCTCGGTCAGTAGTGGTGCTGCTAAGCTACTGTTGGTGATGAACATTGAAGTCCCCAACATTGCGACCCTCAGTGCCCTCTCAAAGTAGTGTTCAACAAAGAGGAGTGCTGATTCACCAGCTGATGGTGGATGGTACGTGGTAATCAGCAAGAGGTTTCCTTGCCCAAATTTGACCTGAAGCATTGAGACTTCATGGGGTCCAGAATCAATTTTGAGGACACCCAGGGCAACTGTATACCACTATCACCGCTGCAGGACAGACCCAGTGATGATGATAGTGATGCCAGGAACATTGGGCTGGATTCTCCGTTTCAGGGATTATGTCCCCAATCTGTCGTGAATGCCAGCAGTGCGGGTTCAATCCCCGTACCAGCCTCCCTGAACAGGCGCCGGAATGTGGCGACTAGGGGCTTTTCACAGTTCCTTCATTGAAGCCTCCTTTTGACAACAAAGCGATTATTTTTAAAAAACTGTGGCCTTTTACGCCAGAATAACTGGCGTCAAAAGGCCACATATTCACAGCCCTGCAGGGGGCGAGCAGGGAGCTGTCGTGAAGCTCGCAGCTCCAGCTGCAGATACGCCCTCCCGTACTTCTGGGTCAGAGGCCGCGCATACGCACGGCGGCGGCCTCCAGCTCCATGGCGGACTCAGATCGCGGAGCTGGACTGTGCCCCTGGTCGGCTGTGTGCCCGACCTGGACTGCCCATTCGAAAATATCCCGTATAAGGACCTCCCTGCCCTCCTATCTGGGGCTGATTTAGCACACTGGGCTAAATCGCTGGCTTGTAATGCAGAACACAGCCAGTAGCACGGGTTCAATTCCCGTACCGGCCTCCCCGAACAGGCGCCGGAATGTGGCGACTAGAGGCTTTCCACAGTAACTTCACTGAAGCCTACTCGTGACAATAAGTGATTATTATTATTATTGGCCCGTCCCCGAGCATGGCGGCAACAGACTAAGTTCGCAGCTGCCACGCGAATATCCCGAATGGCAGGACCGTGAGTACTCCACGCCGTCGGAACTTCGGCCAATCGGGGGCGGGGAAGAGCGGGGCGGGCCTCTGGCAATGGCCACAGGTAGGGGATCCGCGTACTCCCCGTTTCGCCGCTTTTCGGGGGCTGGAGAATCGAGGAAATGGCGCCGGTCCCGATTCCCGATTTTTCGCCCCGGCGCCGTACGCGATTTTGGCGTCGGGGTGCAGCGAATCCAGCCCATTGTCTGTAATGTATGATTCTGTCAGGATGACTATGTCAGGCTGTCGCTTGACCAGTCTGTGAGACAGCTCTCCCAACTTTGGGAAAAGCTCCCAGATGTTAGTAAGGAGGACTTTGCAGGGTCGACAAGGCTGGGTTTGCTGTCCTCGTTGCCAGTGCCTTGATTGATGTCGAGTGGTCCGTCCGGATTATTTTCTTTTTATTGACTTTAGTTGCGTTTTGATTCAACTGAGTTTCTAGCTTGGCCATTTCAGAGGGCATGTCAGAGGCCACCGCATTGCTGTGGGTCTGGAATCACATGTAGAGCAGACCAGGAGAGGATTGCAAATTTCCTTCCCTAAAGGACATTAGTGATCCTGCTGGGTCTTTACGACACTCGACAATAGTTTTATGGTCATCATTGGACTTTTAATTCCAACTGTTTATTGGATGGTGGGATTGGAACCCGAGTATTACCCTGGGTCTCTGGATCACAAGTCCCGTGACAAGGCCACGATGCCGCCACATGTAGAATGAATGAATGTCTGGGTTACTAAGAAGCCAGCTATCAGTGGTAAACAGATTTAAGGGGGTAGTAAGTAAATTCAGCAGAGTTAAAACCATCTTTCTCCTTTTTCTTTGGGTTCTCTGGCTGTTTTTTTCGCTACCACCTTTTTTTTAACCACTGCTATCAAAGCTTTCCCCACTGGAAACACATTCCTCATGGAGGAATACCAGGGGGATCAGTGTTAATTCTTTTTAATTGTTTGTTTACTTGTATGCAGGTGGTGGGCTTTTACTGGGGATTCCTTTGCTCTCCTAAACAAAGGGGCAGACCAACGCTTTGACGATTGGGCTAGGAAGGACATGTGTGTCTCTTTAAATAAAAGCTTTCAATCGTGCAAAGATCAGTCTCCAGTTTTCTCCGTGCCCGCTGGGCTTCATGGAATGGAACAGTCAGGCTACATGAGACAGAGATAAAATACTGCGGGCGCTGAAAATCTGTGCTTTAAACAGAAGCGGCATGGTAGCACTGTGGTTAGCACTGTTGCTTCACAGCTCCAGGGTCACAGGTTCGATTCCCCGCTTGGGTGACTGTCAGTGCGGAGCATGCACTTTCTCCTCGTGTCTGCGTGGGTTTCCTCCGGGTGCTCTGGTTTTCTCCCAAAGTCCATAGATGGTCACGATCGCCTCCACTGCCACTGGTAATGCCATCCTCGTCTTGCTTTGAAGCTGCAGTTGTGGCTGCAGAAGGTGACAGATTTCACTGAGGACGTCCTCAATGAAGTGGAGACATATTTGACCCACTCACAATATTTAAGAAGCGTTAAGATGAGCACTTGAAACGCCGTAACATACAAGGCTGTCGTGTTGGAAAATGGGATTGGAATAGATCGGTACTGGTGTGCTGCCGGAGACATGATGGACCGAAGGCCCTTCTCTCTGTGCTGTAAAACTCAATCATTCCATCAGGCTGTTCCTTGTTGAGGTTCAGGTATAAAAATGATCTCCCAAACACTCTGACCGGATAAGACCCTCCAACTGAGAGCCTCTCTCCCCTTCTCCTCCCACTTCCAGCAGTGTGTCCTTTAACTGAATTGCCTCTCCTCATTTCCCCATGTACAGGAGCAAGTAGTTCATGTAGAATCCTTAGAGTCAGGACAAGGGACATGATACACCACTTCCTGTAGACGTCTGCAACTGGAAAGAACTTTGAAAAGCTCGAAGAATTTCTGCATTTGAAGCAAGAGCCAGTGGAAAATAAATCTGCAACTAAGCTAAAAGCTTTTGATGATTCTTTAAATAGCAGTGGTGGGGAAGGTCCTCCCTGTTCCGCTGTGCGAGGTTAAGGCAGGGCATTTATCAAAATGGCATCACTGCTGTCAAATCAGTCTGATACACTGATTGATATCACAACCTATCTACGCAGCATGCTTCCAGCGGATAATCCCTGTATGAGCTCTAATGTCCCCACCGGCAGAGGGTGCACACTTGGTTGCCATTTTGGAGGCAACTGGTGTGGCATCTGGAGAATGCATTATCCCCATGTTTGTTTCCAATGTGAGTTCTGATGACACCTAGTGGAAATAAGTTGCAGTGCCCGCTGGACAAGCTGGGGCGATATTTTCCTCTTCTCAGGAAGCAGGGTAAAGACCCTTTTCTCTGTTAAATACAGCCATATAACAGGCAACGCAGATTGTGCCAGATTTTCTGGTATTGGTGGTGACGCAGTGAACGTGTGTTTCTGTTACATGCTGGGACCCTGAGACGTGTGCATGGGCGCTGGACTTGCCCGGGAAGTTTAAACTTCCAATGGGCCGTGTGGGCAGCATTGCAGCGATGAGGCGGCAGGACTTTGTGTGAACAAGCAAAGTTTATTGATAGCAAGAAGCAATGGTACGGAGGCTATTGGCCTCGCTGCACTAACGCTTTCAGCGTAACTATCAGGGTAAAGCCATCCAAAGTTAACTATTTAAATTGCTTGTCAGATGGTTCTCAACCCAGTGCCAATGTCCAGGGGATGTTAGCTCTTCTGGGCGATTATTGGGCAAACCCTTACGTGTGAATATTGGAGAGGGATTCCCAGCACATCATAGGGGTACCCTTTAAGTGCGATGCTGGGAAATCCAGATGTTATGGGCCAATATAAAGATATAACGCAAGTTGTTGTTGCTGACATTGGTGTTGCTGACATATGATGGCAAGAGGAGGCCAGGAAAAGGAATACCTGCGATCTACAGTCCAAGGACCGATCCC
Organism: Scyliorhinus torazame; assembly: GCF_047496885.1. Taxonomy (NCBI): domain Eukaryota; kingdom Metazoa; phylum Chordata; class Chondrichthyes; order Carcharhiniformes; family Scyliorhinidae; genus Scyliorhinus; species Scyliorhinus torazame. Next base: position 133,941,104 of record NC_092725.1, read on the forward strand.
AGTTCCCGGAAACACCTGCCAAGTGTGCAGTGGAAGATTCGGCTCTAGGATCAGGCTCACCTGCCGCGCAGGGACCCACAAAACCCACGACCAGTAACTCGGAGTTACATAGGCAGACAATCATACTCATTAGTGAGTGATCATCGAAGAAGAAGAGAAGATAGAGCAGTTACACTGAAATTAGGACCTTTTCTGTGTTAAAGATAGAATATAAAGACAGAAAATAAAATTGTTGTTACTAACATTGTTAATAACTTCAGTTATATTAACATCAACTCAGGATTCCACCACTTTATTGCGGGAAAAATGAGGATGTACATAAACATCTAATGACGTGTATATTCACTTTTGACTATCGAAGCCATTTTACCAACAACAAGGGCTGAATTGCACAATCAGATGAAAGACTAGTGAATCAGTTTTCGGTGATGTTGGATTAGGTACAAAGATTGGCCAGGACGCTGGGGGTCACAGAGCTGCTAAACGTCAAATAGTGCCACAGAATAAACTGGGAGACAAAGGGAGAATTTTATTATCTGAGTCACGGTGAGACACGGTGCCTCCGGACTCCCTCACTGAACCCAATTGACCTCTTCCGGGGTCCACCAACTCCCCCCCCCCCCCCCCCCGCCCCCCCCCCCCCCCCCCAACCCACCACTCCCCCATCACCCCACCTCTTAATGGAAAGGCACCTCTGGCCTGACTCCAGGCCTGGGGAACCTGGCACCTTGGCACTGCCAGCCTGGTATACTAGCAGCGCCGCTGCCAGCCTGGAAGTGCCACCCTTGCACTGTGGCAGTACCAGGGTGGCACCGCCAAAGTGCCCAGATGACAGTGCCAAGGTCACCGGTGCTAGCGGAAGTGCCAGGGTACCACCCTGCCCAGAGCCTGACCTCCTGGGGGTCTCCAATGGTCTGGCCGACCCCCCCACCCCCACCCCTGCCAGGTGCCGTTGAGACTGGCCCACGTTTTTGCGGACCAGTACTAACCGGCACACGGCACGAGGCCATGGCCTCGCTGGGGAGGCCGTTAGCTTTAGGCCCCGGGAGAATACGACACAGACATATTGAAATGAGCCTAATGGCTCAATTAAATATGATGATCTGGATCACACCCAGTGGGGCGAGGTCCAGATCAAACGTCTCGCGAGGTTTAGTCGATCCTTGCAAGACTTCTCAAGCATTGCGGACCTCGTGAAAGGCCTCTCATGAAATTCAATGGCCTCATCGTGTCACCAAGTCGGGCGTGACGAGGCTGGTAAATCCCACCCATGGTGCGTATAATCAGTTAAATAAGGTCAGTAAGCCTGATGTTTGCGAAGAAAGTGTTCTTTTTTACTGATCTCTGAAGATCCTTCAAGTCTTCAAATCAGGCAGCACGGTAGCACAAATGATTAGCACTGTGGCTTCACAGCGCCAGGGTCCCAGGTTCGATTCCCTGCTGGGTCACTGTCGGTGCGGAGTCTGCACGTTCACCCCTGCACGTGTCTGCGTGGGTTTCCTCCGGGTGCTCTGGTTTCCTCCCACAGTCCAAAGACTGTGCAGGTTAGGTGGATTGGCCATGCTAAATTGCCCGTAGTGACCAAAAGAAAATGAGGGGTTATTGGGTTCCGGGGATAGGATGGAAGTGAGGGCTTAAGTGGGTCGGTGCAGACTCGATGGGCTGAATGGCCTCCTTCTGCACTGTATGTTCTATGTCCTTATTGCCACATTTCATTATAAGAGTAGATTCAGCAAATGTTTCTTGTCGTAAAATATACCCTCACACATGTGGGGGTTTTGGGGAGAGTTTTATAGGTTGGCTCTTTTCCTAATTTATAGATTCATAGCAATTTATATTTTCAGGTTGTATATATGCACACTGTCGCTTGTTATTATCCAAGGGCACATTAATTCATATAAATGTTGGGAATAATACTACTGGAATTACCAAATGTTTTTGTTGGGGATTAAAGGAGGCCTGGCGGAACAGTCCCCTGACGATCGAATACAAATCCCGTGCACTGTTTTGTACTGATACTGCCCAACTACCCACAAAACTGATTTGGAAAAATTCACATTGACTATATGCCAACAATCTGTTTCTTTCGTGCATTTTTTCCATTAATCAGAAATACTGTTTTCTTCAGCCAGTGGAACTTTAAAATTGTTAATCATATCTGACAACTCAACGTGAAGGGGGACAGATAGGAAAATCACCTTCTGCAGACCCTAGAACAGATGTTAAAAGATCTCTAATAATGCCTCGCAATTCAATCATTGCAGGAATTTACACTGACACTAATCAAACTGTTACGACCCCCTCAGGGACAGAGCTGTATAACATCCGCTTCCCCTCCTACCCACCTGAGAATGAGCTACTCAGGTGATTAGGGGGCTACTCAGGTGACTTCTAATTGGAGGAGCTCCCCACACAATGGTTAAGGGAATAGATAGATTATGTGGTCGTGAGCGAGACTGCGGAACATAGAACATTACAGCGCAGTACAGGCCCTTCGGCTCTCAATGTTGCGCCGACCTGTGAAACCACTCTAAAGCCGGAAGGTATGTTGCCTCCTGGGTGCCAGGGATGCCTTGGATCGAGTCTACAGGATTCTTAAGGGGGAGGGGGAGCAACCAGAAGTCGTGGTGCACATAGGCACCAACGACATAGCTAAGAAAAGGGATGGCGATCTAAAAAGGGATTTTAGGGAGTTAGGTTGGAAGCTAAAGAGCAGGACAAGCAGAGTAGTGATCTCAGGATTGCTACCGGTGCAACGTGCAAGTGAGACAAGGAACAGAGAGCGAGTGCATCTGAACATGTGGCTACAGGGCTGGTGCAGCAGGGAAGGCTTCAGATATGTGGATCATTGGGATATCTTCTGGGGAAGGTGGGACCTGTACATGAAGGATGGATTGCACCTAAACTGGAGGGGCACCAATATCCTGGGTGGGAGGGTTGCTAGAGCTCTTCGGGAGATTTTAAACTAGTTTTGCAGGGGGATGGGAACCAGAGCTATGGATCAGATGATAGGGTAGCTGCTGAACAGGCAGAAATAGTATGCAGCAAGTCTGTGAGCAAGGATAGACAGCTGATAGGGCAAAGTTGCAGTCAGTGTCTGTTTCAATGCAGGGGTGTCAGGAATAAGGGAGACGAACTTATAGCATGGATCAGTACTTGGAACTACGATGTTGTGGCCATTACGGAGACATGGATTTCACAGGGGCAGGAATGGTTGTTAGATGTTCGGGGTTTAGATGTTTTCAGAAGAATAGGGAGGAAGGTTAAAGAGGAGGGGGAGTGACACCGTTAATTAGGAAGTGCACCACAGCTGCAGAAAAAGAGGTAGTTGAGGAGGGTTGTCTACTGAGTCAGTATGGGTGGAAGTTAGAAACAAGAAAGGAACAAAGAACAAAGAAATGTACAGCACAGGAACAGGCCCTTCGGCCCTCCAAGCCCGTGCCGACCATGCTGCCCGACTAAACTACAATCTTCTACACTTCCTGGGTCCGTATCCCTCTATTCCCATCCTATTCAGGGATTTGTCAAGATGCCCCTTAAATGTCACTATCGTCCCTGCTTCCACCACCTCCTCCGGTAGCGAGTTCCAGGCACCCACTACCCTCTGTGTAAAAAACTTGCCTCGTACATCTCCTCTAAACCTTGCCCCTCTCACCTTAAACCTATGCCCCCTAGTAATTGACCCCTCTACCCTGGAGAAAAGCCTCTGACTATCCACTCTGTCTATGCCCCTCATAATTTTGTAGACCTCTATCAGGTCGCCCCTCAACCTCCGTCGTTCTAGAGAGAACGAACCAAGTTTATTCAACCGCTCCTCATAGCTAATGCCCTCCATACCAGGCAACATCATGGTAAATCTCTTCTGCACCCTCTCTAAAGCCTCCACATCCTTCTGGTAGTGTGGCGACCAGAATTGAACACTATACTCCAAGTGTGGCCTAACTAAGGTTCTATACAGCTGCAACATGACTTGCCAATTCTTATACTCAATGCCCCGGCCAATGAAGGCAAGCATGCCTTATGCCTTCTTGACTACCTTCTCCACCTGTGTTGCCCCTTTCAGTGACCTGTGGACCTGTACACCTCGATCTCTCTGACTTTCAATACTCTTGAGGGTTCTACCATTCACTGTATATTCCCTACCTGCATTAGACCTTCCAAAATGCATTACCTCACATTTGTCCGGATTAAACTCCATCTGCCATCTCTCCGCCCAAGTCTTCAACAATCTAAATCTTGCTGTATCCTCTGACAGTCCTCATCGCTATCCGCAATTCCACTAACCTTTGTGTCATCTGCAAACTTACTAATCAGACCAGTTACATTTTCCTCCAAATCATTTATATATACTACAAACAGCAAAGGTCCCAGCACTGATCCCTGCGGAACACCACTGGTCACAGCCCTCCAATTAGAAAAGCATCCTTCCATTGCTACTCTCTGCCTTCTATGACCTAGCCAGTTCTGTATCCACCTTGCCAGCTCACCCCTGATCCCGTGTGACTTCACCTTTTGTACTAGTCTACCATGAGAGACCTTGTCAAAGGCCTTACTGAAGTCCATATAGACAACATCCACTGCACTACCTGCATCAATCATCTTTGTGACTTCCTCGAAAAACTCTTATCAAGCTAGTGAGACACGACCTCCCCTTCACAAAACCATGCTGCCTCTCACTAATACGTCCATTTGCTTCCAAATGGGAGTAGATCCTGTCTCGAAGAATTCTCTCCAGTAATTTCCCTACCACTGAAGTAAGGCTCACCAGCCTGTAGTTCCCTGGATTATCCTTGCTACCCTTCTTAAACAGAGGAACAACATTGGCTATTCTCCAGTCCTCCGGGACATCACCTGCAGACAGTGTGGATCCAAAGATTTCTGTCAAGGCCTCAGTAATTTCCTCTCCAGCCTCCTTCAGTATTCTCGGGTAGATCCCATCAGGCCCTGGGGACTTATCTACCTTAATATTTTTTAAGACGCCCAACACCTCGTCTTTTTGGATCTCAATGTGACCCAGGCTATCTACACACCCTTCTCCAGACTCAACATCTACCAATTCCTTCTCTTTGGTGAATACTGATGTAAAGTATTCATTCAGTACCTCGCCCATTTCCTCTGGCTCCACACATAGATTCCCTTGCCTATCCTTCAGTGGGCCAACCCTTTCCCTGGCTACCCTCTTGCTTTTTATGTATGTGTAAAAAGCCTTGGGATTTTCCTTAACCCTATTTGCCAATGACGTTTCGTGATGACCCCTTCTAGCCCTCCTGACTCCTTGCTTAAGTTCCTTCCTACTTTCCTTATATTCCACAGAGGCTTCATCTGTTCCCAGCCTTTTAGCCCTGACAAATGCCTCCTTTTTCTTTTTGACGAGGCCTACAATATCTCTCGTTATCCAAGGTTCCCGAAAATTGCCGTATTTATGCTTCTTCCTCACAGGAACATGCCGGTCCTGAATTCCTTTCAACTGACACTTGAAAGCCTCCCACATGTCAGATGTTGATTTGCCCTCAAACAGCCGCCCCCAATCTAGGTTCTTCAGTTCCCGCCTAATATTGTTATAATTAGCCTTCCCCCAATTTAGCACATTCACCCTAGGACCACTCTTATCCTTGTCCACCAGCACTTTAAAACTTACTGAATTGTGGTCACTGTTCCCGAAATGCTACTGAAACTTCTACCACCTGGCCGGGCTCATTCCCCAATACCAGGTCCAGTACCGCCCCTTCCCTAGTTGGACTGTCAACATATTGTTTAAGAAGCCCTCCTGGATGCTCCTTACAAACTCTGCCCCTTCTAAGCCCTTGGCACTAAGTGAGTCCCAGTTAATATTAGGGAAGTTGAAGTCTCCCATCACCACAACCCTGTTGTTTTTACTCTTTTCCAAAATCTGTCTACCTATCTGCTCCTCTATCTCCCGCTGGCTGTTGGGAGGCCTGTAGTAAACCCCCAACATTGTGACTGCACCCTTCTTATTCCTGATCTCTACCCATATAGCCTCACTGTCCTCCCGTTGTACAGCTGTGATACCCTCCCTAACCAGTAGCGCAACTCCGCTACCCCTTTTATATCCCCCTCTATCCCGCCTGAAACATCTAAATCCTGGAACGTTTAGCTGCCAATCCTGCCCTTCCCTCAACCAGGTCTCTGTAATGGCAACAACATCATAGTTCCAAGTACTAATCCAAGCTCTAAGTTCATCTGCCTTACCCGTAATACTTCTTGCATTAAAACATATGTCCATTCAGGCCACCAGACCCGCTGTGTTCAGCAACTTCTCACTGTCTGCTCTGCCTCAGAGCCACACTGTCCCTATTCCCTAGTTCTCCCTCAATGGTCTCACCTTCTGACCTATTGCTCCTGTGCCCACCCCCCTGCCATACTAGTTTAAACCCTCCCGTGTGACACTAGCAAACTTCGCGGCCAGGATATTTATGCCTCTCCAGTTTAGATGTAACCCGTCCTTCTTGGGAGTCCCTTTATTGGGAGTTTTCTATAGACCCCCCAATAGCAGTAGAGAGATAAAGGAACAGATTGGGCGGCAGATCTTGGAAAAGTGCAGATGTAACAGAGTTGTTGTCATGGATGACTTCAATTTCCCTAATATTGACTGGAACCTCCTTAGTGCAAATGGTTTGGATGGAGCAGATTTCGTCAGGTGTGTACAGGAAGGATTCCTGATTCAATATGCAGGTAGGCTGACTAAGTGGGGGGGGAGGCTACACTGGACTTGGTGCTCGGCATCGAACCAGGCCAGGTGTCTGATGTCTCAGTGGGAGAGCATTTCGGTGACAGTGACCACAACTCCTTGACCTTTACCATAGTCATGGCGAGGGATAGGAACACACAGTATGGGAAGTTATTTAATTGGGGGAGGGGAAATTATACGGCAATTAGACAGGAACTGAGAAGCATAAAGTGGGAACAATTGTTCTTGGGGAAACGCACAACAGTAATGTGGGGATTGTTTACGGAGCACTTGCTGCGAGTGCTGAATTGTTTTGTCCCACTGAGACGAGGAAGGAATGGTAAGGTGAAGGAGCCTTGGATGACAAGTGAAATGCAGTTTCTAGTCAAGAGGAAGAAGGAAGCTTATGGAAGGTTGAGGAAGCAAGGACCTGACTCGGCTCTAGAGGGTTACAAGGTAACCAGGAAGGAACTCAAAAATGGACTGAGGAGAGCTAAAAGCCCTGGCGGGAAGTATTAGGGAAAACCCCAAGGCGTTCTACGCTTATGTGAGAAATAAGAGGATGATCAGAGTGAGAGTAGGGCCGATCAGGGATAGTGGTGGGAACTTGTGCCTAGAGTCTGAAGAGATAGGGGAGACCCTAAATGAATTCTTTGCTTCAGTATTCACCAGAGAGAGGGACCTTGTTGCCCATGAGAACAGTTAATAGACTCGAACAGGTTGATATGAAGAAGGAAGATGTGCTGGAAATTTTGAAAAGCATCAGGATAGATAAGTCCCCTGGGCCAGATGGGATATAACCAAGGTTACTACGGGAAGTGAGGGAGGAGATTGCTGCGCCGTTGGCGATGATCTTTGCGTCCTCACTCTCCACTGGAGTAGTACCGGATGATAGGAAGGAGGCGAATGTTGTTCCCCTATTCAAGAAAGGGAATAGGGAAATCCCTGGGAATTACAGACCCATCAGTCTTACGTCTGTGGTGAGCAAAATATTGGAAAGGATTCTGAGAGATAGGATTTATGATAATTTAGAAAAACATAGTTTGATTAAAGATAGTCAGCATGGCCTTGTGAGGGGCAGGTCATGCCTCACAAGCCTCATTGAATTCTTTGAGGATGTGACGAGACACATTGATGAAGGTCAGGCAGTGGATGTGGTGTATATGGATTTCAGTAAGGCATTTGATAAGGTTCCCCATGGTCGGCTCATTCAGAAAGTTTGGGGACATTGGATACAGGGACATTTGGCTGTCTGGATACAGAATTGGCTGGCCGAAAGAAGACAGCGAGTGGTAGTGGATGGAAAGTATTCCGCCTGGAGGTCAGTGACCAGTGGTGTCTCGCAAGGATCTGTGCTGGGACCTCTGCTCTTTGTGGTTTTTATAAATTACTTGGATGAGGAAGTGGAAGGGTGGGTTAGTAAGTTTGCCGATGACATGAAGGTTGGTGGAGTTGTAGATTAGTGTTGAGGGTTATTGCAGGTTACAACAGGGCATTGACAGGATGCAGAGCTGGGCTGAGAAGTGGCAGATGGAGTTCAACCTAGATAAATGTGAAATGATTCATTTTGGAAGGTCGAATTTGAATGCTGAATACAGGGTTAAAGGCAAAGGGCGGAATTCTCCCCCCCCACGCCGGGTGTGTGGAATGCACTGAGGTGGTGGAGTCAGAGTCATTAGGGACATTTTAGCGACTCTTAGACAGGCACATGGACAGCAGTAAATTGAAGGGGTGCAGGTTAGATTGATCTTAAATTAGGATAAGTGGTCAGCACAATATCATGGGTTGACCGGCCTGTACTGTACTGTTCTATGTTCTAACATAAACCCCAACCTGGAAGCAGTTTGAGGAGTGGAGTGTGGGGAGTGTGTGGAGTGACTTGGAGGGGAACCTCCAGGTGATGGGGTTCCCAGGTATCTGCTGCTCTTGTCCTTCTAGATGGCAGTGGTCGTGGGTTTGGAAGGTGCTGCCTAAGGAACCTTGGCAAGTTCATGTAGTGCATCTTGTAGATGGTACACACGGCTGCCACTCTTCATCGGTGGTTGAGGAATTGAATGGTTGTTGAAGGGGGAGCAATCAAGCGGGGCTGCTCTGTCCTGGATGGTGTCAAGCTTCTTGAGTGTTAATGGAGCTGCACTCATCCAGGCAAGGAAGAGTATTCCATCACACTGTTGAATTGCACCTTCTAGATCTGTCAAACCTGGGGGCGTGGCCCGCGGGTGGGTCGCGGGCGGGTGTCGGGAGGGTCGTGGAGCCGTCCATCGCGGCGCTTCTGATTGCGCAAATCTGCACGCAGCAGCCGGCTTTTAATAACGCCGGCTGCAAGCGGCCTTCAAAATGGCCACGAACATGTTAAAAAAATGCGGCCGCACTGCGCGTGCCAGATCATCGGTGCACATGCACAAAACTATGCGCGCTGGTGATCGGGCACGCGTGCGCAGTGCGGCCTTTTTTTTTAAATGGTTGCAATTATTTTTGTACAAGTTCAGGGGGGGGGGGGTTTATTCATTTTGTTTTATTCGTTTTATTTTTATTTTTTTCATTTATTTTATTCATTTTATTTTTTTACAAGTTCGGGGGGGCGGTTTATTTGGTAAAATGTTACAAGAAAAAACTGCAGAACTTTGGACAGTTGGAGACTCCATACTTTCCGACACCGGAAGGCTTCACCTTCATCCAACAGGTTCCATTGGAGGAGCGTGTACGAGGGCCAAAGGGACCCAAAACCATTTCCTCCATTTATGTCAGGAGCAAACAAGGTAAGAGAAAATGGTGGGTCGCGCAGGTCAGCCGGCGTAGGCTGCAAAGGTTGGCCGGCATGGGTCCCGAAGATTGGCCGGTTGGTAAAAATGGGTCCCCGGAAACAAAGTTTGAAAAACATTGTTCTAGATGGTGGACAGACTTTGGGGGATCAGGAGGTGAATTACTTGCTTCAGGATCCCTAGCCTCTGACCTCTCTGGTAGCCACTGGACGGAATCTTGAACCCGAACCTGCCGCCCACAGGATTGGTGGTGAGGGTGAAAAATCTTGCGGGAATTGGGAAACGCAATTCTTGCCAGATCGATTGCATTTCCTGATTTTCCCCGCCCCTCATTGCCGATGTCACGAGGGCATGAACCTCATTTTACTACATTTCCATATAATTAGTGGCTCCCTCCCTGCCAAATGATCCCCCCCTCACTAAATATTTGTACATTGCCGACATGATGTCAACCTGGCAGTGCCAACTTAATGTCAAACCTGGCAGTGTCAACTTAATGTCAACCTGGCAGTGCCAACCTAATGTCAACCTGGCAGTGCCAACTTGACAATGCCATCCTGTGCAGGGGGTGCTCCGATCATTTTGGAGCCAGTTCCCGGCTCTAAGAGGCCCTGCCCAGTCAGAGTGCCAGTGCAAACCATGCCCACTCATTTTGTTTTGGCAAAGAGGACTGAGATTGTGTGAGAAAAGTGGGGTCTATGGGTCTGGAGAGTTCCGCGCCAGTTTTCTGTGTGAAACTGATACATTGCCAAGTTCTGGTCAGTTTTCACCCACTGTATTTATATGGTTAGTCCAGTTCAGTTTCTGGTCAATGGTAACCCCCCTTAGGACGTTGATAGTGGCTGAATTCGGCATTGGTGATGCCATTGAATGTCAATGACCATCTCTTGTTGGAGATGTTGGAGATGGTCATTGTCTGGCACTTGTGTGGTGCGAATGTTACTCAGTTGACATCTGTTCTGAGAGGCCATGGAGGAAAAATAATGTTTTGGAAAGAAATTCCCTCATATTTTCCCATCAGCTTTTGTTTTACCACAAATACCTCCCAGTTTACAGTTAACTATATTAAAATTAGACCGCAATGACAATTGGACGTCCAGGCAATGTCCGGGTGTTTACCCATGTTCAGTAAATAGTTATCGACCTACATTATATGCCGTATATGGAAGTGTTTTTAAGGAACCCTGCCATAATATTTATAACAGCTTTTTAAGGCTATTTTTGAAGCTGTTCCCATTTAGTTGGCCAGACTGAGCATTCAAAATAGAATGAGGGATTGGTTTCCAAATGGGAATTCTCTTTTACATAGGTTTTTTGGGACAGCGTGCACCAGAGGCCGAAAGTGCCAAGGTTATAGGTAGGAATGTGTATACATTCTGGGTAATAACCATGGAAATTGAACACACACAGCAGGTACCCATTGCAGAGATGTAGCTCTGCTGGCAGAATGTCAGGAACTAATTGCATTAATAATTCTGGCAGTGCCAATGATCGTAATGATCAGATGCGACTTCATGCTTTTTTTCAGCCTTTTCCATGCTGCAATGTTATATAACGGGGATGGTGCATTGTCACGGCAATAGGCACCATGACTGCCACAAAGTACATCACCTCTATTTCATCAATAATAATAATCTTTGTAAGTGTCACAAACAGGCTGATATTAACACTGCAATGAAGTTACTGGGAAAAGCCCCTAGTCGCCACACTGCGGCGCCAGTTCGGGCACACAGAGGAAGAATTCAGAATGTCCAAATTACCTAACAGCACGCCTTTAAGGACATGTAGGAGGAAACCGGAGCACCCGGAGGAAACTTACGCAGACACGGGGAGAATGTGTAGATTCCGCACAGACAGTGACCCAAGCCGGGAATCGATCCTGGGACATTGCCGCTGTGAAGCAACTGTGCTAACCACTGTGCTACCATGTATCCCTACAGACCTTGTTTCCTGTCTGCATATTTGTTGTCTTACACAGGTTTTCCAGGTATTTCTGTTATTTACCAGACTTTCGAGAGGCTGAGATATGTGAACAAGTATGCAAACGTTATCAACATTTTTTAATCCATAAATCACAAATTACTTTTCTGAATTCATTTTAATTTACCCATTCCCCTTTTAAGTTGTCCTCTTTTGATTTCCCTTCCTCCCCCATCATTCAGAAGACTATCAAAAGCAGGTCCAAAAAAGATCATTTCTGCCAACTCTAGCATGATGCTACCATGAAACACATCTTCCACGTATCCTCTCTGTCAGAGTTCCATAGGGACAGCTCCCTCTGTGACACCCTGGTTCTGCTCCTCTATCACCCCCAACTCCTCACCTCCTTCCCACGGCACCTTCCCGTGTAATCGCAGAAGCAGGAACAACTGCTCCTTTAGCTCCTCTCTGTCCAAAGACCCGAACACTCCTTTCAGATGAAGCGATATTTCACTTGCACATCCTTCAATTTGGTCTACTGTATTCACTGCTCCCAATGCGGTCCACTTACATTAGGGAGACTAAACGCTGACTGCGTGATCGCTTTGCGGAACACCTTTGCTCAGTCCGCAAATATGACCCCAGCCATTTCAACTCACCATCTTGCTCTCATGCCCACATGTCCGTCCTTGACCTACTGCAATGCTTTAGTGAAGCCCAACGCAAAGTAGAAGGAACAACACCTCTTCTTCCAACTAAGCCTTTTGGGCTGAACATTTGAGCCCAGCAATTTTAGACTGTGAATTTTCTCCTCCACCTTGCCCCCGTTTTGTTTTTTGCTTTCTTTGTTTAACCAAATGCAACGACCCTCCTCCCCCACAGGGCCACCTGTCACTTGTTCTTTAGTTTTGCTTTCACTGAGTGCTGACCTTTGTTCTCCTATTAACACATTCTGCTATCTTAACTTTTTGCCACCATCAGCACTTTCTTTAATCCTGAATGCGACAATTAACACTCTCTTTGTCTTCCACAACATATTTGCCAACCTGTCCTTAGCTCTTACCTATCTTTGACCTCATATTCTGCTCCACCTTCTCCACCACCCTCTCCAGCTATATAATCTGTCACATTTCCATCCCTCTTCAGATCTGAAGAAGAGCCACCCGGACTCGAAATGTCGACTCTTTCTACAGATGCTGCCCGGACTGGCTGAGTTCACCCAGCATTTTCTGTTTTTATTATCAATAACTTTTAGTTTTTATTTGAATCTGTGAAGCTTTCTTATCTTCTGTGCTCAGGGGATTAATCTGTGCGGTGGGTAAATGTTATTTTTGAAATGTATCTATCCAGTCTCACGGGAATCTACCATTGTTCATGGTTGTAGAATTTAAGGGGAATACAGTAAGTTATGCCATTTTAATAAGATCAAGCAGATAATATTACCAACTTCTTAAAAAAGACAGGTAAAATTATGCAGGGGATGGAAGCTGTTTTTTTAAAAATCACTTTTTCTCAATTACAAAGCCAGGGCTCAGAGTGTGGACAGGGGCAAACCCTTAATCCCGCTCCTTGCCTGCTCCAAAAACCAATTCAAATTCAAATTCAATCCAATTCATGGTCCACACAAGAGAGACACACCAGGGGCGTCATTCTCCGACCCCCCAGCGGGTCGGATAATGGCCGTTGGCCACCGTGAATCCCGCCCCCGCCGGTTGCCGAAGTCTCCGAAGGGAGAAAAGTCGGCGGGGCGTTAATGGCGCCACAGACGTCGGAGAATGGCACGGGTGTGCGCAAGGCAGCCGATTTTGGGCCTGCCGATATTCTCCCTTCCGGATGGGCCGAAGTCCCGTCGACGTGATGACCGTTCACGTCGACGTAAATCAAACCTCCTTTTCATCGGCGTCAACCTGTGCTCCAGGGTCTGGGGGGTTGGCCGCTGGGCAGGCGATGGCGTGGCCGCAGTCTGAATGTGTGGGGAGAGGTGTGTCTAGGGTTGTGTGTGTGTGTGTGTGCGGCAGGGGGGGGGGGTGGTTAGAGTGGGCTGGGCTCCGGGGGAGTGCGGGAGGGGGGTCCGTGCTGGGGAGGGGGGGGGTTCCGTGCCGGGGAGGAGGATGGGGAGGGGGGTCCGTGCCAGGGAGGGGGATGCGGGGGGGTCCGTGCCGGGGAGGAGGATGGGGAGGGGGGTCCGTGCCGGGGAGGAGGATGGGGGGGGGTCCGTGCCGGGGAGGTGGGGGGTTCCGTGCCGGGGATGAGGATGGGGAGGGGGGTCCGTGCCAGGGAGGGGGATGCGGGGGGGTCCGTGCCGGGGAGGAGGATGGGGAGGGGGGTCCGTGCCGGGGAGGAGGATGGGAGGTCCGTGCCGGGGAGGAGGATGGGGGGGGGGTCCGTGCCGGGGAGGAGGATGGGGAGGGGGGTCCGTGCCAGGGAGGGGGATGGGGGGGGTCCGTGCCGGGGAGGAGGATGGGGAGGGGGTTCCGTGCCGGGGAGGAGGATGGGAGGTCCGTGCCGGGGAGGAGGATGGGGGGGGGGTCCGTGCCGGGGAGGGGGATGGGGGGGAGGTCCGTGCCGGGGAGGAGGATGGGAGGTCCGTGCCGGGGAGGGGGATGGGAGGTCCGTGCAGGGGAGGAGGATGGGGGGGTCCGTGCCGGGGAGGGGGATGGGGGGGGGGGGGAGTCCGTGCCGGGGAGGAGGATGGGAGGGGGGTCCGTGCCGGGGAGGGGGATGGGTGGAGGCCGTGCTGGGGAGGAGGATGGGGAGGGGTGTCCGTGCCGGGGAGGGGGATGGGGGGGGTCCGTGCCGGGGAAGGGGATGCGAGGGCAAGTGAGTTGGTCCACCTGGCTAGGTGTCAGCCTCCAACAGTTGGACCCATGCGGTCCATGCCACCTAGCTGGGGGGAAGGAGGGGATATGGGCAATGATGACATGTCGTCGTTCCCACCCCCACCAGGCCTGTTTTCCGATCATCCAGCGATGTTGGCGGCCGTGGCGGCAGCCGCTAATGTCTATGTTGCCCTGGATGAGGAGGAGGAGGAGGAGCGTGCCAGAGAGGCGGCGCAGGCTGCCGCAGAAGGGCAGGCGGCAGCCGCCCAGGCTGGAGGGACACCTGACCGACAGGACGAGGAGGGGGAGGAGGACGTCGCGGCCCCACGGCAACAGAGGCACCCGAGGGCGCCCCGTGTGTACCGGCCCCGGCAGTCATACCAGGACCTCACGGACCGAGAATGCAGGAGGAGACTCCGGATGAGGCGGGAAACCGTGGCACACATCTGTCACCTGCTGGCACACCTGTCACCGCGTGGCACTGGCGGGGGACACCCTCTCCCCTTGTCCGTCAAGGTTACGGTGGCCCTGAACCTTTATGCAGCGGGGTCATTCCAGGCACCGAGTGGGGACCTGTCCGGCATATCGCAGACATCGGTGCATCGGTGCATCTGGGCAGTGACAGATGCCCTATATGCCATGGCGCACCGCTACATCCGCTTCCCTGTGGACCGGGCCAGCCAAGATGCCCGGGCCGTGGGCTTCTCTGCCGTGGCCGGGTTCCCCATGGTCCAGGGCGCGATTGATGGGATGCACGTCGCCGTGCGGCCACCTGCAGATAAAAGGGCCGTGTTCACCAATAGGAAGGGGACCTATTCGATGAACATACAAGTGGTCTGCGACCACCGCATGATGATCCTGCACGTCTGCGCCCGTTACCCAGGCAGTGTACACGACTCATACGTGTTGTCGCGGTCATCCATCCCCGGCATGTACGAGGGACGCCATCCCCGGCTGAGGGGCTGGTTGCTGGGCGACAGGGGCTACCCATTGCGATCGTGGCTGATGACGCCTATACGGAGGCCACACAATGAGGTGGAGAACCACTACAATGATGCCCATGTAGCGACAAGGGGAGTGATAGAGAGGTGCTTTGGCGTGCTGAAGATGCGTTTCAGGTGCCTGGACCTCTCTGGGGGTGCCCTCCAGTATCGGTCAGATAGGGTCGGCCGCATCATTGTGGTGTGCTGCGTCCTGCACAACATAGCCCAACAGAGGGGCGATGTGCCGCAGGCAGAGGAGGGCGGAGTGGAGGAGCAGCAGGAAGAGGCGCAGTCCTCCCCAGATGAGGGGGATGGGGGCAATGGTCAGGGCAGATGGGCTAGACACAGGCGGGTGGCTGTCCACCGTTACCGGCTGGGCCAGCGGGCACGGGACAGACTGATAGCCGCCCGCTTCACTGACTAGATGGGCGTGGGAATCGGGTAGTGTGGCCACAGACCGCACACCATGGCAACAGCCGACCACCCATACCCCCCACCCATCCACCAACCCAGCACCCTCACCCCCCCTCCCCAACCCCACCCACCCCACCCGCATGCACCCCCCCCCCCATTGCCGATCCACCTGCGGCACAATGGCCGGGCTCACACAGTTGCGGGTGGACGCGTGTCTATCGCAGGCCATGGAGGATGATGACAACCCGCCCTGCGATGAGCTCCTGGCTCCACATCGTTGGACTATGTCTGACCCATGGCCACAGTACCACCATCCACCCGGACCATCCCTGCATGCGGCT
Source organism: Scyliorhinus torazame (assembly GCF_047496885.1). Taxonomy (NCBI): domain Eukaryota; kingdom Metazoa; phylum Chordata; class Chondrichthyes; order Carcharhiniformes; family Scyliorhinidae; genus Scyliorhinus; species Scyliorhinus torazame. The sequence continues at coordinate 133,957,031 of NC_092725.1, forward strand.
GTGACACTGCAGCGCACGGTCCCGTCCACTGCCCGGGGGGATGTTGATGGCGGCCCAGGGCGAAGGGGGCAGACTCACCTGGGGCTGAGGTAAGACCACCCCTCACACACACACTTGCGCTCAACGTACATGACACCCCCGCACGCTTTAGACAGAGCACAAAGGCAGCTTCTGTAGGTGTAACATTGACTTTAATAACCAAAGGAGTTCATGCACGTGCCCTAGCCCCTAAAACTCATCTGTGCCCTGCACCCGTGCCAACTTACTCAGTGTCTAATTGTTTGGCCTTACGGGCCCTTTGACTACATCTACGTGGTTCCCCAGACGGTACAGCAGAGCTGGAGGTGGACTCCTGTGATTCCTGCCCTCTGACACTGGATCCCTTTGGCGGCCGTTTCCTGGGGCGTCCTGGCCTAGATGGGCCAGGCTGCGGCCCGGGCGACTGGGATGGCGAGCTGCCAGCCTGTCCTGCCCGTTGCCCACCCGATGCACCTGGGACGGAAGGGGGGGAGTCCGAGGTGTCGCGGTGTTCCGGGACCTCCCCTACAGGGGGAGCCGGGACGGACCACACCACCTCCTCCTCCCTCGGGGTGCCCGATGGCCCCCAGGCCTCTACATGGGTGGGGGATGCGAACGGACTGGCCATCCGACGCCCCCCCGACATCTGGCGCTGCCAGTCCTGGAGACCTGTGCCGGTATCGACAGGGGTCTGCAGGTTTGCAGCCATGGAGCCCAGGGGGTTGGCAAACCCTGTCTGTGACTGTGCAATGCCCTCAGCGATGGCCTGCTGAGACTGGGCTATGGCCTGCTGAGACTGGGCCATGGCGTTGAGCGCCTCTGCCATCTGGCGCTGGCACTGGCTCATGGCCTCCTGTGAGAGGGAAGCCATGTCCTGGGCCACAGACGCCGCCTGCACGGAAAGCCCCAGGCCTCGCAAACCGTTCCCCATGTCTGACACCGTCGCACCCATTGCCTCCACCGCGGACGCCACCCGTGCGGTGTCGGCCTGGGTGGCACGCATGACCGGCACCACTCCCAGCTCCTGGACGCGGGTGGACTCCTCCACCTGTGACTGCAGCCGCCGCAAGCCGGCCGTCACCCTCTTCGTTCGTCTCCGGGTCGGTGGTTGCATCGGATCTATGTGTGGGTGTGGTAACTCCAGGAACCCGGGATCCATCTGGGCGGCAGATGTTCGCTTGGGCTGGGCTGCCCTCCGACCGCCCGGCCCCTCTGCTGCTCCTACCTCCACCTGCTGTACCGGGACGGCTGTGTTGTGCGCACCAGTGAGTGTACCAGACGCCTCATCACTAAAGTGCCCAACCGAGGTGAGTGTTTCTGCGATGGTGGAGGGTGTTGGTGACAGCAGTGGCGTTGTGTTGTGCTCTTCGTCCCACTCTGAGTCCATGGCACTTTGGGGTGGGGGTTCGTCTCCACCCATCCACTCTGAGTCACTGTCCGGTATTTTGTCTTCCTGGGTAGTGCTGTCCCGGGTAGTGCTGTCCCGGGTAGGGGTGCCCTGGGTAGTGGTGACCTGGGTAGTGGTGTCCTGGGTAGTGGTGTCCTGGCTCGGCTGTGACGGGGGCCTGTGGCTGCCCCTCTCGTCGCTGGGTGGCACACGCCTGCGTCGTCGCACCCGCACGTGACGGGGGTGTCGTCTCCCTGTTGCTCCAGGTCTCTCCGTCTCCCGTGGTGTGCGAGGGGCATCCTGCGGGCGTCGCATGCCGGAGGATCCGGGTCTCTCCGTCTCCCGTGGTGTGCGAGGGGCATCCTGCGGGCGTCGCATGCCGGAGGATCCGGGACACTCCGTCTCCCGTGGTGTGCGAGGGGCATCCCGCGGGCGTCGTATGCCGGAGGGTCCGGGTCTCTCCGTCTCCCGTGGCCTCCGAGGGGCATCGTGCGGGCGGTCTGCATCTGCGGGGATGGGTGCCTCGACGTTTGCTCCTGCGATACACAATGAAGCATGCATGGTTAGACACGCAGGCAGTGATCAGGTGATATGGGGAGGAGGATATAGGGGAGGGGGAATATGGGGACGGGCTGTCGGTGGCTCACTTGCTAGTACGCCCCCCGACCTCTGCATCAGCAACCTCCCGGTCCTCAGGTCCACCAGCCAGTTCCAGGGCCCTTTCCTCGTGTTCGGTCAGTGGCCTCTCATCAGCGGGGCCTCCTCCAGTCCTGACATGCTCCCTGGTGTTGTGTGCGCGTTTCTCCTGTGGCGGGGGTTGGGTTGGGGGTGGTGGCAGGGGTAAAAGGCAACAGTGTTAGGCAGGTATATGAATGCACGCCATCGGTTGCGCGTGTATTGCAGAGGTTAAGGTTAGGGCTGGATTCACTTGGGGATATGGAGGATATGGGGGAGGGGGGATATGGGGGAGGGGGGGATATGGGGAGGGGGGGAAATGGGGGAGGGGGGGATATGTGGGAGGGGGGATATGGGGGAGGGGGGATATGGGGGAGGGGGATGTGGGGGAGGATATGGGGAGGGGGAGATATGGGGGAGGGGGGATATGGGGAAGGGGGGATATGGGGGAGGGGGGGATATGGGGGATGGGGGGATATGGATATCGGGCGGGGGGGGGGGAGGCTCACCCTGCCTGCTCTGATGAGGTCGTTCACCTTCTTGTGGCACTGGGTGCCTGTCCGTGGTGTCAGGGCCGCAGCGGTGACGGCCTCTGCCACCTCCCTCCACAGACGCCGGCTGTGGCGTGGGGCAACTCTGCGGCCGTGCCCGGGATACAGGGCGTCCCTTCTCTGCTCCACCGCGTCCAGGAGCGCCTCCACATCGCGTGACTTGATCCTCGGGGCTGAGCGACGGCCAGCCATCCAGTCGGGTGTTCCGGTCGGGTGGGGGAGAGCAGCGCGTCCTTATGAGCCGTCACGCCGTGCGGCGTGTATGACGCTGCACGGCGTGAACCACGTGCGCAAGCGCGGATCCCGTCACGTCGCTGCTAGCCCATTTCGGGCCGGAGACTTTGCAACGATTTTTCCGGCGTGACGCAAGTCAGATTTGCGCCGTTTTTTGCGCCGATCGGCGGACTTTGCACCGATAACGGAGAATTTCGCCCCAGATCTTAGCCAAAAGGCTGCATACTTCCTTCTGGTTATCTTTAAAACATGAATAAAGACTTCCGCAGATCAGTGTCAGATTTCCTTCTGATCTCAATGCATGACATTCTTAAAACTAGTGCCACCCCCTGGCCAGGGTGAAAGTAGAAAGATATTTTGATCAAACATAAGCAAGGTTCAGGGGCGAGATTCTCCGACCCCCCCGCCGGGTTGGAGAATCGCCGGGGTCTGGCGTGAATCCCGCCCCCGCCGGTTGCCGAAGTCTCCGGCACCGGAGATTCGGCGGGGGCGGGAATCGCGCAGGTTGGCGGGCCCCCCCCGCGCGATTCTCCGCCCCGGATGGGCCAAAGTCCCGCCGCTAAAATGCCTGTCCCGCTGGCGTAAATTAAACCACCTACCTTACCGGCGGGACAAGGCGGCACGGGCGGGCTCCGGGGTCCTGGGGGGGGGGGGGGGCGCGGGGCGATCTGGCCCCGGGGGGTGCCCCCACGGTGGCCTGGCCCGCGATCGGGGCCCACCGATCCACGGGCGGGCCTGTGCCGTGGGGGCACTCTTTCCCTTCCGCCTCCGCCACGGTCTCCACCATGGCGGAGGCAGAAGAGACTCCCTCCACTGCGCATGCGTGGGAAGCTGTCAGCGGCCGCTGCCGCTCCCGCGCATGCGGCGCCCGGAGATGTCATTTCCGCGCCAGCTGGCGGGGCACCAAAGGCCTTTTCCGCCAGCTGGCGGGGCGGAAATTCGTCCGGCGCCGATCTAGCTCCTCAAGGTTGGGGCTCGGCCCCCAAAGATGCGGAGCATTCCGCACCTTTGGGGCGGCGCGATGCCCGTCTGATTTGCGCCGTTTTGGGCGCCAGTCGGCGGACATTGCGCCGTTTCCGGAGAATTTCGCCCCAAGTCTCCGCGAATCAGTGGATAAGGGGTTATTGTTCAGTGTGTTCTGTTCTTCCATCATGTAGGCAACAGGGTGAGTAACTGGTGTCAAGCACTTACAGGAGTAAAGCTAGAAAATCATTCACAGCTTTTAAAACTCAAAGCACAAATGTTAGCCTGATTTCCTGTGGCTAAAAGGAGATGGTACCATCAAGGGTAAATGAAAAAAACATGGAGTGAAACCCTAAAGCGAAGTGTGCAACTATTTAAAAAATGAAGAGTGCATTTAGAGATATAGGTGCCTGATATTATAGAAATATAATCAAGACGATGAATGTATTACCTCCTCAATTTTTCTGAAAAGCCTACTTTAGTATTGATATTCAGAAAATATGCATCCAATGGCCCATTTCACCACGTTAATTCTGGACCCTGATTGGAGTACTTCCCAGAAACTGAACTGGACTAATCACATTAATACTGTGGCTACCAGGGCAGGCCAAAGGCCAGGAATCCAAAGGCGAGTAACTCAGCTCCTGACCCCCCAAAGCTTGTCCTTCATTGACCAGGCCCAAGGCAGGAGTGTAATGGATCATTCTCCACTTGCCTGGATGTGTGCAGCTCCAACAACACTCAAGAAGCTCAACACCATTCCAGCCCGCTTGATTGCTCTCCCTTCCACAAACATTCAAACCCTCCACCACCAACGAACAGTAGCAGTCGTGTGTACCATCTACAAGATGCACTGCAGTAACTCACCAGGGTTCCTTAGACAGCACCTTCCAAACCCACGACCACTACCATTGAGAAGGACAAGAGCAGCAGGTACCTGGGAACCCCACCTCTTGGAGGTTCCCCTTCAAGTCACTCACCACCCTGACTTGGAAATACAGTGCCATTCCTTCACTGATACTGGGGCAACATCCTGAACTCCCTCCCTAACAGCACGGTGGGTGTACCTACACCTCAATGACTGCAGCGGTTCAAGAAGGTAACTCACCACCACCTTCTGAAGGGCAACGCGGGATGGGCAATACATGCTGGTCTAACCAGCGACGCCCACATCCCGTGAATGAACAAAAAAAAAACATGCATCACAGACTTCTCAATGCACAAAGAAAATCTCAAAATGATGTGTTCAATTCTCTCACTTTTGTTGAAAGACAATGAACTGCAGGATGTCACAGCCTGAAAACACCACCCAAAATTGGATCCAAGCAGAACTTTCATGACACTGTCATTTTAGACCCCAAAAATATCACTGGCGATGCACCATTTCATAATCTTTCTAATAATGTGTTTCCCTGTCTGGCACATTCAGCGGCAGGATAGGTGGTTGATTGGGTGGGAGGGAGGGGACTCCACTGGCTTTCCAATTCTGCCAGCACCCACACTACCCATCTCAGGCCAGGAAGGGTGGAGGTGACCTTCCCAGCCGCAGGGCATTTGAGACCCGTAAGTTGCCAGTTAAGGGCCTCATCGTGCTGCCACTGATATTTAACCAGCGACAGGCAGGGGACTCGCTATCCTGGTAGGGAGCCCAGCAAAGCCTGTCAGGTTTGCTGGTGGCCTAACTGGAGGAATCCCTCTGTGCCCGATCGAGGCACCTGGCATCGCTGAAACTACCTGAAAGCCGACCCCCCCCCCCCTGTCCTCGCTTCCAACACCCCCTTCCTCACCTCAGCGAAGACCCCCTTCCCGCAACCCTGTCCTATCCACACTCACCTCTTGGCCGATCCCTTCTGCAGACCTGAGTGCAGCATCTAAAGTGCCAACAGCTCTCAGGGGCTGGATTTCCACCCTTGGAGCTTAATCGGGTTGGAAGCCCAACTGTGTCCAGCTACGTGCCTCATCACCTGGTAATTGAATTGGGCCTTGAGTAAGCAATGCTACTCAATCCCAGAGATTCCCCAACTGGTGCATTAGACCCCCACCCCACTCATTACCATCGATCCTGTTACACTAATTCCGACTCAGAACTTGCTCTGTGATACACTTTAATGCAGTGGTGGACACCCTGCTGCCCAGGGGCCACATGCGGCCCACCTGAGTTCTGAGTGCGGCCCATGAGCTGTTTTACTGACCATTGCCCACATGCAGAGTTGTCACATTCCACAGATTCCGATCCTAATGGTCGTGACTGAGGTGATACGCACGTAAAACAAGGACAAGCGAAGTGAGGTACCTCCTGATTGGGCACAGCATTGACTGTGAGAGCCGTGCGCTCCCGTGTCCAAAGTATAAATGTTTCTTTTATTTTTATCATTTAAAGCTGATGAACGTCCTGTTAATATATAACTGATTAAGCATTTTCTATAACTCATTATGAAATATTTGGCATGTATTAAACGTATTTAATCTTATTCATGGGGTCATGGTTAGTGAACGAGCCCTATTTCAATCTTAGGGCCCACTGAGATGATCGAGGGCCACTCATGCCCATTCACTGGCCCAAGTTGCCCATCACTGGTTTAAAGTGAATAGGTCAAAATACCATTATCTGTTTACAGTTAAGCCATCCAAATTTATGTTGTGACCGTATGTAACACATTTTACCTGCTATAAAATCTGAATAAACCTTTTACACCTTAGATAATCAAAACGAAGGAGATATTCTGCTCAAAGACCAAGGCAGGAATTCTCCAGGTGTTTGCTGTTGGTGAGATTCGCTGTTCCCGCTGGCACTCCATTCGCGCCCGTGGGTTTCCTGGCGGGGTGGGGCGGCTTCAATGAGAAATCCCATTGACAAGAGGCGGGAGTAAAGAATCCCGCCTCCAGCAAACAGCGTGCCGTACCAGCCTCCCCGAACCGGAATGTGGCGACTAGGGGCTTTTCACAGTAACTTCATTTGAAGTCTACTTGTGACAATAAGCGATTTTCATTTTATTATTGTCCGACCTCGCTCGCAGCAGAGAATCCCAGCCTTCACCATGCATTAGTTTCCCGGATCAAAGAGCAAGAGGTACAAGAAAAGGGAATGTTGATGGCGACACTGCCTAAAGCTGAGCATGGCACTTGAGTTATAAATATGGTACTCACATGACTCGTTCATGGAACATAGAACAGAGAACAATACAGCACAGAACAGGCCCTTCGGCGATGTTGTGCCGAACCTTTGTCCTAGATTAATCATAGATTATCATTGAATTTACAGTGCAGAAGGAGGCCATTCGGCCCATTGAGTCTGCACCGGCTCTTGGAAAGAGCACCCTACCCAAAGTCAACACCTCCACCCAACACTAAGGGCAATTTTGGACACTAAGGGCAATTTATCATGGCCAATCCACCTAACCTGCACATCTTTGGACTGTGGGAGCAAACCGGAGCACCCGGAGGAAACCTACGCACACACAGGGAGGATGTGCAGACTCCGCACAGCCAGTGACCCAAGCCGGAATCGAACCTGGGACCCTGGAGCTGTGAAGCAATTGTGCTATCCACAATGCTACCGTGCTGCCCTTAAAAACAAATAAATCTACACTATATCATTTTACCGTAATCCATGCTTCCCATAGAATCCTTGGATATATCCTGTCAGGCCCGGGGGACTTGTCTATCCTCAAGTTTTTCAAAATGCCCAACACATCTTCCTTCCTAACAAGTATTTCCTCGAGCTTACCAGTCTGTTTCACACTGTCCTCCCCAACAATATGGCCCCTCTCATTTGTAAATACAGAAGAAAAGTATTCGTTCAAGACCTCTCCTATCTCTTCAGACTCAATACACAATCTCCCGCTACTGTCCTTGATCGGACCTACCCTCGCTCTAGTCATTCCCATCTTTCTCACATATGTGTAAAAGGCCTTGGGGTTTTCCTTGATCCTACCCGCCAAAGAATGTTCATGCCCTCTCTTAGCTCTCCTAATCCCTTTCTTCAGTTCCCTCCTGGCTATCTTGTATCCCTCCAACGCCCTGTCTGAACCTTGTTTCCTCAGCCTTACATCAGTCTCCTTTTTCCTCTTAACAAGACATTCAACCTCTCTTGTCAACCATAGTTCCCTCACTCGACCATCTCTTCCGTGCCTGACAGGGACATACATATCAAGGACATGTAGTACCTGTTCCTTGAACAAGTTCCACATTTCACTTGTGTCCTTCCCTGACAGCCTATGTTCCCAACTTATGCACTTCAATTCTTGTCTGACAACATCGTATTTACCCTTCCCCCAATTGTAAACCTTGCCCTGTTGCACGCACCTATCCCTCTCCATTACTAAAGTGAAAGTCACAGAATTGTGGTCACTATCTCCAAAATGCTCCCCCACTAACAAATCTATCACTTGCCCTGGTTCATTACCAAGTACTAAATCTAATATTGCCCCTCCTCTGGTCGGACAATCTACATACTGTGTTAGAAAAGCTTCCTGGACACACTGCACAAACACCACCCCATCCAAACTATTTGATCTAAAGAGTTTCCACTCAATGTTTGGGAAGTTAAAGTCACCCATGACTACTACCCTGTGACTTCTGCACCTTTCCAAAATCTGTTTCCCAATCGGTTCCTCCACATCTCTGCTACTATTGGGGGGCCTATAGAAAACTCCTAACAAGGTGACTGCTCCTTTCCTATTTCTGACTTCAACCCATACTACCTCAGTAGGCTGATACTCCTCGAACTGCGTTTCTGCAGCTGTTATACTATCTCTAATTAACAATACCACCCCCCCCCCACCTCTTTTAGACCCTCCCTAATCTTATTGAAACATCTATAACCAGGGACCTCCAACAACCATTTCTGCCCCTCTTCTATCCAAGTTTCCGTGATGGCCACCACATCGTAGTCCCAAGTACCGATCCATGCCTTAAGTTCATCCACCTTATTCCTGATGCTTCTTGCGTTGAAGTATACACACTTCAACCCATCTCCGTGCCTGCAAGTACTCTCCTTTGTCAGTGTTCCCTTCCCCACTGCCTCATTACACGCTTTGGCGTCCTGAATATCGGCTACCTTATTTGCGGGACTACAAATCCGGTTCCCATTCCCCTGCCAAATTAGTTTAAACCCTCCCGAAGAGTACTAGAAAACCTTCCTCCCAGGATACTGGTGCCCCTCTGGTTCAGATGCAACCCGTCCCGCTTGTACAGGTCCCACCTTCCTCAGAATGCGCTCCAATTATCCAAATACCTGAAGCCCTCCCTCCTACACCATTCCTGCAGCCACGTGTTCAGCTGCACTCTCTCCCTATTCCTAGCCTCGCTATCATGTGGCACCGGCAACAAACCAGAGATGGCAACTCTGTCTGTCCTGGCTTTGAACTTCCAGCCTAACTCCCTAAACTTGTTTATACCCTCCACACCCCTTTTCCTACCTACGTCGTTGGTACCAATGTGCACCACGACTTCTGGCTGCTCCCCCTCCCCCTTAAGGATCCTGAAGACACGATCCGAGACATCCCTGGCCCTGGCACCCGGGAGGCAACATACCTTCCGGGAGTCTCGCTCGCGACCACAGAATCTCCTATCTATTCCCCTAACCATTGAATCTCCTACAACTATTGCTTTTCTATTCTCCCCCCTTCCCTTCTGAGCCCCAGAGCCAGAGTCATTGCCAGAGACCTGGCCGCTAGGGCCTTCCCCCGGTAGGTCATCCCCCCCAACAGCATCCAAAACGGTATACTTGTTTTGAAGGGGAATGGCCACGAGGGATCCCTGCACTGTCTGCCTGTTTGGTTTTTTTCCCCTGACTGTAACCCAGCTATTCTTGTCCTGTACCTTGGGTGTGGTTACCTCCCTAAAACTCTTCTCTATCACCCCCTCTGCCTCCCGGATGATCCGAAGTTCATCCAGCTTCAGCTCCAGTTCCCTAACACGGTCTTTGAGGAGCTGGAGTTGGGTGCATTTCCCGCAGGTATAGTCAGCGGGCACACCGGTGGTATCCCTCACCACCCACATCCTACAGGAGGAGCATGCAACTGGCCTAGCCTCCATCCCCTCTTACCTTACAGAATATAGCTGCCCTGTGGACCAACTGGAACTCCGCCCTTCGACTCTGCTCCCAGTCAGCTGCATTCCCTGTAAACTCCTGGCTCTATTCTCACTCTTTGCGGAAATGTAGGAAACGAAATGAAAGGAGCACCTTACTCCCTCCTCACCAAACTCCCTCAGTCATCAAATTCTCACTATCGCACTCAAATGCACCAAATTCAGCACTCAGTGCAAACCACTTCATAACCAGCATCCCTTCAATATAGCAACACCCAATGCGTAGGAAGGATGTATAATGAGTGGCCACTCAGTTAGCTACCAGTTCTCCTCTCCACGCTGCTAGTGACGTTTGTTTGCTTAACCTAGAATTCTATGCGGTGCACGAGAGCAGCTATGTTTCACTGAGCAGATTTAAATATTGCCCCATCGGTAAAGATCTTCCGTTTAGTCATGACTGCTACATTGTCATTTAGGTGCATGAGGATTACATCGTCAGAAACTGGGAAAAAAGATTTTGTGAGTGAGTTTTAAAAGGCTGCCTTTAAAGGAAAATAATTTAGCAGATATTCAGTTATAAATCCTCCCTGCTGACCCTTCATATTTCCCTGTCACATGCAGCAAGCACAGACAAGCTGATCATCAATCAACTCCAGCTAACAGCAGCAAGGTAAGTGTTTTCAGCAGCTGATCTTCACTCAATATCACACACAGGAAGCTTATCGAGGCCACCTCCTTTATATTCTATTTAACTTTGATTAAATGGATTGCTTTTCGTTCCTTATAGCACCATTATACAGACGTTCACATAAATATTTATTTATCAACACACGGCTATGCTGCATTTTTAGGGGAAATGAAAGAGTCGACAGGACTCTTGAAAAATAATCCTTTTTATTTTGTTGTATGATCTCATGATTAAATGTATTTTTCTGGAAGCTTTAAAGTGCGGACGAAATTCAATGTCAGATGTCATTAACAGCATCGTTGCATTTTATCCAGGATCTAATACCTTTGTAGAGTAGAATCATAAATCCGTTACAGCATTGAAGAAGGCCATTTGGCCTGCCGAATCCATGCTGGCTTGCCTCATGAGTACATCACCTGGCCCGACCCCCTCTCTTTTCCCCACTGCCCGGCAAGTTTTTACTTTTCAAACAATTCTCTAATTCTCTTTTGAAGGGGCTCAGATGAATCTTCCTTCATCGCAGTGCATTCCAGACCCTAACTGCTCCGAGTGTGATAAAGTTTTCCTCACGTTGCCGCCCTTTCTTTTGCCAATCACCTTCGGTTCTTGGTCCGACAGGAACACTGTCCATCCCTCGCATCATTTTGAACACCGCTATGAAATGTCCTCTTAATCTTCTCTTCTTTGAGGAGAACTGCCCCCGCTTGCCCAGTCTGTCCACTTTGCTGAACTTCCTCATTGTGCGTCTTTTCTGTACTACTCTCCATCTCCTGCCTTCTCATCCTTCGTGAACGCCAAAACTGGACACAAAACTCCAAATGAAGCCAAACCGACATTTTATTCAGGTTTATCATAACTGTAATGCTATGTATAGTACAAGTGTAGTAAAAGGTTAACATCAGACACTATGTGTAAATCAAACACTAGATGGCGTTACTAAGTTATTGTATATAAGGCAGCATCTCCAGGAATTCTGGGAGAACATGGTGAGAAGTTGATGAGAGCAGAGTGAGAATTAATAATTATAATAATTCATTGTATTCATTATAGAGATATAGCGCAAGGTCAAGTTATTGTGTAGTTTAATAGTTAGAAAGAATATGCTTACTATACTACAGATTCAGTATTATTAGTTTAGTATCTGTTACTCAGTAAAGTGTTCAAACCTAATCAAGTTTAGTCGTGTAAAATAAATTTGTTTTGATTTAAACATATATTTTTTTGTCAACACTACATATCTGGCTATCTTGGAGGAAAAGGCAAGGCATATAACAATAACTTTTTTGCGTTTTTACTCTCTGTCCCTACTTATTAAGCCCAGGATCCCCTATACTTTATGCACCCTTTCTCAGCTTACCGTGCCACCTTCAATGATTTTTGCACATATATCCCCAGATGCCGGTGCTTCTGAACCTCCTTTAGAACCGTGCCAATGTGGTAAACTACTGTGTTCCTATATTAAGGGTTGTACGGTAGAATCTGCACTACAGGTTCACCTGGGCCCCTGCATGCTAGCTCCGCCCAGGAGCAGGGTTATAAATATTCGTGGCCTTCAGCTAGCAGCCATTTTGTCAGCTGCTGTAGGAGGCCACACTTCAGATACTAATAAAGCCTCAGTTTGAATTCAACTTCGTCTCCAGTCAAATTGATCGTGCCTCAATTTATCAGTATCTGATTCAGAAGATGGACCTCCGGATTAAACCAGATCGACTGCAGCTGGGTCCACACGCAAGCGACGCCGGAAAGGACTTCCAGCACTGGCTAGCTTGTTTTGAAGCGTATATCAACGCGGCGCCGACCCCTGTTCCAGAGGCTCAGAAGATTCAAATCTTGTACTCCAGACTCAACTCTAAAATCTTCCCGCTGGTCCAGGATGCGCCCAATTACGCTGATGCTATGACTCGACTCAAAGAGAGTTATGAGCAGAAGACGAACACGCTCTTCACCAGACACGCGCTCGCAACGCGTACTCAACTACCTGGTGAGTCAATCGAGGACTTCTGGAGGGCCCTGATCCCACTAGTTCGGGACTGTGTCTGCCAGGACGTTACAACTAAGGAGCACTCAGATCTCCTTATGAGGGACGCTTTTGTAACTGGGATTGGTTCCGATGTTATCAGGCAGTGGCTCCTAGAAGGGGCCACATGCGACCTCGCAGAGACTAAAACACTAGCGCTTTCCATGACGGTCGCCCTGCGCAATGTACAGTCCCACACCCCCAACCGCGAGGCCCACTCCTCCTACGCTTCATGGCCCAGCGGGGGCGCTACCCACCCAGTACGCCTGCGTTATGCGCCAGCCGGTGATCTCTGGGGGGCCCCGATGCTATTTTTGCGGCCAACAAAGACACCCCCGCCAACGATGCCCGGCCCGCGCTGCCCTTTGTAAGGCCTGCGGGAAGAAGGGCCACTACACATCGGTGTGCCAGGCCCGCTCAGCGGCAGCGGTCGCCCCCCCCCCCCCGGTCACGGACAATGGGCGCCGCTATCCTCCCCTCCTCACCAGGCCATGTGCGAGCAATGGGCGCCGCCATCTTCTCCCCCGCACCAGGTCCGCTCAGCGGCAGCGGTCGCCCCCAAGCCCCTGGTCACGGACAATGGGCGCTGCTATCCTCCCCTCCTCCCCAGGCCATGTGCGAGCAATGGGCGCCGCCATCTTCTCCCCCGCACAACACGTGCGTTTCATGGGTGCCGCCATCTTGCTCCACCCCCGCAATGTGCATTCCATGGGCGCTGCCATTTTGTGACCCCCAGGACCTCCGGGCGCCGCCATCTTGTCCACCCCGCAGCACACGGAGACCAACGGCGTTTCTGGACCCCAACGCAGCGGCCGCCTCACTACCTGATGATCAACCACGACTCGCATCCATGGCAATCGACCAGTCCCGACCACACACTCTGACCAACGCATCCACCAGTGTGAAAGTCAACGGCCACGTGACCTCCTGCCTACTGGACTCCGGGAGCACTGACAGCTTTGTACATCCAAATACGGTAAGGCGCTGCTCCCTTAAGGTACACCCTACCAATCAAAGTATCTCCCTGGCCTCCGGATCCCATCATGTAGTGATCCGGGGGTACTGCACGGTCACGCTCACAGTCCAAGGTGTAGAATTCCACGGTTTTCGCCTCTACGTCCTCCCTGACCTCTGAGCTGCACTTATCCTTGGCCTGGATTTTAAGTGCAACCTCCAGAGCCTGACCCTTAAATTCGGCGGACCCTTACCACCCCTCACTGTGTGCGGTCTAGCGACCCTAAAGGTCGATCCTCCTTCCCTCTTTGCCAATCTAACTCCAGATTGCAAACCCGTCGCCACCAGGAGCAGACGCTACAGCACCCAGGATAAGGCCTTCATCAGGTCCGAGGTCCAGTGGTTGCTTCAGGAGGGAGTCATCGAGGCCAGAAACAGCCCCTGGAGAGCTCAAGTGGTAGTGGTTAAGTCTGGGGAGAAAAATCGAATGGTCGTGGACTACAGCCAGACCATCAATCGGTACACGCAGCTCGATGCGTACCCCCTCCCACGCATATCTGACATGGTTAACCAGATTGCACAGTACCGGGTCTTCTCAACGGTGGACCTGAAATCTGCTTACCACCAGCTCCCTATCCGTAAATCGGACCGGCCATACACCGCCTTCGAGACAGACGGCCGACTTTATCACTTCCTTAGGGTCCCCTTCGGCGTCACCAATGGGGTTTCGGTCTTCCAAAGGGAGATGGACCGAATGGTCGACCGGTACGGCTTGCGGGCCACGTTTCCGTATCTAGACAATGTGACCATCTGCGGCCATGATCAGCAGGACCACGACGCCAACCTCGCTAAATTTCTCTGCACTGCCACTCTCCTTAACCTCACGTACAACAAGGAGAAGTGTGTGTTCCATACAAACCGCTTAGCCATCCTTGGCCACGTGGTCCAGAACGGAGTTCTGGGGCCCGATCCCGACCGCATGCGCCCCCTCATGGAGCTTCCCCTCCCCCACTGCCCCAAGGCCCTCAAACGCTGCCTGGGTTCTTCTTGTATTACGCTCAGTGGGTCCCAAACTATGCGGACAAGGCCCGCCCACTCATACAGACCACTCATTTCCCCCTGACGGCAGAGGCCCAACAGGCCTTCGCCCGGATCAGAGCTGATATCGCCAAGGCCACAATGCACGCTGTAGACTAAACACTTCCTTTCCAAGTAGAAAGCGACGCATCAGACGTCACCCTTGCCGCCACCCTCAACCAGGCAGGCAGGCCCGTGGCATTCTTTTCCCGCACAATCCATGCCTCCGAAATTCGGCACTCATCCGTCGAAAAGGAGGCCCTGGCTATCGTTGAGGCTGTGCGGCATTGGAGGCATTACCTGGCCGGCAGGAGATTCACTCTCCTCACTGACCAATGGTCGGTAGCCTTCATGTTCAACAACATGCAGCGGGGCAAGATCAAAAATGACAAAATCTTGCGGTGGAGAATCGAGCTCTCCACCTGTAACTACGAGATTAGGTATCGCCCTGGTAAACTCAACGAGCAACCCAGACGCCCTATCCCGAGGTACATGTGCTAGCGCACTCGGTTGTACCACCTCATTAAGGCATGAAATTTGCCCTACTCCATCGAGGAAGTAAGGACGATCACCAAGGACTGCCAGGTCTGTGCAGAGTGCAAACCGCACTTCTACCAGCCAGACCGCATGCATCTAGTGAAGGCCTCCCACCCCTTTGAACGCCTCAGCGTGGATTTCAAAGGCCCCCTCCCATCCTCCGACCGACACACGTATTTCCTCAGTGTGATTGAGGAATACTCCCGTTTTCCCTTCGCCATCCCATGCCCCGACATGACGTCTGCCACCGTCATTAAAGCCCTTAATTCTGTCTTCACTCCGTTCGGCTTCCCCGCCTACATACACAGTGACAGGGGATCCTCATTCATGGGTGATGAGCAGCGTCAGTTCCTGCTCAG
Organism: Scyliorhinus torazame; assembly: GCF_047496885.1. Taxonomy (NCBI): domain Eukaryota; kingdom Metazoa; phylum Chordata; class Chondrichthyes; order Carcharhiniformes; family Scyliorhinidae; genus Scyliorhinus; species Scyliorhinus torazame. The sequence continues at coordinate 133,972,524 of NC_092725.1, forward strand.
CAGGGGTATCGTCTCCAGCAGAACGACGAGCTACAACCCCCGGGGAAATGGACAGGTAGAAAGGGAGAATAGGACGGTATGGAGGGCCGTCCAACTGGCCCTACGGTCCAGAAATCTCCCGGCCTCCCGCTGGCAAGAGGTCCTCCCTGATGCACTACATTCCATTCGCCCATGACTTTGCACTGCTACTAACAGTACACCGTATGAACGCCTTTTTGCCTTCCCCAGGAAGTCCACATCCGGCTTATCACTCCCAACTTGGCTCACAGCTCCGGGAACCGCACTTCTCCGTAAACATGTGCTCCTCCACAAGGCAGACCCATTGGTGGAAAGGGTGCACCTGCTCCACGCAAACACACAGTACGTCTACGTGGCGTTCCCCGACGGCCGCCAGGATACCGTCTCCCTCAGGGACCTGGCACCAGCAGGTTCCGCCCCCACACCACCCCCATCGCCCCTGGCGCCACCCTCCCCTCCCCCACCGCCCCCATCACCCCCTCAGGACCGTCCGTCCTCCCCCTGCCCACCCCCATTGATGAAGTGGATTTCGGCACACTCCCGGAGTCAACTTCGACCACGACAGCACCAACATCCGGCTCCACTTCGTCGATCCCAGAGGACGATCAAGGCGCCGGACCGGCTGAACCTCTGACCGGCCCGCCGGATGACCAGAGACATTTATTTTTCACTGCTCTGTAAATATTAAAGATTGCGAATTGTATATAGTTATCCACCACCCCCCGCCGGACTCAATTTTAACAGGGGGTGAATGTGGTAAACCACTGTGTTCCTATATTAAGGGTTGTACGGTAAAATCTGCACGACAGGTTCACCTGGGCCCCTGCATGCTAACTCCACCCAGAAGCCGGGTTATAAAATGCGTGGCCTTCAGCTCGCAGCCATTTTGTCAGCTGCTGTAGGAGGCCACACTTCAGATACTAATAAAGCCTCAGTTTGAATTCAACTTCGTCTCCAGCCAAATTGGTCGTGCCTCAGCCCTTTAGTTAATGCTGCCACTCCTCATTTTTCTTACTCAAATCAATCACCTCACACTTCACTGTGTTAAATTTCACCTGACACGACCTCGGCCGCCTAATCCACCAACCTGACTATGCCCTCTTGAACTTTGGCCCAGGCTTCAGAACTCGGGGTGGGACGATGCCCTGTGGGACTTCCTACCATCACCCCCCACCCCCCACCATGCCAGGACATTCTGGGGCTTGCCCGGCACGTTCAGAGATCAGATGGGCGATTATACTGCACTGGGAACCACCCAATACTCCGATTTCAATCAGAAGACTGTCGATAATTTGCCAATAAAATGTTAGCAGAACAGTCACCTAAGCAAATTTAGAAGAATTAAAACCAGTTCTGACTCCTGGGTAACTATAGTACTGACCACTGCCCCACTCCACCCAAAACCGCTCACTGGACCACCCCAACTATACCTCCCCACTGACGCAGGACCCCCTGACTGCCCCTCCAATACCCCTCCATACCAACTACCCCAACCCCTGACTACCCTCACATTCCCCGACTACCCCCAACTACACCTCACCCCTCTGACAGTCCTCCCAACCCTGGCCTTCACCCTTATCCCCTCAACTACCTCCCCAGCCCCCTGACTCTCCCCACCGCTCCGACTACCCTCCTGCCGCCTCCCCCCTGACGACTATCTGACACCTCCAAATAACAAGCTGACCACCCTGACTGACCACCAAGACCCTTCTGACCCATCCTACCACACCAACCCTTCCTTCCCACCCCACCTAACCACCCAGACCACACCCTCCGCCCACAGAGTCTTACCCACTGAGCTGACACACTTCCCTCCTCCCAGGTGTCTCAGAGTGGCTCAAAGTGGAACCTTTAAACTTACTTTATCACAGCTAGTGCAATAAAAAGGTGCGTGGCTCTACTCTCCCGACTCTGCTGCCATAGACTGAAGGCCTCGGAAACCCCCTTTCCTCATGAGGCCCAAGTCAGCAGGTTGGGTGTAAAATGTGCATCTCCCGACTAAGGTAATTAAAAAGGAGCAGTGACATTCCTGCAGTGATTGCCATTCCTTGGAAGCTCTCGCCTTTTATCACTATCCTCTTCACATGTTACAATGCTTCCACGTTGGGGGCGATTCAGCGACCGTAAAACCTAGAGGCGGCAGGGTGGCACAGTGGTTAGCACTGCTGCCCACAGTACCAGGGACCCGGGTTCAATTCCGGCCTTGGTCACTACCTGTGTGGAGTTTGCATGTTCTCTCCGTATCTGCGTGGGTTTCCTCCGGGTTCTCCGGTTTCCTCCCACAGTCCAAAGATGTGCGGGTTAGGTGGATTGGCCAAGCTAAATTACCCCTTAGTGTCCAAAAGGTTAGGTAGCGTTCGGGGGCATAGGGTGGGGGCTTGTGCCTAGTAAGGGTGATCATTCAGAGGGTCAGTACAGTTTTGGTGGGACAAATGGTTTCCTTCTGCACTGAAGGGATTCTAAGTCCGTTTCTGCGCATGTTGGTAGGGTAATTCTCGGTGACTGCAGTGCCGAATATCACCCCGCTATGCAACGGCAGCTTACCGTTTTTCTTTGTCCTCAGGAGTTTCTCCCCGCCAAGGCCACTCTTTGCCGAGGCTGAATTCGCCATGAGGAACGGTTGTTCACAGATCATGGTGCCATTTTGAGCAGCAATCCTGATCTTTCCTCCCCTTTCAGGCCTCTCCCTCACCGCTTTCTGGTCCCCCCTAACTCCCCAAACATGTTGAGACCCCTGGGAAACTTTCTCTCAATACCCCTCCACCAATTGGCAAGGTCCCCCCTCGACCTGACCCCTGGCAGTGCCAACCTGGCACATGGGCACCATGGCAGTTCCAGGGTGGCACTGCCAAGGTGACTGTGTGGCACTTTCAGGGTGTCAGGTTGGCAGTATCAAGATGACCAGGTGCCAGGTGAGTGTCAGGGTACCACCATGCCCTGCCCCGACCACCCGGGGGTCTCTAATGCCCTGCGAGACCCTCCGAGGTGCCATTACACCTTGTCCAAGTTTGTGTGGACCAGCACTTACACAGTGCCCTGGCGAGGTCCTGCAGTTGCGGCCGTTGAGTCCTGGGCATTGGGCGAATCCAGCGTCCGGGTAGTTAAATGAGCTATTAAGCTAATTTAAATATGCTGAACTGGATGACACCCAACGAGGGCAAGATCCAGATCACACTGGACGGAGTGAGTTGAGTGATTCTCAATCATCCCGACGCCCAGCGCGTAGCTCTCGCACTAGTCACCCATTGTGCCCGAATCCGTACGGGGTACAAAGGGGTCGCTGAATCGCACTCGTTGTGCATTTTTCCTAATAAGCTAATAAGTTAACAATTAAGAGCTTCCCAAAGTCACTGTGTGTCATGTGTTTGTGCATGTAACTAAATACTAGTAAATCTTTACACTGAATTCCAAATTTAATGTATTCTGCCTGGAGGGTGCCCAGAAAAGCAGAAACGGCTTCAACTCTTTGGGCTAAATTCATTGTGGTGACAGTTAAACAATAAAGTCGTACTCTGTTTATAACCAAGCCCTGAGGTGGTGAATTCCCTTTTCTGTTGTAAACCTAGTGGTTAATGACAACAAGATTACAACATGACCCCTTACAATATGCTATAAATGATATCCAATTTGCCGTTTAAACCAGACTTTTCACATAAATAGAATTTCTTCTTATACTCTGCCTGTGACAGCAATCACTGTACTTCAGAAAAGGACTTGATTGGCTCTAAAGTGCTTTGGGATGTTTGGTGGTTGTGGAAGGGAAGGATGCCAGAGTTTGACACAGAGATGTGGTACAACACAGCACAGTGCCAAACAGAACAGAGTCATGTTTGACCTGGAGTCTGTTAAGCAACTAATTTCAGCCGAGGTAACATCTGCTAACATCGGCGTCAATGTCCCTGACTCATTGGGTATCAAGGGGTATGACACGCAAGATTAGCCATGATCATGTTGAATGGTGGAGAAGGCTAGAAGGGCCCAATGGCCTACTCCGGCACCTACTTTCCAAGTTTCTATTTACATCTTCTGCAGTCAGGCACATTTCAATTTTCTTTTATGGACTCTCTGTGGTAGTTTGCAAACACTGGTTCACCCGCCACGTACTGAGGGTAGAAAACAAAATTGGAGGAGGGGGTTGCACCTGTATCATGTGACTGGAAGGTCCTGGGACAGGGAAAAAATATTTTTTAATGTGGTGCTTCGCCGTGCAGTATCAATCATTCTGTATCCCTATTTCCTGTGCTCTCAGGCTCAGTGGGAGGAAATGGGTCATCAAACCATTATTTGAACGAATCTCTGGATATTCAATGTATGCCGGCACATGCATAGAAAATCCCAGAAGTAACTTGGTTGAGAATTCGACAGCAAAAAGGCGAAAAAATTAAATGTTGGCTTCTACCCATTGAGTCATATGAGTGTATAGTTTGCATTTTTTTGAATTAATTTTTTCATGGAATTTGAGTGTGGCTGGCTGGTCCAGCATTTCTTGCTCATCCCAAAATGCCCTTGAGAAGATGGTGGTGAGCCTTCATGAACACCTCTGCAATTCATATGCTGTCAGCATACTTATTCGGGAGTTCCGGTATCTTTACCCAACAACAGTGAAGGAACATTTCCAAGTCAGGGTACTGTGTGGTTTGGAGAGGAACTTTCAGGTTGTGGCGTTCCATGTATCAGCTGTTCTGTTCCTCCATGTTGCCGAGATTGTGGTTTTGGCAAGCGTTCTCGAAGGGGCCTTGCTGAACTACTACGGTGCACCTTGTGTATGGTAGACATTGCTACCACTATGTGTTGGTGGTGGAGGGAGTGAACACTTAAGGTGGTGGATGGGGCACCAGTCAAGCGAGCTGCTTCGCTCTGGATGGTGTTGAGCTCCTTTAGTGTTGTTGAAGCTACACTCATCCAGGCAAGGGGGGTGGGGGGAAGAGTATTTATTCTACTCCTGATTTTGCCTGGTAGATGGTGAAAAAACTTTGCAGAGTCAGGAGGTGAATTACACGCTGCAGGAGCTGAGTGGCACTGGCGGAACGCAAACTGAGTGTCAGTAAGTCGATTATTGCTTTATAAGTACAATTGATAGCACCGTCAAAGACACCTTCGATCACCTTTGCCAATGATTGAGAGTAGACTGATCGGGTGGTAATTGACCAGGATATATTTGCCCTGCTTTTTGTGAACAGGACATACCAGGGTAATTTTCCACATTGCCAGATAGATACCAGTGTCTAGCTGCACTGGAATAGCCTGGTCAGGAGTACGGCTAGTTCTATAGCACAAGTCCTCAGTGCCAGGATGCTGCCTGGACTGGAGGGAATGTCACACTGGAGCGAAGAAGGAAGAGAGGTGACATGATAGAGGTGTACAAGGTGATGAGAGGCATGGATAGAGTGGATAGCCAAAGACTTTCCCCCAGGGTGGAGATGGCTGTCACGAGGGGACATAATTTTAAGGTGATTGGAGGAAGGTATAGGGGAGATGTCAGGGGTGGGTTCTTTACACAGAGAGTGGTGTGTGTGTGGAATGCACTGCCAGCAGAGGTGGTGGTGTCAGAGTCATTCGGAACATTTAAGCGACTCTTAGACAGGCACATGGATAGCAGTAAATTGAAAGGGTGTAGGTTAGGTTGATCGTAGATTAGGATAAATGGTCGGCACAACATTGTGGGCTGAAGGGCCTGTACTGTGTTGTACTGTTCTATGTTCCATGTTTTATGTACTCTTGTTGTCAGGGCCCATAACCTTTGCAGTATCCAGTACCTCCAGCCATTTCTTGATATCACATGGATGAATGGAGTTGGATGACAACTGATATCTGTGAGTGTGTGACCTCAGGAGGAGGCCACGATGGATCATCCTCTCTGCATTTCTGGCTTTAAATGATTCCAGATGCTTCAACCTTGCCTTTTGCAGTGAGGATGGGGAGATATCTGGAGCTTCCTCCTCTAATTAGTTGTTTGAATTGCTACCATTCATGATTGGATGTGGCAACACGGCAAAGCTTTGATCTGATCCATCGGCTGAAGGACCGATGATTTCTATTGCAAGTTGCTGTTTGACTTGTAAGTAGTCCTGTATCGTAGCTTCATTTTTAGGTATGCCTGATGCTGCTCCCAGCATGCCCTCCTGCACTCTTCATTGAACCACAGTTAATCCCTCGATTTAATGATAATGGTAGAGTGGGGGATATGCTGGGCCATGGGATTACAGATTATGGTTGTGCACAATTCCCCTCCTGCTGATGGCTTACAGTGCCTCAAGGTTGCCCAGTCTTGAGTTGCTCGATCTGTTAGAAATCTATTATTTTCAGCATTTCAGCCATGCAGCACAATAGAGGGTATCGTCAATGTGAAGTCAGGACTACATTCAGACTGTGCTGTGGTCCCTTCTACCGATACATCATGGGCAGATGCACCTGTGACAGGCAGATTGGTGAGGATGAGGTCAAGTACGTTTTCTCCCTCTTGTTGGTCCTCAACACCTGCCGCCAGCCAAAGTCTGGACTTGGCCAGCTCAGTCAGTAGAGTGCTCCTGAGCGACTCTTGGTGATGGATATTGGTGGACATTCTCTGCTGCAGCCACCATCAGCACTTTTTACAATTGGTAACACGGAGGAGCACTGATTCATCGGCTGAGGGAGGGGTGGTAGTTTGTAATCAGCAGGGCATTTCCTCACCCATTCTTCACCCGATACCACACGATTTCATGGGGTGCAGAGTCAATGTTGAGGGTGGCCAGGACAATACCCTCCTGGCTGTAGCTCTGATGAGCCTGACCTGTTATTGCGACAGGATATACCCAGGGATGGTGGGGTCTGGGACATTTCCAAAAGGTATGATTCCGTGAGTATGACTATGTCAGGCTGATGTTAGACTAGCCTCTGGCACAGCTCTCCCAAATTTGAGCACATGTCCCAGATGTTCGTCAGGAGGAGTTTGCAGGATCAACAGGGCTGGGTGTGCCAGTGCCAGATGGTTGGTCCAGTTTCATTCATTTTTGACTCTTCTGTAGTGGCTTGGTACAACTCAATGGCTTGCTAGGCCATTTCATAGGGCATTTACACATTCTCTGCATTGCTGTGGGTCTGGAATCACAGCTAGGCCAAGCCAGTTAAGGATGGTGGATTTACGTCCCTATGGCACATTAGTGAACCCGATGGGTTTTTAAGACAACGATTGTTTCTTGGTCACCATTTCTGGGACGAGCTTGATCATGCTGAAGTTGTCCTAGAGCGAGGTGGTGAGAACAAAGGAGAATCGAGTTCCAACTTTCATCCCAGGTGCCAGGATGTCTGGGGAATTGGCCAGGGTGCTATTCCAGCAGTTCCCAATCAACTACGGCCACTTCAAGGTTTTATCATTAAAAATTATGGTAGCTGTGAATTATGTCAGCCTAAATCCAGGTGTACAGAGCAAAATTGCACTATGACGATGAGGTGCTTAATGCGATACACCTCCCATCATTACTTCAGAGAAATACAAGATATTACGAGCATTTTTCAAGCATTCGGAGTTAGCTGGGTGAGGAAGGAGCTTAAAGTCCACAGTCGTTTAGTTATTACAAGAAATAGTTCTGTTAAAAGATGAGCATCACCATTTTGCCCGCTCTGAGGGCAACCCAGCCCAGCTCTTCCGCTGTTGGACTCTGTGCCTTTCTCACACTTAACCCCAAAGAAAGCATTGGTGGGAAATACTATAGGAGCCCACCAAGACTATTGTAATGACATTTGCCATGGGAAATTCATGGGTTACAATTTGAATCACTGCCAGAAAATGTGCCCCAGTTCGACTATTCCTGGTTTACTCTGGTTAAATGCTTGATCGCTTGAATAAATGATGGCATGAATAAATGATTGCATGTGATTGTGCATTTAAATATCATGTTTAAACATCAATTTAAGTTTTAGTTACTTTTTGCTGGGATCTATTGTTATCACGAAGGGTGTTCCAGTACTCAAAGTAGATGGACGTGCCTCTTACCTTTTTAGAAGTGACTAGCCTTTACTTGAAGGTTCAATCTCAGCTCCAACTTTATTTTAATTCAGCAGTCCCATGGAACACTGTGCAAAGTGTTTTTATATATACAGTAAGATACTGTGCAAAAGGCAAAACCATTCGAACACTTGAACTCTGCAAAGAAATCCAGATTATTGCACAATAGGGAAATGAGCAATGACGCTACATCTGTGAAATGATGCCGGTTAATCTCATGCTTTAGAATCTGCTCAAGTATTAAATGTAGAGTAAGGCATGTGGAATTTTATTGATGCAGACAAAGATGCCTTTTTGCAGATTTATTATTCCAACGTTTACTGGTTGTAGGGCAGGCAAATGCATAAGGGATATTTTAGAATTATGTTTAGGAACAAGAACCATTGTGAATTAGTGCACACTTTGTTCCAGTTAGCGGAGTGTGCCAGGAAAGGTAAGATTACTGATAAATGATATAACAGGTCTGAACCTACTACAGTTACTGATTGCAGTATTCGTAATTGATTATGGATCTGTAGAAATGTACTGTGATTGTAGCAGGGCACAGAATGAGAAACAGCACAAGGCTCTTAATACTCCTCTTAGGAATGCTATACTTATCCCATTAAATCTGAGGTACTTTGCCTTGGGGATGCCTTATAGACAGTCTATTATTACACTGCCCATAGCCAGTCTTCTCAAGAGACCTGGAAGATACTTGGTTGACAGCTGATGATTTTTACTGTGGCGAGGCAAGGCCGAGAAGGTCCAATTCCTTCCTGATAGCTTCAAAGCAGAATTTGAATGGGACAGAAAACACTCATTTTCTGCTTCTGTTCATTGGGCGGAAAGGCTGACAAAAGACGCGCTAATATTGGACTTTTTTTTTAGAACGCCATGCAACTTTGGCTGGATTATATGACTGCCCCCCACACCAAAACACAGACTGCAAAGCCGGAATGATTTGTAATGCAAAACGGAATCGACGGCCCAGATACACCGAGGATTAAAGCTCAATATATGAAAACATCTGAAGGCTCTAAGCAGTAAAAGCAGGCTGTGATTACTGAAACAATCAATTACACAATGCACTCTCTCCTTGTACCACATGCTTTACTCTAATTACGCAATAATGAACAAGAAGGTCTAAATTAATTGCTAATTAATGCGAGTCATTTTACTCGATGCCAGAATTAGTTTGGGCACAAGATGAGACCAGGTGGTCAAGCAAGTCCCAAAGTGCATTCAGCGGGGCGTTTTTATTTGTTATTGCTAATTACGGTGTGACAATCCACGGCAAGCGTGTCAACAATAAAAAATTACTCCTTGATTGAGGTAAAATGGCAATAAACCTGATTGGAACAGATCCAAAAATGAATATCCTGCATCTGTTTTGTTTAAAGATCTACACAGTGCGCACTCTAGCATAAATAACACCACACAACCCACAGTTTGTTGGCAAACTATTACCACCCTGGCTCTCCACGACCCCAGTGGCAATATGTTCAAAGTTACATATCACAGAAATAAAGTAGAATTGATTATAATAGCGACGGAATGCCTTGGAAAATAAGAGTACCTCTCGCTTACTGGTTCCCTCCTGATGGCCTATTAGTAATAGTTACCCAGTTTTCCCCCCCCTCAATGTCACGATTTCCATTGTGTTATGCTATTTGTCTGCATGCCTAAATCACTTTTACAGAATTGTCAGTTATCTCCCACCAGGATACTTGTTTTGACAAATTCTGCCTCATGAATTTCTAATCATAATGATCAAATTGATGTCTGACGATGATGCAGGGATATTTGTGTGTACTGTGGCCCGGCAAAATAGCGACAGTGCATTTTAACTCAAAATATACCGGTTATTAAAAATTGCAAAATTACCTGTTACATTTAGATATTGGAAACTTTTGTAATTGCCGGCTACCGGAGCGCATAATATATATTGTTAAATCTCTGCTGAAGATCATCTGTGTAAAAGTCAGTCCCAACTATAAATTAATGATCCAGACTTGAACTCATATTAGCAGATCACCTGTCTACAAAGACTACCTGAAGACAGTCCCTGAGGTCGTCATTATAGACAGATTTCACTGCATAACTGTTCGGCATTATGAGGTTAGGTGCATTTTAGATAATGCAAACCATCTTTTTTTATTATTTCATATTTGAACTTACTGTCAACTTTATTCCGTAATGTGATTTTAAAATGTTTAATTTTGTGCAGAATCCCATATCCTTATCTGCACTGTTGACACCTTTCAAGCTGGATTGCAATTGTGCTTAACATCTTGGAAGGTTCCTGTGTGCCCATAAAAGATGCATTTGTACTCCTTCACGCTGTGGACCAATTACAGATTAAGCGACAAAATTGCTGATCGGAATTTAACTTGCATTTCTGGAAGATATTGAGAATGTCTTTATTTAAGTGTTTGTCTGTTTTGGTCAAATTAGTCACCAACGTTTAACCTACAGAAACAGCTCATAATGGGTAGGGATGTACTTGTCACAGTATATCGTTATTCAAAGAATGGTATTCCCAACAGTCAGGGGTCAGGCATACTTTTTGTGTGGTGTTAGTTAAGTACAGAGGAGCCAAGAAAAAAAAAGGAATAGCAGACATGAATCACAGGGAGGTAGAGAATGAAAATACTTCCCTGATCTGGATGAGGTTTCATGAAGTCTACAACATCACCACAAGGCACATTCAGATCACACTGCTACTGTCAACAAAACCTGAACTCAGCTCTCAGCAGAACATTGTGCAAAGATATTTGACATAATAAAAGGGTTGCCAAGCTGTGTGGAGCTAAAAGCATTTGCTTGAAAATTTTTGCTGGCTGGGGGACTATCAGCGAGCCTGTGAATAAAGGGTATATTATTATCAGTGATGTTTTTTAATATTATGAATTAGCTAGCTGCATAACTCATAAAAATACAGTTGTACGGAGGCACCCAATTCTTGTTTATTTTAAATATTATGCCAGAAATATATTTAGCTGAGAAAGCAGAATGATGTGTAGCGACTTCTGTTTAACTGGGGACCAGGACAATTCTTCAGTGAAGGCTCTGCTGATATACAAGGTGGTTCACATAAAGAAGGCAACAAAATAGTCACAACGAATGAATCTAGGAAGAGGTCAGATAGGAAGCAAAAAGGTTGCAAAGCACCGGAATCTACAGTGTGGAATCTGAAAAATGAATGAAATGAAAATCGCTTACTGTGAAAAGCCCCTAGTCGCCACATTCCGGCGCCTGTTCGGGGAGGCTGGTACGAGATAAGAACACGCAATTGCTCAGAAAGTAATCTTGACTAGGATTGAAAGCAGGGAGATGGAGAGCTCCCTTAAGGGCCATGGACATGTGACAGTCATGCTAAAGAGATCCCTGGCACAGGACCAGGATAGGATCTGAAGAGAAAGAGATAGTGTGACTAAGACAAGTGGAAATGGAGCTGGGAACATGTTCTGCTTGATAGCTGGATCAGAAGCAATAGGTTTCTGAAGAGTAGGGGCATGGGACGTTGCCTTCAGTAGCAAATTGGGTTATCCAGGCACTGTTTTTCATGTGTACTAATACATTCAAGCACATTAACGAATGATAAAAATACATGTTATTTTCTGAAGTTAAACAGATGTTCAGCATTCGCACAGTTATTTTCTAATATCTAATTCTGTCACCTAGTTTTGCATTTAAAAAAGATACTGCCTTGTGTCTGGTAATTTATGAAGGCAATGACATATTTTTAAAGTATAATACATTATTTAGGAATCAGTACATGATAATTAGATGACAGCTCCGTAGTTGGTAGATAGCTCACTTTCAGGCTCGTTCATCTGAATGGCGAACACCACAAATATCACCATCTTCCAGCAACTGTAAATATTGAAGGTTTAGTGATGCTTCCGTCCTCACAGGACGTGTAAGACCTTTAAGACTGATAGAGTGACAAAGTGAGAGTACTCCCTCCAGAGACGAGGACAGGACTTTGCTTTGCGTTCGTTTTCCACAGAAAGGCAATGTACAAACTTAAGATGACGAAAGGCTGGAAAAAGAGTTGAGCCTCGTTATTGCCGTAAACACTGTAGAAAATTCAAATGCTTTCACTCCTTCATGTTTATTCAGTACCATGTCAGTCCTTCTAGACGATAATATATTTCCATTTTCGGTGAGATACGGGGCTCGATGTTTTAAACAAAACTTCTAATTGCTATAAATGGAGAATTTGCTCTGAAAAAAAGCATGGAAGGGCTCCCTGAAGATGTGTCTCGGGCACCATGGTAACCAGACCTTAATCTATTCAGCATCTATGGATCACCTAAAAGAGGGAAAAGCAAATTCAACACCATCGATTCTTCTGTACATGAGGAGATGCACAGTTTTCCATCCTTTTCTGGGTATATAAATGTACACAAATCATGCCCATATAAATAACTTAAGCACAATAAGCAAAATAAGGTAAATAGAAGCTTTTAGAAAATAGTAGATAAAATGTATAAGGCTGCAACGAAATCATTTCAAAACTAAAACTTGCAGAAATATCAAACGAAAGATTAATGACCCCCCCCCCCCCGATAACCTTTCACCCCCACGTTAATTAACAATCACCCGAAATATATAACTTATCCGGTAATCATTTTGATCAGTCACCGTACGGTTTGTAAATATTACAAAATATACTTTCCGACATTGTACAAAGACAGGAAAGGTTGTGTTAGGTGTTCTTCGCCAACATGCAAGGCAGCAAGTGCTGGATAGTAGTCCGGCTATATTTCCTGATGCACGGATACTTAACTTCCCGGAAAAATCTATTGATTATTCAGTTTGAAATGTTTCGGAGATTCTGGAATTTTACAGCATAGAAAGAAGGCATTGAGCCCAGTGCACCTGCACCAACTATCTGCCCAGTCACAATTTCATGCCTTCCAGAGCCTTTCATATTTTCAAATATTTCCATATTTTCTTTTTTGACTCTAGTTTTGCTCAGTAATATGGAACCATGGTATTTGCAGAACTATTTCATGGTTTACTTTATTCACAAGTAAAAATAATACATTTCACAATTTTCTTTTTATGGACCATTTATGTCACCTTTAAGTGCCTAGAACATCACATTTACAAAATAACCTGGCATAACAATAAATGAAATCATCTTATGTTGCCATGGAAACTGTAATTTCACGCTTTCTTTTGACATGCCGTGACTTTAAATGAGAGAAAACTATCGCAGCAGTTCTTTACCCGTCAGTTTAACATCGAGTTTTGTAATTTTCCTTATAGCATTGGCCGCAACTAATTATTTTCCCTTTTCTGTGCTGAGCAAAGTTTACAGCGCCTCCCTGACACCACCCCACGCACAATGCAAAGCTGATGAAAATTATATCGCTCCAGCACCTTGTAACTCGAGTTACAAAAGGCCACGCTCGCTGTAACACTTCAATGACTCCTGCATAGTAAACTAACGAGGCAAAAGGAAAAAGAGGCCGCAGTGGAAACTTGCAAACAGCTCAGGATTTAAACTGCTGCACTGCAAACACAGCAGCCCTTTGCAACCCCTGCCACATTTGTAAAGAATGTCAAAGTTGACATTTTTACTGCACAATTGATTGTAAGTAAGCGGTGCAACTTTTTTTGGGCACTGCAATCAGCAGCAATATAGTGTTTCTCCACTAGGCGCCTCTCTTGTTACATGTATTGTGTTGGCTCGAATTTCTATGCTTACGACCCTGCTCAGGAACATAAGCTGGATGCTTCCGAGTGCATTTGTTCTGTATTGACTGTTCGCTGAACATTCTTTGATATTTACACAAAGCTTTCATGTTTTATTCTCACTGCTCAACATGGCAACAAAGAGTAACATTTAAGGTTCATTTAAAAACGACTAGTATTACCTCATTCTACGCCTCATTGTTCCTGCTTTTCCCCCTGACGATGCTATCCGTCATTTGATAAGAGTAAGGCAGCCGGGATTGTGGACTTCTCCATCAACCGCCAGAACTCGGAGGTACTCTCCACCTCAGCCAAGGTGCTGTATGGTTAATGACTCACAATTGTTGTCTCCGAGTCAGCTTTTGAGTGCATCGAGGGCAAAGGGACCAGGTAAACAGCCGGCTGCCTCCACCTCTGATGTGAAACCTGGGGTAACACCAAGACGTAGAGCTATGAGGGCCAGGGACCTCGAGGACCACTGAGGGCACCCCGGGAGAGGGGGTGTAGGGTAGGGGGGGGGGTGTAGGTAGGGGGTGGCACCATCAGGAGGGGGATTGTACAGCACATTAAACACCTTTTTGCAAAACCATTATGATGCCTCTGCCACTTCCTTCTGCAATGCGGGATGAACCCCCGCACCATTTGCCCATCTTCTCCCCAGCGCACGCGCCCCCCCCCCCCACCGCGCCCCACACAGCAACCCATCCTTTCGGAGGGTCCCCCACCCTGCACTGAGCACTGGGGTGGAAAGTCAAGCACCCCCGAGCTCTTCGCCTGTGAGCAAAGATGACTCACCTCCTTGGCTCACGTTTTTCAAAAGGAGTGCTAATCGGCGGCAGCATGACCACTTGCTGGGGAGGCCGCGGAATGACAGGAGGCCGCTGGATATGGGGTGGCTCTCGTTAATTGTATGGAAATAGGGCTTGAGTGGTGATAATTGGTTTCTCGCCATGCTATGGCGTGACCCCGTTTTCACCTACGGGAGCGGGCCGGTTGCATCACAAACCGCCTGGCGCGGATCTCGTTTTCGGTCATTCCCACTGTCTGGTGAACTGATGCGACGACAATAATCTCTCCCTCAATGTCAACAAAACGAAGGAGATTGTCATCGACCTCAGGAAGCGTAGTGGAGAACATGCCCCGGTCTACATCAATGGGAACGAAGTAGAAAGGGTCAAGAGCTTCAAGTTTTTAGGTGTCCAGATCACCAACAGCCTGTCCTGGTCCCCCCCATGCCGACACTATAGTTAAGAAAGCCCACCACCGACTCTACTTTCTCAGAAGACTAAGGAAATTTGGCATGTCACCTACGACTTTCACCAACTTATACAGATGCTTCATAGAAAGTATTCTTTCTGGTTGTATCACAGCTTGGTATGGATCCTGCTCTGCCCAAGACTGCAGGAAACAACAAAAGGGCGTGAATGTAGCCCAGTCCATCACGCAAACCAACCTCCCATCCATTGACTCTGTCTACAATTCCCGCTGCCTCGGAAAGGCAGCCAGCATAATTAAGGACCCCACGCACCCCAGACATACTCTCTTCTACCTTCTTCCGTCAGGAAAAAGATACCAAAGTTTGAGGTCACGTACCAACCGACTCAAGAACAGCTTCTTCCCTACTGCCATCAGACTTTTGAATGGACCTACCTCGTATTAAGTTGATCTTTTCTCTACATCTTGCTATAACTGTAACATTATATTCTGCAGTCTCTCCTTCCTTCCCTATGTACGGTCCGTATGCATTGTTTGTACAGCATGCCAGAAACAATATTTTTCAATGTATACTAATGCATGTGACAATAAATCAAATCAAATCATAATATTCCTCGGTCTCGTTACGTTTGAGCGAGAGCGCAACAAAGCTGGGGAATCATACCCAATAGTCCTGTGTGGAAAAAGGAAACAGAGGTGAATTTTCTCATGTGTAATTCGTTATTTGTAGAAGCTTTCTCGAAGCCATGAAGTTCTGTTACTGAACCTATTGGAGAATTAAATGCAATTCCTTTGCTGTATTAACAATCACGATAGCTTTTTTTGAGCAATTAACTTGCGACCTATTTCCTTAAATTATACCATTTATTTTTGCAATTGCACAGTTAGGTTATTTTAAAAAAAAGTAATTTATGGGATGTAGGCTTCGCTAGTTAGGCCGACATTTATTGCCCATCCCTAGTTGCCCTTCAGTTGGTGGTGTTGAGCTGCCTTCTTGAACCGCTGCTGTCCCTGTGGTGTAGGTACACCCACTGCGCTGTAAGGCAGGCATTCCAGGACTTTGACCCAGCAACAGTGAAGGAACGGTTTTCAAGTTAGGATGATGAGTGACTTGGTAGGGAGCCTCCAGGTGGTGGAGTTCCCAGGAATCTGTTGCTCATGTCCTTCTAGATGGTAGTGGTCATGGGTTTGGAAGGTGCTGCCTAAGGAACCTTGGTGAGTTATTGCAGTGCATCTTGTAGATGGTGCACGCTACTACCACTGTTCATTGGTGGTGGAGGGTTTGAATGTTCATGGAAGGAGGAACAATCAAGCGGGCTGCTTTGTCCTGGATGGTGTTAAGCTTCTTGAGTGTTGTTGGAGTTGCGCTCATCCAGGCAATTGGGGAGTATTCCATCACACTCCTGACTTGTGCCTTGTAGATGGTGGACAGGCTTTGGGGGGGTCAGGAGGTGAGTTACCCGCCATATGATTCCTAGCCCTTGACCTGCTCTGGTAGCCACATAAAATAGAACATAGAACATAGAAAAATACAGCATAGAACAGGCCCTTCGGCCCACGATGTT
Organism: Scyliorhinus torazame; assembly: GCF_047496885.1. Taxonomy (NCBI): domain Eukaryota; kingdom Metazoa; phylum Chordata; class Chondrichthyes; order Carcharhiniformes; family Scyliorhinidae; genus Scyliorhinus; species Scyliorhinus torazame. The sequence goes on from NC_092725.1 coordinate 133,989,000, forward strand.
GTGCTGAACCTTTGTCCTAGATTAATCATAGATTATCATTGAATTTACAGTGCAGAAGGAGGCCATTCGGCCCACCGAGTCCATACCGGCCCTTGGAAAGAGCACCCCACCCATAGTCAACACCTCCACCCAACACTACGGGCAATTTTAGACACTAAGGGCAATTTATCATGGCCAATCCACCTAACCTGCACATCTTTGGACTGTGGGAGGAAACCAGAGCACCCGGAGGAAACCCACGCATAACATGGCTAGTCCAGTTCAGTTTCTGATCAATGGTAACCCCCAGAATGGTGATTGTGGAGGATTCAGCGATGGTAATCCCATTGAATGTCAAGTGACGATGGTTAGATCCTCTCTTGAAGGAGATGGTCATTGTCTGGCACTTGTGTGACATGAATGTAACTTGCAACTTGTCAGCCCAAGCCTGGATATTGTCCAGGTCTTGTTGCATTTCGACATGGACTGCTTCAGTATCTGAGGAGTTGCGAATGGTGCTGAACATTGTGCAGTCATCCACAAAAATCTCCACTTCTGACCTGATAATGGAAGGGAGGTCAACGATGAAGCAGCTGAAGATGGTTGGGCCTAGGACACTATGCTGAGGAACTCCTACAGTGATGTCCTGGAGCTGAAATAATTGTCCTCCACCCACCACAACTATCTTCCTTTATGCCAGGTATGACTCCAACCAGTGGAGAGTTTTCTTCCTGATTCCCATTGACTCTAGTTTTGCTGTGGCTCCTTGTTGTCAAACTCGATCAAATGCTGCCTTGAGGTCAGTGCAGTGTTTCTCTCTTCGCAGAAGAGCAATGTCCAATGAAAATAAAGAGAGCTATCACTCAATGTGATATCACAGTCAGAAGCAGCAAACAATTCCACTCTGCAGAGGAATTAGCAGCAGAGTAATAATGAATAAGTATTGGGTAACAACCTGGGGATTTAAGACTTTATGGATTGAATCACATACATACATAGATACATAGAAGATAGGAGCAGGAGGAGGCCTTTTGGCCCTTCGAGCCTGATCCGCCATTCACCACGATCATGGCTGTTCATCCAACTCAATAGCCTAATCCTGCTTTCTCCCCATAGCCTTTAATCCCATTTTCCCCAAGTGCTATATCCAGCTGCCTCTTGAATATATTCAAAGTTTTAGCATCAACTACTTCCTGTGGTAATGAATTCCACAGGCTCACCACTCTTTGTGTGAAGAAATGTCTCCTTATCTCTGTCTGAAATGGTTTACCCTGAATCCTCAGACTGTGAGTCGTGGTTCTGGACACACCCATCATTGGTAACATCTTCCCTGCATCTACCCTGTCTAGTCCTGTTAGAATTTTATAAGTCTCTATGAGATCCCCCCTCATTGTTCTGAACTCCAGCAAGAACAATCCCAACCTAGTCAATCTCTCCTCATATGACAGTCCCGCCATCCCTGGAATCAGCCTGGTGACTACAAATCCAGTGAGCAGAATGCTCCATTTAATACCCGCTGGCTTTCCGTATATTATTCAACATCGTGTCAAACAGCCTTTCCGTTCATGAAAGGTTTGCAGATTTCCCTGTCTTTTTGGTTCATTCACAGTTCTCAAAGCAAATTCAGCCGAAACAATCCAACACCACAGCTGGCTGTGATCTGATAGGTAGCATTCCTAAAACCTTTCTGATTCAGTGACACCATATTGTATTGAGAATTGTATTAACCTCCCAGCAGACCTTCAAAAGAGAACTCTACACACGCTGCATCACATGGAGTCACCCCTTTGTTCCCAACTAGCTACGTTTCCTGAACTCTGAGATTCCCCTTTTCCCCAAACCACCTCCAGTATTATATACACAGAACATACATAGAACATACATTGAACATGCATTGATCATGCAGTGCAGAAGGAGGCCATTCGGCCCATCGACTCTGCACGAATACAGCTCTCTGAGCTAAATCCAGCATATAATTACCATGCACAGGTTATTTGTCCACATTTGGGAAATCTGACTTCCCTTTCAGAGAAGGTGTAATCTTCTCGGTTTGAGTTTTGGATTATAACCGGCTGGCCCTTTAGCAATGACTTGTTTTCAGGGAGACAGTACTCTGCCCCTGGGCGTAGCTGTGGTGGCAGCTGCTGCTTCTGTATTCCTTTCTCCAATTATTGTGCTTCGGATATATCATTCTTTTCTTTTTGTGACGAATGGAGGATTTTAGGAATATTAGTGTCTAAATATTGGGATAATGTAAGGCATAAAAACCTAGAATTATAGTGAGCTAAATTCTCCATCAAGAACTTGCCATAGGAAGTTTAAGCATGCTCAGAAAACACATTGCTGATTTGAACATCAACTAGTCTTAGTTTCTACAGACGTAATGATGAAGAAAGTACTTTACAATATTATTTCATTTATAATAACAAGGCACAGTCTTATAAGTCGTCGCGCTATCCCCAGAAATATAACATTTATACAGTTTTCGGCAGTTCAACTAGAAAAAGGAAGTATTGAAACTTAAAATGATGATAACTTATAAAATCATTCTGACCTCACCTCACTTTCCAGATTTCTTCATCAGTTAATTACTTGAGTATTTATTTATTCTGCTTCCTCCTTCTACCCGTCTGTCACTTCGCAAACTAAAATCTAGATCCGGCAAATTAAATCTAAAATCTATAAAACATATAGAGGTTGTGTGAGGAAAATACAGCCACGGAAAGAGCTACAGGAAATGTAATACAGATTAATGGGGCACGAAACACCTAAGGAAGCAAGTGAAACTTTTTAGTGTTTTCACAACAGCTTCACTACTATAAGTAGCGGATTGCTACAATAATCCTGATGGTTAAAACTTGCACGAAAAAAAACCTCTCTACACACGCTGTATCACATAAAGTTACCCCTTTGTTCCCAACTAGCTACATCTCCTTAACTCTGAGATTCCCTTTTCCCCAAACCAAGTCCAATATTATACTACTCAATGAGCTATATCCAGCAAATAATTACCATGCACAGGTTATTTGTCCACATTTGGGAAATCCGACTTCACTTTCAGAGAAGGTGTAACCTTGTCGGTTCGGGTTTTGGATTATAACCGGATGCCCCTTTAGCAATGACTTGTTTTCAGGGGAGACTGTTCGCTGAAGCTGGGTGACCCTTTCTCCAATTCTTGTGCTTTGGATATATCATTCTTTCCTTTCAGTGACAAATGGAGGATTTTAGGAATATTGGTTTCTAAATATTGGGATAATTTAAGGGTTAAAAGCCTCGAATTATAGTGGGCTATATTCTCCACCTCCCGATGCTGTAAAAGCGAATTGCGATCGGGAGCCCGGCTGCGGTTCGCGCCTGGCGGCGAATCGAGCGGTATGTTCCGGCCTGTCACTGGTGGCGATAATGCCCAGCGGTAGCATGAAAAACCGGCATTTCCATTCATTTAGCGGGTTGGATCCAGGATGTTCCGGACCTCCGTGATTCCCCACCCCTCTCAGTCGATCGTCACGCCGGCGTGGTTTACTATAGGTATTTATACACGGGAACTGGTCACCATGGCTGTTGAGGGAGAGAGAGAGAAGATGAGCACAGTTTTAAAAACTGTTAAAAATTGCACCCCTTGCTGGGGGTGGGTGCCAGGACCAGGGGGAGTAGCGAGGAGCGACCTGGTGACAGCTCTGTAGATTCGGGGTGTCCCCCTCGGGATCAGGGTGGCCTGGCTCAGACTGCCATTGCTGGAGTAAACGGACCCATTTGGCACAGGTTACAGGCCCTGAATCTTTATGCCTCTGGGTGTTTCCGGGCACCGAGTGGGTTTCATGTCTGGAATTTTGCAGATGTTTGCACACTAGTGCATTCCTGCTGCAATGGATGCCCTATTTGCCGAGGCAGCGGATGATGTAAATTTTACTCTGGACCAGGCCCACCTGGATACCCGAGCAGCATGATTCACCGCCATCGCTGGCATGTCCCAGGTGATAGATGGCACACATTTGCCCTTACAAGAACCAGCTCATCTGGGTTCTACTTAATCAATTGGAAGGGGTTTCATTCCCTGAATGTGCAGTTGGTGGGTGACCACTAGCTGAACATAATGCACGACTGCGCTCGATACCCAACATCCTGTTCAACTCTGCATCCACGAACCGGGGTCAAGGTGGGGTGGAGGGGGGGGTGCAGCTCTTCGCATGGCCATTTTATTGGTTGGAATAGAATATAGAACATACAGTGCAGAAGGAAGTCATTCGGCCCATCGAGTCTGCACCGACCCACTTAAGCTCTCACTTCCCCCTATCTCCTAACCCAATAACCCCTCCTAACCTTTTTGGACACTGAGGGCAATTTTAGCATGGCCAATCCACCTAACCTGCACGTCTTTGGACTGTGGGAGGAAACCGGAGCACCCGGAGAAAACCCACACAGACACGGGGAGAACATGCAGACTCCGCACAGACAGGGACCCAGCAGGTAATCAACCTGGGACCCTGGAGCTGAGAAGCCACAGTGTTAACCATTATGCTACCGTGCTGCCCTGTGAGGGAATGTGACGGTGTGGGGAGTGGAGTGCTTATAAGCAGCTGCAGCTCGTTAAGCTCTCCAGCCCCAATTCCGGCCTCAGCGAATCAGACACTGGAATTTTTTAGAAACATGTTTTATCAGTTTATAAAGAGTAAGCGGATAACTAAAGGCACAGTAACACGGTGGTTAGCACTATTGCTTCACAGCAGCAGGGTCCCAGGTTCGATTCCCTGCTTGGACCACTGTCTGTGTGGAGTTTACACGTTCTCCCATGTCTGCGTGGGTTTCCTCCGGGTGCTCCGGTTTCCTCCCACAAGTCCCGAAAGACGTGCTTGTTAGGTGAATTGGACATTCTGAATTCTCCCTCGGTGTACACGAACAGGTGCTGGAATGTGGCGACTAGGGGATTTACACAGTAACTTCATTGCAGTGTTAATGTAAGCCTACTTGTGACAATAATAAAGATTATTATTATTATTATGAAGTAAAGAGTATAACCAATTTAACATCAAAAAAGTAACTTGTTTGTGGAGATGCAAGAAATGGCATGGTTTTTTAATGACTATTTTACATCTTTTTCACAACACAGAGGGACAGAGCAGATGCTACAGTTGAGGAGGAGAGTGAAACTTTGAAGGAGTAAACATAGCATAGGAGTGAATATTAGGGTGTTCAGCATCCTTGAACGTGGATAAATCACCAGGTCAAATGTACCCCAGGCTACTAAAAGTCGAGATAGCTGAAGCTTTGACTTATTTTCCAATCCGCTCTGACTATCAGCTTTCGGCGAGGAAATTGCAAGACCCTAATATTGTAACATTGAAATAGGGAGGAGGGAGTTGCCCGTGTATTTACTGGCCAGCAGGCCTAACCTCAGCAGTGGCTAAGTTAATGAAAAGAATTCTGACAGAAATGATCATTCAGAGAAGCTTAATCAAGAACAGTCAGCAGGGGTTTCTAAGGGCAGGTCATGTTTGATTAACTGGAGTAGATTTACTTGAGGAAGTAACAAGGAGATTCGATAAGAGGTTTTGACAAAGGAGTCACGGGGCTGATTGATCAGTAAGTTAAGATTTCATGGAAAACAAGGAAAAGTGACAAAATGGACTCTAACTTGGATCAATAGCAGTAAGCAAAACATTATGGTCAGCAGGTGTTTTTGTGACTCCTTCAAATGGGGTACTTCAGGACTCAGTATTTGGTCCTTACTGTACCTGGCATATGTCAGTGTGAGGGACTTAAATGTAAGGGACATGAATAATGGGTGGAATTCACCGTTGGCTGGTGCCGAAATCGGGAAACGCGATTGAGCAGAGAATAGGTTCAGGAGCCAATCGCAATTCTCCATCATATCATTAGTGGGCCTGCCCGGGTATTCTCCAGGGCCTCCGGGATTCTCCGTCGCCGATGGGCCGAGTTCCCGACGTCGCGGTTAACTTGTGCTTTTAAAAATCGTGAAACCGGCGTTGTGGCTGCTGAGGGAGAGAGAGGCGGTACGGAAAGTGTCCAGCATCGCCATAGTTTGCCGCAGCCGGCAAGGCAGCCATGCAGCTGCGCACGCTGTTGACAGTCCACTGTGAAGTTAGGGCCACTGGTCGTATAGATGTCCCCCCAGACCACCCTCCTCGGTGCCCTCTGGCCCCAGCCGACCCATCAGCTGTATGGGCGTGCTCCAGCATAACCAGTGCCGCTTGTTGGCTGGGATGACTGTGTGTGGTGAGTGCAATGTATATACGTGGCTGCAGCTTGTCAGCCTCCCGAGTGTCAATCACGGACCCGCTGAATTCTGCCTCGTTTTCCACGTAGCTCCGGTGTTGCCCCTCCACGGTAGCAGAATCGGTTCAGATTCAGCATCAGTTTTGCTGTCGTGAAAGTCTATGAATACTGCCTCAGCGTCAACACTTCGGGCTGGATTCTCCAATTGCTGCGCCAAAATCGCATTTGGCGATTGGCTGGAGAATCCCTTTTGACTCCAGAATCGGGGGGGGGGGGGGGGCGGCATCTGTTTTCGGATGTTCCGCCCCCACCAAAATGACATCATCGTTGAGTATGACGCACGCCGTTGGGATGGCCTCAGGACCTCACCTCTCCCGATGCTCCAAGCCCAATGGGCCGACTTCCCGATGGCGTGGATCATTTGTGGTCTGAGGTTTTGTCAACCCCGTGTGGCGGCTCCAGACTATGTCCAGCGCCACCACAGTCTGGAGGGGGAGCCGCTCCGCTGGCCATGGGGGGGTTTCGGCAGGGGCTGGGGGGACTGTTCGGGTGGTCCAGGGAAGGCGAGAGGGGTTACAGGGGAGCACGATCTGGCAGGCCGGGATTGCACACGGCCGGCGCCATGTTGTACGGTGCGACCGCTGCAGGTCGCCACCGTGCGCATGTGTGGCCATGGACCCGGCAATTCTCCGTCCGTATCTGCAGATAAAGCCGTGGGGTTTTACGTGGCACAGCTGCGAGCCCCTCGCTGGACGGAGCATCGGTGTGGGGCCGCCGCCGAATTTCTGGTCGTAATACTAGACACATGCTCCGGACATTGCCTCAAAATTGGAGTTTCCAGCCCAAGAATTTTACAGATGACACAAAATTAGCGATGTGGTTCGTAGTGAGGAAGGAAACTGTGGATCGCGGGAAGATATCAAGGGACGGCACGGTAGTTAGCACTGCTGCCTCAGTGTGCCAGGGACAGTGGCTGATACTGACCTTGGGTGACATGTGTGGAGTGTGCACTTTCTCTCCGCAGCTGCATGGATTTCCTCCGGGTGCTCCGGTTTCCTCCCACAGTCCAAAGATGTGCAGGTTAGATAGATTGGCCATGCTAAATTGCTCTTTAGTGTCCAAAGATGTGCAGGTTAGGTGGGCTTATGGGGTTACAGATATAGGGCGGGGGAGAGGGCCTAGGTAGGGTGCTCCTTCAGAGAGAGGGTGCAGACTCGATGGGCCAAATGGCCTCCTTCTGCACTTTAGGGATTCTATGAAATCTATGGAGGGTCAACTGGGCAGAAAAGTGGTAAATGGAGTTCAATCCAGAAAAGGTGAGGCCAATCAATCAGTGGCCGGTTGGTGAGGTTTTATACCTTCACAGTCGTGTAGCCAAACAGCTTCCTCCCATTACCATGCTACTGTAGTGACACATGTAGCATGGTAGCACAAGTGGATAGTACTGTGGCTTCACAGCACCAGGGTCCCAGGTTCGATTCCCTGCTGGGTCACTGTCTGTGCGGAGTCTGCACGTTCTCTCCGTGGTTGCGTGGGTTGCCTCCGGGTGCTCCGGTTTCCACCCACAGTCCAAAGACGTGCAGGTTAGGTGGATTGGCCATGATAAATTGCCCTTCGTGACCAAAAAGGTTAGGAGGGGTTATTGGGTTTCGGGGATAGGGTGGAAGTGAGGGCTTAAGTGGGTCGGTGCAGACTCAATGGGCCGAATGGCCTCCTTCTGCACTGTATGTTCTATGTACATGGACATTCAGCACACTCAGGGTCCTACATTGTTGTGAACACCATGCGAGGAACTCGTTCACGCCACCAATGGGTGGGTCGGAGCATTGCGATCGGGTTGGCACCTGCCGCCGATCCCGATTTTGTCCCGTTGCCCCATTCTCCGATTCATCGGAGAACACATTCCGTGTGTCCCAGGACGGAGAATCCAGCCCAAAGTGCATAAGCCGGGACTGAAAGGCGTGTGGTTCATGTTTCCATTGGGGTCGCTATTCGGTAAGGGAGTCAGGCCAAGCAATGGGCAAGCATTCTGCTGGCACGCATTCCCGGACCAACAGGCATTCTAACCGCTGGAACCGGAGTTGGCGCTGGAGGTGTTTTTAAACTCTCTACCTACTACACACTCACTGCAGCCATCAAGGTGGCTCACAGAAGGCCTGCTCCCCAAGGTTGGGTGTCCGAGGTAGACCCATAGCTTCAACCCGGTGAGGATTGGAGGGAAACTCCCTTACATAGGGGGAGCCGCAGACTCAAACATGCCCCCTGAACACCGCCTAAGACTGGTGCAGAGGCAGTCAGTGATCCCAGTTTCACCAGGAGACAGCTGTTGATCCGGAGGGTTGGGGGTCACTGTTGGGGCCTCTGCCCCAAGAGTGGCAGAGAACCAGGGAGGGTTAAAAAGGTCACAGTGCAATTGTCCACTGGTTTGGTTGAGCTCTGTTGATCCCCTGCTTCCACAGCAATGGGGCAGTGCTTCTGAGGAGTGCCCACACCAAGGGCCAGCACTGCGGCACAGTGGTTAGCACTGCTGTCTCATGGCGGCGAGGATCCGGGATCGATCCCGGCCCCGGAACACTGTCGGTGTGGGGTTTGCACATTCTCTCCCGTGTCTGCATGGATCTCACTCCCACAACTCAAAGATGTGCAGGGTAGGTGGAATGGCCACACTAAATTTGGGAAAAAAAGAATTGGGGACTCTAAATTAAAGAAAAGGAAGTGCCATCTGTTGGGCCCCTGATTGAACGTGGCCACGTCCATCCCCTTGATGCAGCAGCTGGGGTATGAGAATGTCACGAGGGGAGGCCTGGGTGGCTCCCAGATGACCAGAGGCCTTCTGCGAATTTAAAGGACACCGGAAGCACGCAGCAGAGTGAACAGCTTGGAGTCGGTAAATAGGACCAAAAGGGGGGGTTTAAAAGACAGACTGCAGCAATGGCGGTCTGAGAAAGACCACCCCGATCCCGAGGGGGAGGGGAACACCCCGGGTCCACGGACTCGGCATCAAATTGCTCCTCGCTACTGCCCCCGGCCCGGGCAGAAACCCCTCCAGTAAGCCCGAGAGCTTTCATCGGTTTTTCATTGTTACTATAGCCTCCCGCTCCCCCTCTGCAGCAATGGATGCCCAGTCCCCCTTTCTACATACTTGTAGCAATTGACACCCGCGCGGCCTGAGAGGGCGAAGCATTACAGAAGGATTGGGTGTGAAGTGTCCAACCCGCTAATAACATTTAAATGACTAAATGCCGGTTGTGCATCCCCCTGCCAGCGGGGGCGCAAACTGCGCTGTCGCCGCCAGGGAGGGTCTGGAACATAATGCCCGGATCGGCATCGGGCGCGAACCTCGGTTTTGGCTGGACACCCAATTCTCCGCCCGATCGGGATTCTCATTTCCGGCATCGCGAGGCGGAATATCCAGCCTGTTTTCTTTGTCGCTGAGATGCCTGAAGGGAGATGCCTGAACTGATGTGTATACAATTATGTAGGATCTGGATAGACTGGATAAAACGGACCAATTTCTGTTAGCAGAAGGGTATAGATTTGAAATAAAAATTAAAAGCTTTAGAACTAAAGGGAATGTATTTTTTAATCATGGCGTGTTGAACTCACTACCTAAAATGGTGGGAGAGGCAAAAAATTAAGATTGCATTTAAAAAGCACTTGGATATGCATTTAAACTACTGTGACTACATGGCGATGGACTAAGAGCTGAAAGGTGGAATTAGATCAGATATTTATTTTCTCAGCTGTCACAGGCATGATGGGCCAAATGGGGCAATCTAGAATGAGAGGTCATGGATATAGGTTGAGAGGTGGTAGATTTAGAACTGAGATGAGGAGGAATTACTTCTCGTAGAGGGTGGTGAATTTGTGGAACTCGCTGCCCCATAGTGCGGTGGAGTCAGAGTCATTAACTGGTTTGAAGAAGAAGATAGATATATTTCTGATTTTAAAAATGGGTTAAAGGGATATGGGGAACAGGTGTTGAGGTGGATTTGAGACCAGGAAGAGATCAGCTATGATCTGACTGAATGGCGGACAGGCTTGAAGGGCTGAATTGCCCACTTCTGTTTCTAATTCCTATGTTCTTATGCTCATCTGTCCCATAAATCGTTCTATGTTTCTGTCTTTCTTTCCATCTTGCTTGACTTAGCTTTGGTGTCAAGTAAAAAGCTCAGGAATGCAACTGATTGTTATTTAAACCAGTGAACACCATAAGACATCGGAGTGGAAGTAAGGCCATTCGGCCCATCGAGTCCACTCCACCATTCAATCATGGCTGATTTCAACTCCATTTACCCGCGCTCTCTCCATAGCCCTTAATTCCTCGAGAAATCAAGAATTTATCAACTTCTGTCTTAAAGACACTCAACGTCCCGGCCTCCACTGCCCTCTGTGGCAATGAGTTCCACAGACCCACCACGCTCTGGCCGAAGAAATTTCTCCTCATCTCTGTTCTAAAGTGACTCCCTTTTATTCTAAGGCTGTGCCCCCGGGTCCTAGTCTCCCCTGCTAATGGAAACAACTTCCCTACGTCCACCCTATCTAAGCCATTCATTATCTTGTAAGTTTCTATTAGATCTCCCCTCAACCTCCTAAACTCCAATGAATATAATCCCAGGATCCTCAGACATTCATTGTATGTTAGGCCTACCATTCCTGGGATCATCCGTGTGAATCTCCGCTGGACCCGCTCCAGTGCCAGTATGTCCTTCCTGAGATGTGGGGCCCAAAATTGCTCACAATATTCTAAATGGGGCCTAACTAATGCTTTATAAAGCTTCAGAAGTACATCCCTGCTTTTATATTCCAAGCCTCTTGAGATAAATGACAACATTGCATTTGCTTTCTTAATTACGGACTCAACCTGCAAGTTTACCTTTCGAGAATCCTGGACTAGGACTCCCAAGTCCCTTTGCACTTCAGCATTATGAATTTTGTCACCGTTTAGAAAATAGTCCATGCCTCTATTCTTTTTTCCAAAGTGCAAGACCTCGCACTTGCCCACGTTGAATTTCATCAGCCATTTCTTGGACCACTCTCCTAAACTGTCTAAATCTTTCTGCAGCCTCCCCACCTCCTCCATACGACCTGCCCCTCCACCTATCTTTGTATCATCGGCAAACTTAACCAGAATGCCCCCAGTCCCGTCATCTAGATCGTTAATATATAAAGAGAACAGCTGTGGCCCCAACACTGAACCCTGCGGGACACCACTCGTCACTGGTTGCCATTCCGAAAAAGAACCTTTTATCCCAACTCTCTGCCTTCTGCCTGACAGCCAATCGATGTTAGTACTTTGCCTCGAATACCATGGGCCCTTATTTTACTCAGCAGTCTCCCGTGAGGCACCTTATCAAAGGCCTTTTGGAAGTCAAGATAGATAACATCCATTGGCTCTCCTTGGTCTAACCTATTTGTTATCTCTTCAACGACCTCTAACAGGTTTGTCAGGCACGACCTCCCCTTACTAAATCCATGCTGACTTGTCCTATTCCGACCCTGCACTTCCAAGAATTTAGAAATCTCATCCTTAACAATGGATTCTAGAATCTTGCCAACAACCGAGGTTAGGCTAATTGGCCTATAATTTTCCATCTTTTTCCTTGTTCCCTTCTTGAACAGGGGGGTTACAACAGCAATTTTCCAATCCTCTGGGACTTTCCCTGACTCCAGTGACTTTTGAAAGGGCAACCTAGGGCAGTGAAGGGCAGCCTAGGCCAGTGAGTGGGCCACATAAGTGGCCCTCGATTATCTCAGTGGGCCACAAGATTAACATTGCGTTCATTCATTGACCATGACCCCATGAATAAGACGTTTAATACATGCCGAATTTTTCATAACGAGTTATAGAAAATTCTTAATCGTTAATATGTATTGGAACCTTCGTCAGTTCAAATGGTAAAAAAAATATTTACACTTTGGACACAGGCTTTCACAGTCAATGTTGTACCCAATCAGCATGCAACTCACTTCACTCGCCCTCGCTTTATGTGCGCATCACTTTAGAGTCCACAAGAATTCATAGTAACAAAACTGATGGATGTGGGATAACAAGTGGTTTAGATATATTAATATTTTTAGAAGGTAATTGGCAAGGCTCTGGATCCCAGAGTTTTGCAAAAGGTAAAAGCAAATTGAATTAATCGAGAAGTCAGTTCGCTTTGAATTTAGCTTGCTAATAGGAAGCAAATAATAATGATGATAATTGGACAAAGATCTGCCTGGGGAGCAGTGACGCACCCAGCAGGGGTGGGTTCCTTGTCCTCTTTCATGTTCACAAAAAACATGGCGAAGGGCGCTTCCAATATTATTAAGTTTCCCTGTTCAATACTTTTCTGTGCTCTGAGAAAGAAATGTATTCTGTATAAAGTTACACTTTCACCGACTTCATTCGTGAATACAAAAGGTTTTATTGGTAAGAATTGTATAGCAACCTCACGGCTGTAGCGAGCTCCCAAAATGTCTCTGCCTCGGACCCTTTCTCAACATGGAGTAATTCCACACTCTGCGTCCCGATTGGTCACCCAGGTCAGGTGACCCTGACTCTGCTGTGTTGCCCTTAAAGGGACAATCCCCACACTCCGAGAGACAGACAACACATGCTCTTCCATACAGCAAAATTCTTCTGTACAATTAGAAATTTGTTTCAGCTCTATTGAGGAGCATGACTAAGACTTACGTCAAGTAACAGAATATTGTCTCTTTCTCTGCCATGCAGCCAGTGAGCAAAAATTGGAAGAGAGTGCAATATCAGGCAGATTGGGTGTATGGATCGGGAGGGAAAATCAGGATAACAGAGCCCAACTGGGCAGTAACTACAAAATGCGGTGAGAGAGTGGGATCCTTCATGACAAACAAACCTATTTGATTCAATGTTTTCTGGAGACAGACTAAACTTCCCTCAAGCAGAAGTGATTCCATCTTGCAGTATGTTAGATGTGAATCCCACTAATGGGAGGAAAATATATAGGAGTCTACTTAAAAAGAAAGGCTATTGTTTCACATATAGATCCCAGAGAAAACAGTAAAGACAATTCTCTTGTTTATAGGAACATAGAATATAGGAGCAAGAGGAGGCAATTCGGCCCTCCGAGCCGGCTCCGCCATTCATTATGATCATGGCTGATCATCCAACTCAATAGCCTGATCCCGCCTTCCCCGCATATCCTTTTATTCCATTCGCCCAAGTGCAATATCTAACTTCTTCTTGAAAACATATATTTTGGCCTCAACTGCTTTCCGTGGGAACAAATTCCACAGGTCGACCACTGGCTGTGTGAAGAAATTTGTCATCATCTCAGTCCTAAAAGCTTTACCCCGTTTCCTCAGACTGTGACCCCGGGTTCTGGGCACCCCCACCATTGGGAACATCCTTCTTGCATCTACCCTGTCTAGTCCTGTTAGAATTTTATAGGTTTCTATGAGAGTCCCAGTCAAACAATGTCTTGACTTTAAAATTCTCATCCTTGTTTGCAAATCCCTCTCTGGCCTTTCCCTCCCTCTCTGTGTAATCTCTTCCATCGTCACAACCCCCGGGCGATATCAGAGTTCCTCTAATTCTCTACTCTTGTGTATTCCCAATTATAATTGCAACATTATTGATGACTATGCCTCCTCCACCCTAAGCACTGGACGTCCCTATCTACACTTCTCCGCCTCTTTAACTCACTTTTCTCCTTTAAGGCACCCCTTAGGACATACCTCTTTTGATCAAACGTTTGATCATTCATCTCCTCCCGTACCTCAGTGTCACTATTGTCATGGGCCAGGGCTTAGAAACTCCAAAGTATATTATGAAGTCCACCTGACCTGCAAACTTTATGTCGAATTTGGCTAGGATGAGCACAAGAGCCTTCCCTTCAGATGTGATTCATCAGACTTCCTCGACACTTGAATCAAAACAAGCTTTATTCTAAGAACTAAATTAACATATATATATAAACACACAGCTAGAATTTTTATCAATTACAAACATAAAGACACCACCCAGCGACAGTAATCTATGTATAACACTTAATGAATTCTCCCTTAACTGTTCCAATTTAAAAACAAAATCCAATAAACCAAAAACCCTTTTTCAAAGGCATGGCCCACACACACTGCATTCCCAATTGATTAAGACTGGTCTCGGCCCCTGTGGTTCTGATCCAGTTTTCAACCAGCAGATTCAAGTTCCTTCCGAAAAGCAAGTATGACTCCAAAGCCACCACCAAGGTGATTTTTACTGGAACAGCTTTTTAAAATAAAAACAGAGAAAGACAGAGAAAATACTTCTTTTTCTCTTTCTGTAGTCCACAGCAGTCAAAACTGAAAATAAAACTAAACAAATCTCACAGCCACAGCCCAGCTCCACCCACAAAATGATATCACTGAAGCCATGTGATAAGACAAAAACCTTTCTTCAAGGGACACTTCCATGACGCCATGTTTTATAATGTTCCTGCGAACTGCCTTGGGACATTTCATGACTTTAAAGGTGCTATAAAAAATAGTTTCTTGTTGTTGCTTATTAAAAGTCAAAATGTAGCAACTCTTATCCGTGTCTTTCTCAATTCAAAATTTAAAAAGGGAGAGGATGAAAGGAGGGTTCAAGACAGGGTTGCTTGCACACGAGGCAGCTTTCTCAAACCTATCTCCATCTGTGCAACCTGACACACTTCAACCTGGGAATGTCCAACTGAATGTTTCTCTCGGTAGGTAGTGATGGAGTCATGTCAGAATTCCACCTGCAGAAAACCACAACCACTTGGAAAAAGCTGCCAGTGGGAGCGAAAGTCACTAAAACCTTCCCCATGCTCTACAATAAACATTGCTGTTGGCTTGTGCTCTGTTATCCATAGTGGCTGTCCCTTCAGGGGAAAGCAGTTTTCTCAAAGTTAGCATCTGTGATGCGGAAATGTTCCTTTTGACATAAAGGCCTTGAAAATGCTGCTCAACTTTGGTCCACTTTCTTTAACCACATATCCAAGTGATTGTGTATAAGACAGCACCCAATGTACCCGTGTTTAGGATTTAAACACCACCACGGACAATGGAAAAGGAACTAGAGGATTTTGTATAATTTGTTATTTTGTTTCAGGAAACAGTTCAAAGTGACAATGAAAGCTCCAGGACAGGTTTATGATCTGGTTTATATTTCTGTATCGTTTCTGTCTAATTTTCTTGCCTTAGAATACGTCCAATCACTCATTTCATGTTCAGATACCAAGTCTGTTAAAGTGGAGCTTTAGGAATGCTTTGTGGACAGCATATACAGCAATACTTTTCATCAAAATAATGCCTTTAACTTAATAAAATGCCTCAGATGCTTGACAGCAGCATAATCAGAAAATAATTGACACCAAGACAAAGAATCCTGGGCCCTTTACGAATAATTGAGGGGTCAGACAATTTTTGGGTCCTGACCCTGCACTTTACTGACAACACGCACACCACCACAACCTTCTGGGAGGTAGCCTCATGATTGGTTGCCTCCAAATCCACCATCCAGTTAAGGGTGGCGGGTGGGTTCCAGAGGCCGAGGTGTGTCTGCTGATGGGGCACCTCCATCTCAAGGCACCTTCTGAAGAGGTGCTTATGTTTTAAATTGAATGGGGCCGCAGCTGCCAGGCCACCCCCGTGGTGGGGTAACCCCTCTACAGGATGGCCTGTGGCCTCAAATGACGCCGCTACTATGGCCGCACTGATCCCTGGGCCTACGATGTGGGGGAGGGAGAACTGAATGAGGCTTCCTGGGCAGCACTGACCAACTGCTGACAAGCCACCTCCCGGCACCTACTAGGGTTTGACTTTAGCAGGAGGCATCCCCAATGATGAGAAAATCCTGGTGGCATATCCAATCTGCTCATAATTGAGGCACTTAATTATTCAAATTAGGTACTCACTGCTGCCTGGTAGGTATCAGCTGCCTGTGAGGAATCATCTCTGCCAAGATTGCACAGAGGTGGGAATTATAATAATAATAATAATCTTTATTGTCACAAGTAAGCTTACATTAACACTGCAGTGAAAAGCCCTGAGTCGCCACATTCCGGCGCCTGTTCGGGTACACAGAGGGAGAATTCAGAATGTCCAATTCACCTAACAAGCACGTCTTTCAGGACTTGTGGGAGGAAACCGGAGCGCCCGGAGGAAACCCACGCAGACACGGGGAGAACGTGCAGACTCCTCACAGACAGTGACCCAAATGGGAATATAGCCCGGATCCCTGGCGCTGTGAAGCAGCAGTAACTTCACGACATTGTTATTGTAAGCCTACTTGTAACACTAATAAAGATTATTATGATTATTATTATGTGTCTGACCATTGAACTGATAGCTTCATATCTAGGTTTCCTTCCAGTCCCACTTCAGGCCTGTCTCTGTGAGACCAATAAGATTTCTCTCCAGGAGAGCTGACTAAATATTTGGACAGTAGAATTTGATTTGACGGAGGACACGGGTAGAGAGTTGAAGAAGCAGTGACCTTTAGGGGGGTTGTCCAGAGTTCCTGGCCGAGCCAGCTGAAGAGATGATCAGCAATGGCAGGAGAAGGGAATGGAGAAACATTGAAGAGGCCAGAATTCGAGGAACTCAGTCTTCAGTGGTTGTAGGAGTGAAGAATGGTACAGAGATTAAACTGGGGGGGGGGGGGGGGTGTCAGGAAGGGAACATTTAAAATTGGATGTATTGGGGGGGAATGGAAACCATAGAGGTCAGTGAGCTCAGAGGTAATGATTAAATCAGATACTATTTCTACTTGCAAAAGAGTGGATTGCTAAAGCCCGGAGGCACATGTATTATTGAAAGCTAGATTTCTGTTGCCCAAATCGGATATAGTTTCTCGTCATTCAAGCTGCCTTTTGTAACTCACTTCAGTGTTGGGAGAGGTCCTCAGTTGTAATAATCGCTGGTCAATATTCAGACATATTAATCTGAAGTTCTATTTTATAATATTCACTTCTCTGCATCCTTTCAAACACAACATAAAACTGGCATTTGAAATTGTACCTGAGCTGAATTAATCGGCCCAGGTCTGCGTTCAGACAGGTGTTTTGTGCCATTTAACCTGACACAACTGGTGACGAGCGCATGGAAGTTGTGGAAGTTATGGCAAATGGCAAATTGTATATAAGCACTTCATTTGAAGAATTATAGAACATATTTGCAACCATGGCATTTCTCATTGCTCCCTAGGGCTGAGTTTCACCAGTGGCAGCATCAACCAGGGCCATCATTGAGCAGAGGTTCTGTCAGTGGGTAAGTGGTTAAGGTCGAATTTCAGAATCATAAAAAAACAAGAACAGGAATAGACCATTCAGCCCTGATCCACTATTCAGTATGGTCAAGGTTGATTCTCTATCTCAACTCCATATGCTCAGGCTCTCTCCATACCCCTGTAGGCTCCGGACATCTATCTGTTTCCTTCAGAAATATATTCAATGACTTGGTCAGGTTCACCACAGTGAAGACATTTCTCCTCACCTCAGTCCTAAATGGCCTACCCTGCATTCTGAGACTGTGTCTCATTGTTCTAGATCCCCCACCAGCCAGAGGATATGACATTCCTGCATCCAGTCTATCCAACACTGTCAGAATTGTATACATTTCAATGAGATCTCCTCTAATTCTTCTAAACTCCAGTAAATACCAGCCAATCTCTCCTCATATTACAACCGTACGATTAGGTAATTTGGACATTCTGAATTCTCCCTCTGTGTACCCGAACAGGCGCCAGAATGTGGCGACTAAGGGATTTTCGCAGTAACTTCATTGCAGTGTTATTGTAATCCTACTTGTGACAATTAAGATTATTATTATAACCCTGCCATCCCAGGAATCAGCCTGGTGAACATTCGCTGCTCTCCCTCTCATGGGAAGTATACCCTTTCTTTGATCAGGAGACCAAAACTACAATATCCCACATGTGGTCTCACCAAGGCCCTAACAGCTGCAGTAAGAGATGCTTGTCCCTGTACTCAAATCCTCTTGCAATGAAGGCCAACATACAATTTACCTTCCTAACAGCTTGCTGGACCGGCATGCTTGCATTCGTTGCTTGGTGTACAATGACACCCAGATCTCTTTGTAAGTCATCATTTCCCAATCTATTACTATTTAAATAACACTCTGTCATTCTGTTTCTCATTGTGAAGTGGACAACTTGACATTTATCCACATTATACTGCATCTGGCCTGTATTTGCCAACTCACTCAATTTGTCCAAATCATCGTGAATGCATCCTCCTCACCACTCACCTTCCCACCAAGTTTTGTGTCGTCCGCAAACTTAGAAATATTACATTTGGTTACTTCATCCAAATCATTGATGTATATTGTGTAAGGCTGGAACCCAAACACTGATTCCTGTGTATCCCCACTAGTCACAGCCTGTCATTCTGAACCCCCCGCCCCCCCCCCCCCCCCCCCCCCCCCCAAAAACAACAGAGACAAAAAAGGCAGAAGTGCCCAAAACCTGTAAAACCTGCTCCGGAACATAGCAGTTTCCATTCTTGTGTGGGCAGGAATGGGGGGAGGGGTCAGATTTTGCACAAGTATGGGTTATGGAAGGAGCTGGCCGTTTAAATTATCTGCTGCTTCCACAGAAATCAGGTTTTGGTAGCCCAGCAGTGTAAAACCCAAAGTGTGCAGACTAGACCTGGAGAAGGCAGGTCTGAACTATGTGGATAACCTCTTTGGATCCAGGCTTGGGACATCTTTGGGGAGGTAAGGTCCTTTTTGAATTGTTAAAAGTAGGCATGAATGATTATAAAAAGTACGTGAACTCATTAACTGTCAAAATCAACTGAAAAAAGAGGACATGTCAAGAGGACCTGCCAAGTGGGCCTGTCAAAAATGTCAGGAGGAATAGTCAAGGGGAGCTGTAAAATGTGTCACGAGGGACTGTAAAAAAATGTCAGGAAGAATAGTCAAGAGGACCTGTACAAATTCTCAAAAGGACCTGTCAAAAATGTCAGGAGAAGTAGTCAAGAAGACTTGTAAAAATATCCCAAGAGGAACTGTCAAAAGCACCTGTCAAAGGCAGGTTTCAAGCTGTCAAGATGTTTAAAAGTCCAGCTCTTTAAATCTTTGATAAAATGTTTGGTGTTAAAACAATTGAGTGCCATTTCACTCTTTTGACAGAAGTCTGAGGACTTCCATTACTAATTATTGCTTGCACGACTGATTTCACTACATCTATTAACATAGTCGTGCAGTTTGAGAGCTACACATGGTTACAAACTCTTCAAAGTGGGACTATGAATTCCATCGCTTGTTTTTATAAGGGATTGTGCATTTGAATGGAATGTTTGTTATAAGACTTTATTTAGTTGAAGGAATGTAAATGTGGAAAATAGGTTTAGTTATAACTGCAACAGATGTTATTTGCTGAACAAGCCAAATCCTGGAGGGAAACATGTCTTAATTTATTCTGAAAATGAGGGGAAACTGATTGTGTTCCAGTAACACTTTTGGGATTTAAAAAATTAAAAGATTCATTAACAAGAAAAGAAAACTTAAATACACAAGATTAAAGTACACACTCAAAATAATCTTACAAAACCGCCCCAAAAGAATCCACCGGGTCAAAATACATAGAAACCTAGAAGTAGAAAATAGGAGCAGGAGGAGGCCGTTCAGCACCTCGAGCCTGCTTCGCTATTCATTATGACATGGCTGATCATCCAACTAAATAGCCTGATCCCACCTTTCCCCGTATTGTTTTATCCCCTTCACCCAAAGCTACATCTAATTGCTTCTTGAAGACATACAATGTTTTGGCCTCAACTACTTTCTGTGGTAGCAAATTCCACAGGTAGACTATTTCTCTTCATTTCTGTCATAAATAGGGGCTGGTTTAGCACAGTGGGCTAAACAGCTGGCTTGTAATGCAGAACAGGGCCAGCAGCGCGGGTTCAATTCCCGTACCAGCCTGCTCGAACAGGTGCTGGAATGTGGCGACTAGGGGCTTTTCACAGTAACAACATTGAAGCCTACTTGTGACAATAAGCGATTTTCATTCATTCATTTCATTCTTCTGAAGTCCAGTGTCATGTGAGAGTACCTTTAAGAAATGGGTGTTTATAAATGGGTGTGTATATAAATATCTGTAGCGAGTGTACCTTCAAGAAATGGGTGTCTATAACTTCAGTGATGTCAGAGAGTGGGTGGAGCTGGGCTGTCTGTCAGCTTTTTACTTTCGCTTTAGGCTTTTTGCTGCAGGGTGAGTTTGGTTTCATTTTAGTTTAGGAGAAGCTGCAATCACGGCAGGATGTGTGTGAATCTCTGCAAGCTTATGAGTGTCCGTTTGCTGATTTCACCGTGGTAACTGTTCTCAGTAGTGAAGTTAAACCTGAGGTGCTTCTGTTAAAGATTTTGTTTTTAAGTCTTATGGATGTTAAAAGGAAAGCTTAAAGGATTACTTAGTGTTGTAGTGTTGTATTTGAATTAATGGTTGCTAAGATGCTGTATGTTTTAAAAAGGTTAACGTGAGTTCATAGAATAAACATTGTTTTGCTATAAAAATTACTTTTCCATTTCTGCTGCACGACACCTGTAGAGTGGGCCGTGTGCTCCCCATACCACAATCTATTAAAAGTTGTGGGTCAGGTGAACTCCATGGTACACTTTGGGGTTCTCTAAACCCTGGCCCATAACACCAGTGAATATAATCCTAAACTACTCAATCTCTCCTCATACGTCAATCCTGCTATCCCAGCAACGGTTAAAACCCCTCTTGCACAAGAACATGCTTCCTCAGATAAGGAGACTAAAACTGCACACAATATTCCAGGTGTGGCCTCACCCAAGGCCCTGCATAATTGTTTCTCTGCACTCTGACCAAGTGGATACACAAGTAAACACCTTCTTGGCAACATTCCTGTCATGATAGGCAGACATTCACATAATGAGATACAGACAGGCAGCTAATGAATACAGAGAACAGGACATAACCAATCAGCAGGCAGAACACTTGGGGGTGGTTTCCCACTACAAAAGGCACGAGGCACTCACACTCCGCCTCTTTCCGCTGGGGACATCCACAGAGTGAGTCAGGTGTATATATCACATAACACCTACAGCACGTGGCTAAGAGCTAGTCTGGTTTAGTCAGACAGAGTAATCACACTTAGGTTAGCAGAGAGTCAACCTCACAGAGAATTGAGCTAATTGTGTTACAGGTTCAATAAATCAAATTGAACTAACTTCAAGTCTGGAGTATCTTTCAGTTATAGCTGCATCCAGTTGCAGCCCGTGTTATCTCAGTGTGCTTAACATGACAATTACCTTGTAGATTTTTAACTCTACAATTCCAGTGATATTACCCAAGGAAGGTATACCACACAACTTATTGTTCATTTCCATTCTGCTGTTGAAATCCAAAAATAATCAGAAACAAAACTACTTATAGAAACCTGGTTTCTAGAATGCTGCTTCAGACTCCGCACGATCACTCCGCCCAGAGTTGGTCTGAGGGCCTTCCTCCCCTACAGGTAACCCAACTCGGCTCAACATTCTTTCCTGAAATATCTTTTTTCCCTTTAATCTCCCATTCCATTGTCCTCAGTACCCCTTTGAACAAAGCTTTTCCAAAATATAAAAATCTTTCAGATTTGCCTATTGCCTCCTGTAGAGATCTACCATGCGGATCTCGTGGCACTTGCGAACACTAAAACTCAGTAGAAATTTGAGTTAACATTTCTCTGGTGCAAATAAGAATCGCTTTATTTGTCTCTATTGATTACAATTGAGAATCATTTAAATCTTATTCTCTAATAAAGCCAGCTAGCAAAAGGACTCAAAGAGAAGCAATTTTGTCGACAATTTAACTTTCAAATAATACAGAAATGATTTTCTTGCTTACGGCAAACAGCTTGCAATAACTTCAAAAGTCAAAGTCAGAAAGTGAAATATGAAAAACAGAGAGACAGCGAATAGTTAAGTGAAAGTATAGATTGATTCATGAATACAAAATGACCGTACGAACTATCACGGTTATACCAAATCATATCAGACTTTAGCCATCTCGCTATACCCCGGTGTAATCCTAATTGGTTTGGGATTACATCAAATAAGTTTGATTTGATGTTTTAGCTGTCTGTCATTTAATATGCAACATTAACTTAAATGTACTCTTGTATGAGCTATGGAATGCGATTCAACTTCCTTATCACATACAGCTTGAATCAGTTTCTTGCTGACTTGCGTATTAGGACAATGGTCTCTATGCTGTTGCCATGGAGCTTGCCTTGTCCTTGGGTTACTTTATCTTGTTAGCTGCATAGGAATGTCATTTTTAATCTATAATGCTGTGTTCTGTTGAAGCTATGTTTTGAAATGCTGAATGTGTGTTTTGAAATGACCTGAGGTTATGAGTGAGTTTTTTAAATGGTCAATAGACCAGGGGCTTAATGCTAAATAGCTATCTTTTAACTATCACTTTTACCCATTAGATGTATTAGAAAACAGGGGGCTTCTACACAGCCCCTTTCGACGCAAACAAAATTTAATAATCTTCCTTTGTTTACCTATGAAAGTTTTGTAAGTTGCCTTTACTCCCCATTGAAACTTAAACAGCTGAAAAGCCAAGTCCCTCTCTACCTTCTAAACCACATTTCTAAACCCAACCTATTTACGATAACTGAACAATAAATCCTGATCATGGCCTCTCATTACAAATGCACGCATTTCGCACCTTAACCCCTTTTACCTCTGTGGTAATACCAGGTATTGCAGTACCTAAGAGGTGAATGCCCATTGGCTAGACCTAGGAGTCTACCATTGGCTAACGTACATAGCTCTGCCCTGAGAGGCGGGGTATAAGAACCAATGCCATCCCAGCAGCCTTCACTTTCTGTATCGAAGCTGCTGGGTACAGTTCTAGCTGATTAAAGCCGATTAGCATGATTCACCTTGTCTCAAGAGTAATTGATTATGCATCAACCTCTCAACTCCCCTGTCTCTATTAACCTTTCCCCAGCTTAATTAAACCATTTATACACACACACACAGAGCCTTCTCCACAGAATGACACAAAATTCCCCAAAAGCATTAAAAAAAAATAACATCCTTCCTCACAGTTTTATGAATTCAAGTGTTTTTTCGCAATACAGTGAAATCTGCAATAGACGCAGAATTTTATTTCATACAATATTATTTTAATTCATTTCTGATTGGGTACAAAGGCCTAACTAATCGGTGAGTTGGCATGGTAAATTTAAAGGCAAAGGGTTGGGCCATGGGTTGGCACGAAGTTGACATAGCGTTGCAAAGGGCCACGGGGTGAATAGAGGGCCATAGGTTTGCGTAGGGGTTACAAAGGACTTTGGGGGTGAGTAGAGGAGCACAGGTTGGCATGTAGGATATGAAGGGTTATGGGGTGAGTACAGAGAATGAGGTGGCTTGGGTTGACATGGGTGGGGTATGGGGAGTGTGTGCAGGGTGAGAGAGTGTGATGGATAATGGCTGGAGGGACTTTACCTGTGTTACCTTTTGAACACAATGTGGAGGCCTGAGGCAGGCCTTCTGCCCACCCTACCTCCACATCCAGCAGTCTCCTGAGTCCTTCCAAGCTACCCACCCAGATTTCTAATCTAACCTGCCCCACTGGACTGAAAACTCAGCGGGCAGTCATTTTTCAAAGTTGAGTTTTCAGAGCTGGAAATACTCTTGATTTTGCACACCCAACTCCAGGCTTTAGTCTTCAAGGGACTGTAAGGAATGTCAGGTTTTCTAAACAGTTATACCTTATTTAACTCTATTTAATGTCTGTTTAACTCTATTTAATGTCTGAAGGGAGTTGGGGATCTAGAGGATAGCTAATTGGCATTTCTACGAGACTATAAGGTCCAATTGATTAACATTGTAATGGAAATGGACTTTGAGAGGCAAGAGTCTATAGCAAGCCATTGTAGCATTGGCTAATAGGGTTTTCTTAAGGTATCCCTGAACATATATGTACAGTCAGTCTGCAATAGTCTAAGAAATCATTCACCTGGTGAAGGTGCTGCGCTCCGAAAGCTAGTGATTCAAAACAAACCTGTTGGACTGTGCTCACCCCAGTCCAATGCCGGCATCTCCATATCATGGCTAAGAAAGAAAGAGAGAAAGGGCAGTGAGGTAGAGGCTGCAATTTTTATAGCTCACCATGCAGAATGTAGGTGGGAGCTTGTGCTTGGTTTGAAGAGATCAAGGGCAGCATTCTCTGTTTGAGAGGCTAATTATAATAATCACTTCTTGTCACAAGTAGGCTTCAATTAAGTTACTGTGAAAAGCCCCTAGTCGCCACATTCCGGCACCTGTTCGGGGAGGCTGGTACGGGAATTAAACCTGTGCTGCTGGCTGTGTTCTGCATTACAAGCCAGCGATTTAACCCACTGTGCTAAACCAGCCCCTACAAGTACTGAATCGCGGGAGTTCTACATTGACGAAAGTGATGCCGATCCTGGAGCGATTCAGGACAAGTTAATGGGCTAGCACTGGCGCCACTTGGAACTAGTGCAATTCCAACCAATGCCGGTGTCTGATTCCAGAGGGGTGGGATTGATACTGGAGGGTCTAACAGGATGCAGCCGCATTCAAGCACCCAACACCCACACACACTCATTCCAGCCAAGAGTGGCCACGAAATTTGCAGATGCGGAGCTGGAGACATTATTGAATGGCGTGGAAGAGAGGCAAGTTCCCCTGGGTGGGAAGGAAGTTGCCACCTGCGGACATAAATTGGGTCAGGGCGCAGGTGGCAGAGGCCGTGGGCACTCTGGGCCAAACCGCCAGGACCAGACAGCAGTGCCGGACAAAGCTGCGCCACCTCAGGGCGGCCGGGGTGAGTCACCACCTCCATATCCCTGGAACCAACTCCATACCACCCCCCCCTTACCCATACCACATCCATAACCCACCCCACATGGCCCCCACCAGGCTGACCCCTCCACCACCCCAGAGACACACACCTCGGTGGGGCACTTTAGTGGAGTGTCACCTGGGGCACTCTGTGCGGGCGGTGGCCGAGGCACAGGACAGTGCGGCCATGCCACTGGCGGTCATGTACTCAGGCCACCTGGACATTGCAGCGGCACTCCAGAGTTTGGCCCAATCACAATGGTGCTGGCTGGCCTGTCTGGCACAGTCCCTGAGTGAAGTGGCACATTCCCAGAGGGACGTGGCCCAGCAGCTATGCATGGAGACTCTGGTTGATACCACCAAGGGAGAAGGAGGTGATGGGGTCCACGGTGTCTCCTCAGGGGAGTTGCCGGAACACTTCTGCATGCCTGAATCCCCCACTCCCCCACCAGTCCCCAGCACATTTGATGGGCAGCGGGCAGAACAGAGTGGCACCACACCACCTGTAACACCCAGAAGCCAGCTGGCTCGTCCAGGCCCAGTCACTCCAGAGGAGGCCGCCAAAGGGGACCCAGGTGACAGGGCGGGAAAAGCAGCAGACAGCCTCCACTTCTGCTGGGGAAACCCGTGGATGGAGCGTTAGGGCCCATAAGGCCCAAAAGGTAAACACCAGTGAATTTAGCACAGGTGCAGCACATAGGTTAGCGAAAGGCACTAGGCGACAATACCTGTCAATATCACAATAAGCCCCTGTTCTTCAACGTTCCGAACTGCTTCGGTGCTCTGGGTTGGGCTGAACGTCGCTGGTGTGGGGCCTGGAGGTGGGCACGGGCCAGGGCCTCCAGTGTGGCCACCGCAGAGCGCCCCATTACCCTTCCCCGCCCCGCCTCCACTTCCACCCACACCCTACATACATAGATACATAGAAGATAGGAGCAGGAGGAGGCCTTTTGGTCCTTCGAGCCTGCTCCGCCATTCATTACGATCATGGCTGATCATCCAATTCATAGCATAATCCTGCTTTCTCCCCATAGCCTTTGATCCCATTTTCCCCAAGTGCTATATCCAGCCGCCTCTTAAATCACAATGGACCCTGGACCCCAGACCCCATCTCCACCCCTGCAACTCCAAGGATTCGGTGGGACCATGAGATGGAATGGACAGCGTGCATGCATGGATTACCCGGATGGACAGTGCAGAGGGCTACCGAGGACTGTAGTCAGACTGCGTCCAATGATGCTGAGCACTTGGACTCATCGTGGAGCGGGTCACCATCATCCTCTATCCCATGGACCAGACCTGCTGCTAGTGCCAACCCAGGGCCGCACAATGTAGTGCAGCAGGTAAGAAGCACAGGTGGGCGTCGGGTGTGTGTGTGTGTGGGGGGGGGGGGTGGCGGGGGGGAGATGGTGGTTGCAGGTGCCGGGGCGGGGTAGGTGGGGGGGGGGGGGGGGGGAGTCGAGGTTCTTGCAGGGAGGGTAAGACGGGATGGTCGAGCGATCAATAGCCAGACACCCTAGTCAATGAACCTGATGGCAATGAGAGCGCCCCATGCACAGTGGCCCAGGCGCGTGCATTGTGCGGAATCCTGTGGCTGCTCGGGCCCCATGCCCTGCCCATCCTGGCCCTCCTCAGCATCCTCGTCTTTGGACCTGACAATCATCCTCCTCCCCCAGCATGTCACTCCTCTACAGTGCAATGCTGTGGAGGATGCAGCAAGCCACCACAATGTTGGAGACCCTCCTGATGCTGTACTGGAGTGTCCCTTCAGAGAGGTCTAGGCACCTGAACCGCTTCTTCAGGACACCAGTGCATGGCTTGATCATGCCCCTGGTTGAGGCATGGCATTGTTATAGCGGTTCGCCACATCAGTCTGAGGCATCCGGATAGGCATTATCAGCCACGCCCGCAGCGGATAACCCCTGTTGCCCAGGAGCCAACCCCTTACCTGGGTGTGTGCCTCAAATGTTTTGGGAACTGTCGAATGTGCCAGTTTGAAGGCGTCACGCACACTGCTTGGGTATCGGGCGCAGACGTGCATATTGCATATCTGGTGGTCACACACCAATTGCATGTTCATCGAGTGGAACTCTTTCAGGTTTGTGAAGGGCCCCCCGTCAGATGTCGTGCTGGTAGGGGGACATGTATCCTGTCGATCACACCCTGGTCCTGGGGCATCCCAGCAATGGTGGCGGAACCCGCTGCCCCGGCAACCTGGTGAGCTTGGTACATCTTCAACTGGATGTATTGCGCCACCCGGGTATATAGGGTCTTCCTAATGATGTGGATGCACGTGCGCACGGAGGTCTGTGAGATGCTGGACAGGTCCCCACTCGGCGCCTGGATGGACCTGGTCACGTAGACGTTCAGGGCGACTGTCACCTTGACGGCCATTTGGAGAGAGTGTTTAGCACTCTGGTTTAGCACACTGGGCTAAATAGCTTGCTTTTAAAGCAGACCCAGGCAGGCCAGCAGCACGGTTCAATTCCCTTACCGGCCTCCCCGAACAGGGGCTGGAATGTGGCGACTAGGGGCTTTTCACAGTAACTTCATTGAAGCCTACTTGTGACAATAAGCGATTTTCAATTTTTCATTCCCCCGTGGTTTGAGGTGCGACATGATATGGCAGAGATATCGCACAGTCCCCCTGCTTCGCCGGAGTCTTCGGCGACACCCTAGTTCCGGCCGGTCCTCGACTGACAGGCGCTGTCGGTCCACACGAGGCCTGGGGCGAAATTCTCCGGTATCAGCGCGATGTTCGCCGACTGGCGCCCAAAATGGGGCAAATCAGTCGGGCATCGCGCCGCCCCAAAGTTGCGGAATGCTCCGCATCTTTGGGGGCCGAGCCCCAACCCTAAGGGGCTAGGCCCACACCGGACGAATTTCCGCCCCGCCAGCTGGTGGAAAAGGCCTTTGGTGCCCCGCCAGCTGGCGCGGAAATGACATCTCCGTGCGGCGCATGCGCGTAAGCGTTAGCGGCCGCTGACGGCATTCCCACGCATGCGCAGTGGAGGGAGTCTCTTCCGCCTCCGCAATTGGTGGAGACCGTGGCGAAGGCGGAAGGGAAAGAGTGCCCCTACGGCACAGGCCCGCCCACGGATCGGTGGGCCCCAATCATGGGCCAGGCCACCGTGGGGGCACCCCCCGGGGCCAGAGCACCCCGCGCCCCCCCCCCCAGGACCCCGGAGCCTGCTCGCGCCGCCTTGTCCTGCCGGTAAGGTAGGTGGTTTAATCCACGCCGGCGGGACAGGCATTTTAGCGGCGAGACTTCGGCCCGTCCGGGCCGGAGAATCGCGGGGGGGTGGCCCGTCAACCGGCGCGGCGCGACTCCCGCCCCCGCCGAATATCCGGTGCCGGAAAATTCGGCAACCGGCGGGGGCATGATTCACGCCAGCCCCCGGCGATTCTCCGACCCGGCGGGGGGTCGGAGAATCCCGCCCCTGATGTGGCGTCGCCTTTCCAACTCCTCCTTGCCCTGTTGGATGACAGGCGCTCCGTCTTCACTGGCTGGCCCCTGCTCCTCTGGGGCAGGCTCCTGTACTGCAGGAGTCAGCGGAAGCAAGTCATCAAGAGCTGAGAATTGCTTTGGACTGTTTCCTGATGAGTGAAGTGTCCACCTAAGGGATAAAGTATAACTATGGAGGGCATTTTCAGGCATTTTGAACATTAAATGGGGGATATTTTCTGTAGTTTGGAGACTGGATTGCCTATTGAACATGTTCATCCAATGTTGCTTTTAGTTTGTTTATTACAGTAAAAGTTTTAAAATGTTAAATCTTGTTATGTGGTCCTTCCACTGGAGATTCAACTTTTTAGTTATCGGTCTCTGCAGGATTCATAAGAACTCATGGCTTTATGGAAAAAGCCAAAATATATCATGATATTACTAAATTGGATCAATAACTTAATTTGTTCCTGTTTCCTTTCTTATTTTGCAGCACATCTACCATTTTCTAATTCTCCTTTTCATGTTTGTTTTAAGTTATGCAATAAGACCGCATCATGTTCTGTTTCCTTTGATCCTTCCTTAAATCTCTGTTCCTGAAGCGAGTGGATGTTGTGTTGATCAAGGTTTGTCTTGACATTGTGTCATCATCAAACACTCTTCACTCGATTCTAAAGTAACGCTTCCTCTGATCTGACTAGTCTGACTGATACAATGTTCAATTTCTCAATTAATGCCAAATTCTGGTCCATTGAATGTATTCTACTCACATCCATTAGGAACTGGACAAAGACTGTTCATATTGATTTTATTGATTAAGTGTGGTGAGTTTGAACCTGTTCTGTCAGCTCCACCACAAGCACTCAAGCTGATGAGATACAGAAGTCTCACATCTCAGGCAAACAATCTGAACTGGATTTGTTTTGTTGTCACTGAGCTGAAAAGACAACGTTAATCCTCTTCACTAATCACTGCCTTTGATCCTTCATTGGCACAGTAGCACAATGGTTAGCACTGTTGCTTCACAGCGCCAGGGTCCCAGGTTCGATTCCCGGCTTGGGTCACTGTCTGTGCTGAGTCTGCACGTTCTCCCCGTGTCTGCGTGGGTTTCCTCCGGGTACTCCGGTTTCCTCCCACAAGTCCCGAAAGACGTGGGGTGGGATTCTCCGCAAACCGGCAGGGTGGGCCACTCCGGCGCCTAGGACTGGCGTGAACCGCTCTGGCTTCGGGCCGCCCCGAAGGTATGGAATCCTCCGCACCTTCAGCGGCTAGGCCGGCGCCGGAGTATTTGGCGCCGCGGCAGCCGGCGTGGAATTGCTTGGCGCCATGCAAACCGGCGCCAAAGGGCCTCCGCCGGCCAGGCAAGTTGGCGCATGCACGCGAGCGCCGCCGTGTGCTGGCGTTATCCCAGCACATACGCAGGGGGGGTTCTTCTCCGCACCGGCCATGGCGGAGGTTGACAGCGGCCAGTGCTGAGGGAGAGTGCCCCCACGGTCTAGGCCCGCCTGCGGATCGGTGGGCCCCGATCGCGGGCCAGACCACCGTGGGACCACCCCCCGGGACCAGATCCCCCGCGCCCCCCCGAGGACTCTCCAGGCCGCTTGTGGAGCCAGGTCCCACCGGTAAGGACCTGTTGTGATTTACGCAGGCGGGACCCGCTGAACACGGGCGACCACTCGGCCCATCGCAGGCCGGAGAATCGCTGGGGGGGGGGGGCGCTGCCAGCGGCTGGCGCGGCGCGATTCCCGCCCCTGCCAAAACCCCAGCGCCGGATAATTTGGCAGCCGGCGGGGGTGGGATTCACGCTGCCCCCCGGCGATTCTCCAACCCGTCGGGGAGTTGGAGAATTCCGCCCATGCTCTTAGGTAATTTAAACATTCTGAATTCTCCCTCTGTGTACCTGAGCAGACGCCGGAGTGTGGCGACTGGGGGATTTTCACAGTAACTTCATTGCAGTGTTAATATAAGCCTACTTGTGACAATAATAAAGATTATTATTATCACTATATAAGACTATGCAAGCAAAAATGGCTATTCAGTTTAAGTTAAGTAAATGGGTGAAAGATTTCTTCTGTGTTTTAGTGTCGTGAGGAAGATGTAAAAAGGCTTACAGGATGATTTGGGAAAATGCAGTGAGTGGGCAAGGACATGGCGGGTGGAATGGAATGTGGAAAATGTGAGCTCATCCATTTTGGTAAAAGGAAACATGTACAGAGAATTTCCTAAATGGTAAAAAGTGCAGATGTGTAAAGGACATTGGTGTCCTTGTCTATAAGTCACTGAAGGCGAGCATGAAGGCTAATAGAAGGAGGCATGGTGGCACAGTGGTTAGCACTGCTGTCTAGGACACTGTATTTTCTTTTTCTTGTTTTTTCATGTACTAAATGATCTGTTTGAGTTGCTCGCAGAAAAATACTTTTCACTGTACCTCGGTGCACGTGACAATAAACAAATCCATCGCTCCATGAGGACCAGGGTTCGATACCGGCCCCGGATCATTGTCCGTGTGGAGTTTGCACATTCTCCCCATGTCTGTGTGGGTCTCACCCCCACAACCCAAAGATGTGCAGGTTAGGTGGATCAGCCACGCTAAATTGCCCCTTAATTGGAAGAAAACTAATTGTGCACTCTAATTTTTTTTTTTAAACTGGAAGGCTAATTAATGGGATGTTAGCCTTTATCACAAGAGGATTTGAGTACAAGAGTAGAGAGATCTTGCTTCAATTGTATACGAGCTTGGTTAGACTGCACCTGGAGTACAGTGTGCAGTTTTGGTCCCCTTTCTTCAGGAAGCATATTATTGCCATAGAGGGAGCGCAACGAAGATTCACCAGACGTGTTCCAGGGATGGGGAGTCTGTCTGATGAAGAGACTTTGAACAAACTCGGCCTGTATTCGCTAGAGTTTCGAAGGATGAGAGGTGACCCCCATTGAAATCTCCAAAATACTTAAATAGATGCAGGCAAGATGTTTCCATTCTCTGGGAGTCTAGAACCAGGAGGCACCATTTCAAAATAAGGGGGCTGCCACTTGGGTCCAAGATGAGGAGAAATTTCTTCTCACAGAGGATTGTGAATCTTTGGAATTCTCTACCTCAAGAGGGCCGTGGAAGTTCTGTCATTGTGTATGTTTAAAGCAGAGACTGAAATATTTCTGACTAACAATAATGTAAAGGGTTATGGGGATAATAGATTTAAAAGACTGATCGATTTCTGATGAACAATAATGTAGAGGGTTATAGGGATAGTGGGTGTAAAAAGCATTGAAGTGTATAATCAGCCCTGATCGTATTAAATGTCAGAGCAGACTCGATGGGCTGAATGGCCTCCTCCTGTCCCTACATTGCTATCATGTTCTGATGAGAACTTTAAAAACAAAATTTTAGAATACCCAATTCATTTTTTCCAATTAAGGGGCAATTTAGCGTGGCCAATCCACCTACCCTGCACATCTTTTGGGTTGTGGAGGTGAAACCCATGCAAGCACAGGGAGAATGTGCAAACTCTACACGGACAGTGACCCAGAGCCGGGATCGAACCTGGGACCTCGGTGCCATGAGGCTGCAATGCTACCCACTGCGCCACCGTGCTGTCCCATGCTGGTGAACTTGACTGATCTGAAGAATTGATGCAAGTCCTCAAGAAAAAGCAATTCGCCTTTCTAAACTTAGCCGTAATAAATGTTTAAACTGAACAAGATCAAAACAAAATTATAGGCATAATAATGTTCAGTGATATAAAGTGAGACATTCAAATAGGTTAATCAATACAATAGCAAAAAGTGACTATTTAGCAGTGCGAAAGAGAGATGAGTTACATACTCGTAGGGGGCGATGTTCAATGAATATCATTTGTAACACTGAAGCAAATTAGATGTAGGTATTGTACATTACTGAGGTTTTCTGTGCAATCGATGCACATGGGATAGTTAGTGTAGTCGGAAGGCACACTGAGGGTTGAACACCATACATGCACTGTACTCTAAGATTCCATGATGCAATCGCATCACAGGAGGTGCTGCTGGGATATCCATTCGCTGGACGGTTTACTCATTCACACATAATGGCCTAGATTTTGCACATGTACCAGCGGTGAAACTGCTCACCACCTTCATTCCTGTGAAACTGGCAGCAATGTCTGTCATCCACATCGACAGAGCTGAACACAGAAGTCCCAAAGTTGCTGTCGGTGTATTCCTGATTCTTCTTTTATTGATGTGGAGATCCCTGTGCTTGCGTGGGTTTCACCTCCACAACCCAAAAGACGTGCCAGATCATCGACATGGATACCACTATTACACGTGAGAACACCACCCACCAGGTACGCGGTACATACTCGTGCGACTCGGCCAACGTTGTCTACCTCATACGCTGCAGGAAAGGATGTCCCGAAGCGTGGTACATTGGCGAGACCATGCAGACGCTGCGGCAACGAATGAACGGACATTGCGCAACAATCACCAGGCAGGAATGTTCCCTTCCAGTCGGGGAACACTTCAGCAGTCAAGGGCATTCAGCCTCTGATCTCCGGGTAAGCGTTCTCCAAGGCGGCCTTCAGGACCCGCGACAACGCAGAATCGCCGAGCAGAAACTTATAGCCAAGTTCCGCACACGAGTGCGGCCTCAACCGGGACCTGGGATTCATGTCACATTACATTCATCCCCCACCATCTGGCCTGCAAAATCCTACCAACTGTCCTGGCTTGATACAATTCACACCTCTTTAACCTGGGGTTGCCCCATCTCTGGATCTGTAAAGATTTAATCACCTGCTAATGCTCGCATTCCTAGCATTGTTTGGCATCTTTGAATTTGTCTATATATGTGTTTCTGGAACAGACCTCTTCATTCACCTGAGGAAGGAGCAGCGCTCCGAAAGCTAGTGAGATCAAAACAAACCTGTTGGACTTTAACCTGGTGTTGTAAGACTTCGTACTGACTTCTTTTATTGGGTGCACTGTTGAAGGTCCCGCAAATGTAAATGTTAGAAACCCCATGAACTGACTTAACCTTCCACTTTTACCCATCTGTCTCACATTGGAAAAGGCACACCTTGTGGAATGAGGTGAAACAAGGGTTTCCTCCACCATTGTAGCTGAACAACCTCTCTGGCTCTGAAAAGCTAATATTACATTTGTGGAATGTCGACTTTCTCCATTGTGAGAAAGAAAATTCCACATGTTTTTTGTGAAATGAGGTATATTTTTAAAGGTTTGCTTGCGATATTTCAGCTTCAAGTTTAATCCCGCGTGCTATGTATGTCCCAATCATTATTTTGCTTGCTGTAAAAATTAAGTTAAAAAATTGAAGGAGAACCTTTACTTTCTGGTTTACTGTGAGAATCACGGTGATCATGATTATTTTAACGTGATTGGTTGCTTATCCTGAGTGATGACATCGCCCTTGCTGGTTGCCTGAAGATCCCCTTATCTTGACGCCAGATTGAAACTAAAACCAGGATTTGGAAAGTCCCTGGCACGGAGATTGCTAAATCTTTGTGGGCAGGTTTTGTAAGGATCAGTGGTAAACACTAAACCCAAGCCATTATAATGGAGTAAAAAATAATGGCCGGGGTTCTCCGCTTGTCGGATTCCATCGCCAATGCACGCCCGCCAGCAGATTTTACGGCAGTGTGGGGTGGTATCAATGGGAAATCCCATTGGGTCACTGTCTGTGTGTTCTCCCTGTCTCCACGTTCACCCCGTCTCTGCGTGGGTTTCCTCCGGGTGCTCCAGTTTCCTCCCACAAGTCCAGAAGGACGTGCTTGTTAGGTGAATTGGACATTCTGAATTCTCCCTCGGTGCACCTGAACAGGTGCCAGAGTGTGGCGACTAGGGGCTTTTCACAGTAACTTCATTGCAGTGTTAATGTAAGCCTACTTGTGACACTGATGAAGATTATTATTATAATGGAATAACATCCTCATGACAAACCAAAGATAAAAAAACATTCTCTCTTTCACTTTCTGTGACTCCAAACTCACTTTTTAACAGTAAAGCATCCTTTTAATAGAATTAACAGCCTCATGACAAACCGAAGTTTAAAAAAGAATAGGGCGGCATGGTGGTGCAGTGGTTAGCACTGCAGCCTCATGGCACCGAGGACCCGGGTTTGATCACAGCCCTGGGTCACTGTCCGTGTGGAGTTTGCACATTCTCCCCGTGTCTCACCCTCACAACGCGGGAGGGATTCAGATTTCTGGATAACTGGGGCTCTTTCTGGGGAAGGTGGGACCTCTACAGACAGGATGGTCTACATCTGAACCGGAGGGGCACAAATATCCTGGGGGGGAGATTTGTTAGTGCTCTTTGGGGGGGTTTAAACTAATGCAGCAGGAGCATGGGAACCTGGATTGTAGTTTTAGGGTAAGGGAGAATGAGAGTATAGAGGTCAGGAGCACAGATTTGACGTCGCAGGAGGGGGCCAGTGTTCAGGTAGGTGGTTTGAAGTGTGTCTACTTCAATGCCAGGAGTATACGAAATAAGGTAGGGGAACTGGCAGCATGGGTTGGTACCTGGGACTTCGATGTTGTGGCCATTTTGGAGACGTGGATAGAGCAGGGACAGGAATGGATGTTGCAGGTTCCGGGGTTTAGGTGTTTTAGTAAGCTCAGAGAAGGAGGCAAAAGAGGGGGAGGTGTGGCGCTGCTAGTCAAGAGCAGTATTACGGTGGCGGAGAGGATGCTAGATGGGGACTCATCTTCCGAGGTAGTATGGGCTGAGGTTAGAAACAGGAAAGGAGAGGTCACCCTGTTGGGAGTTTTCTATAGGCCTCCAAATAGTTCGAGGGATGTAGAGGAAAGGATGGCGAGGATGATCCTGGATAAGAGCGAAAGTAACAGGGTAGTTATTATGGGAGACTTTAACTTTCCAAATATTGCCTGGAAAAGATATAGTTCGAGTACATTAGATGGGTCGTTTTTTGTACAGTGTGTGCAGGAGGGTTTCCTGACACAATATGTTGACAGGCCAACAAGAGGCGAGGCCACGTTGGATTTGGTTTTGGGTAATGAACCAGGCCAGGTGTTGGATTTGGAGGTAGGAGAGCACTTTGGGGACAGTGACCACAATTCGGTGACGTTTACGTTAATGATGGAAAGGGATAAGTACACACCGCAGGGCAAGAGTTATAGCTGGGGGAAGGGCGATTATGATGCCATTAGATGTGACTTGGGGGGGATAAGGTGAAGAAGTAGGCTGCAAGTGTTGGGCACACTGGATAAGTGGAGCTTGTTCAAGGATCAGCTACTGCGTGTTCTTGATAAGTATGTACCGGTCAGGCAGGGAGGAAGGCGTCGAGCGAGGGAACCGTGGTTTACCAAAGAAGTGGAATCTCTTGTTAAGAGGAAGAAGGAGGCCTATGTGAAGATGAGGTGTGAAGTTTCAGTTGGGGCGATGGATAGTTACAAGGTAGCGAGGAAGGATCTAAAGAGAGAGCTAAGACGAGCAAGGAGGGGACATGAGAAGTATTTGGCAGGTAGGATCAAGGAAAACCCAAAAGCTTTCTATAGGTATGTCAGGAATAAGCGAATGACTAGGGAAAGAGTAGGACCAGTCAAGGACAGGGATGGGAAGTTGTGCGTGGAGTCTGAAGAGATAGGAGAGATACTAAATGAATATTTTTCGTCAGTATTCACTCTGGAAAAAGATAATGATGTGGAGGAGAATGCTGAGACCCAGGCTATTAGAATAGATGGCATTGAGGTACGTAGGGAAGAGGTGTTGGCAATTCTGGACAGGCTGAAAATAGATAAGTCCCCAGGGCCTGATGGGATTTATCCTAGGATTCTCTGGGAAGCCAGGGAAGAGATTGCTGGACCTTTGGCTTTGATTTTTATGTCATCATTGGCTACAGGAATAGTGCCAGAGGACTGGAGGATAGCAAATGTGGTCCCTTTGTTCAAAAAGGGGAGCAGAGACAACCCCGGCAACTATAGACCGGTGAGCCTCATGTCTGTAGTGGGTAAAGTCTTGGAGGGGATTATAAGAGACAAGATTTACAATCATCTAGATAGGAATAATATGATCAGGGATAGTCAGCATGGCTTTGTGAAGGGTAGGTCATGCCTCACAAACCTTATCGAGTTCTTTGAGAAGGTGACTGAACAGGTAGACGAGGGTAGAGCAGTTGATGTGGTGTATATGGATTTCAGTAAAGCGTTTGATAAGGTTCCCCACGGTAGGCTATTGCAGAAAATACGGAGGCTGGGGATTGAGGGAGATTTAGAGATGTGGATCAGAAATTGGCTAGCTGAAAGGAGACAGAGGGTGGTGGTTGATGGGAAATGTTCAGAATGGAGTTCAGTTACAAGTGGCGTACCACAAGGATCTGTTCTGGGGCCGTTGCTGTTTGTCATTTTTATCAATGACCTAGAGGAGGGCGCAGAAGGGTGGGAGAGTAAATTTGCAGACGATACTAAAGTCGGTGGTGTTGTCGACAGTGTGGAAGGATGTAGCAGGTTACAGAGGGATATAGATAAGCTGCAGAGCTAGGCTGAGAGGTGGCAAATGGAGTTTAATGTAGAGAAGTGTGAGGTGATTCACTTTGGAAG
Organism: Scyliorhinus torazame; assembly: GCF_047496885.1. Classification (NCBI taxonomy): domain Eukaryota; kingdom Metazoa; phylum Chordata; class Chondrichthyes; order Carcharhiniformes; family Scyliorhinidae; genus Scyliorhinus; species Scyliorhinus torazame. Next base: position 134,026,029 of record NC_092725.1, read on the forward strand.
GAATAACAGGAATGCGGAATATTTGGCTAATGGTAAAGTTCTTGGAAGTGTGGATGAACAGAGGGATCTCGGTGTCCATGTACATAGATCACTGAAAGTTGCCACCCAGGTTGATAGGGTTGTGAAGAAGGCCTATGGAGTGTTGGCCTTTATTGGTAGAGGGATTGAGTTCCGGAGTCAGGAGGTCATGTTGCAGCTGTACAAAACTCTGGTTCGGCCGCATTTGGAGTATTGCGTACAGTTCTGGTCACCGCATTATAGCAAGGATGTGGAGGCTTTGGAGCGGGTGCAGAGGAGATTTACCAGGATGTTGCCTGGTATGGAGGGAAAATCTTATGAGGAAAGGCTGATGGACTTGAGGTTGTTTTCGTTGGAGAGAAGAAGGTTAAGAGGAGACTTAATAGAGGCATACAAAATGATCAGGGGGTTAGATAGGGTGGACAGTGAGAGCCTTCTCCCGCGGATGGAAATGGCTGGCACGAGGGGACATAGCTTTAAACTGAGGGGTAATAGATATAGGACAGAGGTCAGAGGTAGGTTCTTTACGCAAAGAGTAGTGAGGCCATGGAATGCCCTACCTGCAACAGTAGTGAACTCGCCAACATTGAGGGCATTTAAAAGTTTATTGGATAAGCATATGGATGATAATGGCATAGTGTAGGTTAGATGGCTTTTGTTCCGGTGCAACATCGTGGGCCGAAGGGCCTGTACTGCGCTGTATCGTTCTATGTTCTATGTCCTATGTGCAGGTAGGTGGATTGGCCACGCTAAGTTGACCCTTAATAAGAATGAAAATCTTCCTTTCACTTTATTTGCATTTTAAACATATTTAAAAACACTAAACACTAATAATACAAAACATTAACCTATCCAAAAAAATACCCCCAAAGTCTCCTGCCTCTGTTTGATAATCCTGGACCAAGAAAAAAAAAACGCAGATAAATAAATGTAAAAATCTATCTAATATTGGGGCAAGTCGACCAAATTAACGCTAACCCAGGATTTTTAATGCAGGCAGTTCATCGAAAAGCATGAAGTCAAGCCAATTTTTAAAAATGGACATGGAGTTTAAATGCCGAGTGCTTCCAGCGCACATGTCTGTGCGTCCGTACTTCCGGATCTTCGCGCCGTGCATGTGTGAAGGACCATCGACTTAAGTTCAGGATCAGAGAGGAAGTTACGGGCCAATGTTTTTTTAAAAATTACAATCCTGCAGTTTCATGGTCGTCATTACTGATGCAACCGATTTATTCCAGATTTTATTTTTCCGAATTTAATTCCGCAGCTGCAACAGTGGTGATTTGTCCCTGAATCATTAGCCCAGATGTCCAGATTACTAATTCAGTAACATTACCACCATGGCACTTTTGTCGCATTTGCTTGTGTTCCCTTCCAGCAGTGTGCCGTATTCACCAATAGAAATACAGTGAGAACATTTGATTCACTTGCTGTCCAATGTGCAATGATTCCCGACTGTTTTGAACACACTCCTCAGGTAGCTGAACTGATGGGTCAGGAAGTTCTTATTCCATTAAAAGTTGCAATGCATCTGTCTTGTTTGTTGCGCAGTCCAGCTGCAAGTTGTGGTTTTAGGGTCGACCAGGATGGAAAAGTAGCTATCGGTATATTTGCTTACTGTCCCTATCTTCTGAGAGGATGGTGGCTATATAATTGCTAATATTATACAGCAACTTTGCTTCTTAAATGTAGTCATCCTTGCTAATCCTTAACCCAAAGCAAATTCACTGAAAGTAGGTAATCTTTGTAAATTAGATATATTAACAACAGACAGAATATAACAATGCACTAGGAAGAAATTCATTATAGTTCAGGATTAGTGGGAATTATTTCTTGAAAATGAATGTACGTTCATGATGTATTCCATAGAAACTTTCCCTTTAATTTTCCTGGCTTCTTCACATTCAACTTATTAGGGCTCAGCAATTAAAATAATCTTTTTTTTAACATTTTACAGGCAGATTAATGTCCTCAAAGACTTGCATTTTCTGTTAATCTGATGATTCTCTTAGGTAATGAGTGTTTCATGTACACCTATACATGATGATTTTGGCTTATGCAATGCAAACCCACCAAAATTAAATATGGTATTGAATACAAAAATTCAAAGTGAAGTCTGGGTTTCAAAATATTTGGCACTGCTGTAACACACACTTCACCTAAAGTTGAATTCAAATAGATAAGATGGCTATGAACACGGAATTCAATTGTAGGATTGCTGGACCGACTGTAGAATGCTGAATTTCTTTGTTTCCCACCTTTGTTCTTCATTCATGAATTCCTTTCTCAAACCTTTGTGCCTCTCCAATTCTGTCTCCTCCTTTAAGGCACTACTTGATCAAACACCTGCCCTTATATTCCTTTCTGTGGCCCGCTATGAAATTTTCTTTTGCATTAGCTCCCGTGCAGTGCTTAGGGACACTTCACTATGTCAGAGATGATGTACAGATGCAAGTTGCTGTGAAAATGCCATGCGTGAAGATGCCACACAGGCTGGAAGTTGATCCCCAATCCTATTCAGCTAATCCAACCTTGCCATTACTAATGCTCTTAAGGGGCTACTGAGTTTGTGAGCTTTGGTCACAGAGTCGGTCATTATCTGGGGGTGGTCCTCCCCTGGCCTTGCACGGTTATCTCCTAAAGGAAGAGAATTGGGAGTGGTGACTAAAAATGTGAGTTTACCAGTGTGGGGCCTTTGCTTAATGCCCACCGTGGTGAGAAGGAGAAGATAAAGAAATGCAAGCAAGACGGTACTGATTGGAAAGCAAAAGTACAAGCATGAGGGTGGAAGGATAAAAGTATCAATTGTGTATATTGCGGGAAGAAAGTGCTGTTGCAGCTGCTGTGAAGGTAGCACGCTGGAGATGAGAAGTTATTTGGAATAAAAGAGGATATATTATGTCCATGTGATTGATGGTGATGATGCGGAGAAGGGAATTATTGAGAGTGCCAGAGGTGTAGGGGTGGGTGGGCTTTGAAGAACTGTTGGCAGATGTGATTGAGCGGGACGTAGAAAAATTTGCTGCTTCTCTTTTTGGGTCATTGCTGCATTTTGTGCACTGGATCCACGTAGCGGGGACAATACCCTCGGAGATGACTACCTCTGTTAACAATCTCCAGGTCTGAGGTATATCTGGCTTGACAATCTCCTTCCACGTGAGGTACAGAGAATGTCCCTCTGAACCAATAACTCTTGAAACAGAACGTCCAAGAAGGCATCAGTGTATCGTAGGGCTTGTTTCCAACTAGCCATGTAGTTTGCAACACTGGAAACCATAATTACACAAAGCAAATACAGCCTTTCCTTAAAAGGTACATTGTTATTTGAATAGGATTCGGTAGAACTGCTGGAAATTACATTCAGAAAGTTGGCGGGCTTTCGGTTCTGGTGTGATTGTGTTGGAATCCCAACAAGCAAATCATAATACGGCCTAAAACTCACAGTATTTTGAGCCTGAGGTTAATGATGGCGGATGCATTTCACAATCATTCTACCCCTGCCTGACTGGAGTCCACTCTTGAGTTAAAATCCATCCCCATGGTTTGGGGCAGACCGGTAGACTTCACAATCTCTGTTGTAAACTTGGTCCGTTGCCAGATGCCATCTTTTTTGCTTTCTTTTTTAAATCAGTCCCTGCCTGGTTTTGATATGCTCCCCAACAGAAAATCTCAGCAGGAATTGATTATTTTAAATAGCTCCCTCATAATCTCTAAACAGATCAACCTTGCAGCAATCAATTGTGACCAGCGGGGTGTGTTCTGTAATGATTGTGTGACATATGTGGAGCTCGTCGACTTCACTTGTGCGTAGTTGGAATGCGGGCTGCTGATCTTCGGGAAGGAGTTCTCAACTGCCAATTATTGTTCAATGGCTCTGTTCAACATGAGACACCACGGGACAGATGTGAGCAGAGTGATTTTCCAACTGTCCAGCTTCCCTCTAATTTAGGATTACCGAAAATCAAATTTCTGACATTTTCCTCTGAAAGAAAAATATATAGTAACTTGGACGTTTCTATGATTTTGCTTTGCACACAGGCTTAGCAGCATATTGTGTGTGAACTGTTTGAGCTCTTTGGATTGCGAGATGTGTAGGTCATATTTCTGAGTTGAAGGGCCGCCATGGCATAATCGACATCAAATTCCCCAGCCTTTTAACAGGAAGGCTCTTACCATTCCCCCTCTCACAGATTGTCCAATATATATTTCCTAGCTCACATAACATCATGTGAGTCCAAAAACTAAACAGGAAATAAGTCTTGAAAAATTTCACGTTAATAATTAGTGACAGTTGCTTGAGTGAAGTTATAAAATTCTACATGTACAACATAATTTTCTGGAAGATGTTCCTCACGTCTTTGCGTTGGTGGAGGGGGGTTGGGGGTGTGTGGGTGCGGTGGAGACTCCAGACTGCATCACGCAATAACCATTTTCAACTGCGCTGAATGAGACGATAAGAAAGCAATGGCTACCTCTCATCTTCCCCCGACTGAGCTATCATCACTCACACAGTAATCATATTGTTTACCATCATCCACTTTTCCCTGACAACGTACTCAGATCTGTGCTATATTCGATGATAAACGGTGTCGTGAATCTGCTCATGCACGGTCCAGAGCAGGTTCCGTGAAAAAAAAACCTATAAAATATTGTGGGGCACAACTGGACCAGGAGTGTTGTTACAGGGAGGGGTGATGGAAACTTATTTTTGTATTGACATTTTATTAAAAGCTAGTACTATTGGTAACATATGAGGTTTATAAGCTCACTTAAATATAAACACATGAACCATATATTCTAGGGTGGGTGATGAACTGCATCACTGATTCCGACCAATGATTCTTTATTACTCAAGTTTAAAACAAACTGCTTCAGTTTTTCAAAGCGTTTACATGCAGGTCATACAGACCCATCTTGTTTTGCCAGGTGGAGTGTCTACAGCACACAAAGCCTTGAACCTTGAATAAATCCAGCTGCAACTGCCTGATACCAGTTTAGTCTGAAAAATCAGACTGTGTAAACAAATACGTCTTGGCCATAGATATTGCCACATCTGCCAGCAATTAGTGATGTATCAAGGAAAAATAGGGGCAGCTGAATAAAAACTATCACATTTCAGTGCAATCAAATAAACAAGGGTTCAATGTAATTATTCATGAAATCTGTGTGACTTAGGTTCATGGGGATTCAGGTCAGCCCTCGTTCACTTTAAAAATAATCTGTAGACTTTTAGGCGGAAAGAATTTTCCAGGGATCAGTACCAAATAATGTGACAGGTGGTGGTTTATAAGAAAGAGGGAGAATTAAGTTCAATAAAAGCGTTGCCTGTGGGCCATCCACTCTGTCCTCCTGCGGAGAAGGGTATTTAAACATTGTTTCGGTTGGAAAGAAAGGAGTTTGAAGTGTTCACTAAAATGGGAAAACTGCATTTTTAGGGCAAGGTGAAGAGAGGTTCACTATTTTTGTTAGGGATGGAGTTTTGAGTCTTCCGATCACCGCCCCCAACCCTGCCCACCTCCCGCTTTCCCAGCCCACAACTAACCCACCCAGCTCTGTCATGTGAAACAATCCTTTCTTTCTCCGTGTGGCACAGGGGCAGAGAGATGTAACACAGTGAATGTTATTGACAAGTATAACTTTCAAACCTATTAGTTACCTTGTGTGACATTAGCTCATTTGCCAAAACCAGAGAAGGTGTGAGATTGCCCCATAAGACCGGGAACACGGATAGGCCAATCGCCCTGCTCCGCCATTCGACAGGATCACGGCTGATCCGACATTCCCCACGTCCACTTTCCTGCCTTTTCCCCATAACCCTTGATTCCTTTACTGATCAAGAAGCTGTCTGTCTCAGCCTTAAATATACACAAGGACTCTGCCCCCACAGCTCTCTGTGGTAAGGAGTTCCAAAGACTCACAGCCCTCAGAGACCAGAGATTCTTCCTCATCTCCGCTTTAAACGGGCACCCCTTTGTTCTGAGACAGCGCCCTCTGGTCCTAGACTCTCCCACGAATGGAAATATCCTCTCAGCATTTACCCTTTTAAGCCCCTTAAGAATCCTTTATGTTTCAATGCGATCACCTCTGATTCTTATAAATTCCAACGAGGAGAATCCCCACCTGTTTAACCTTTGCACATAAGACAATCCCAACATACTGGGGATTAAGAGTTTTATTACCTTACATATGCATTCAACCAATTATTAATTCCTGCTTTTTTAAAAATTGTACAATACTTGGTCTATTTAAACCTCGAATTATGCAGCAGCTTGACTTCATCACAAACCATATTGGGTTAGTCTCCTATGTGACACACCATCACTTGAATCAGTACAAATGCTCTGCTAAAGCACTTAAATATTCTCTGGTCTCACAAAATAAGGTTTTCTTGTCACGGTTTTACCCATACGATCCCTATTTCAACCCTGACTAACCCACTATCCAGTAACTCTCAATTTCCTTCCTCATTTATCTTCTTCAATGAATCCTGCACACTGCTCCAGTTTGTGTGTGAATGTTATAAGGATGGGTGAGTAAATTTGCAGATGACACTAAAGTCGGTGGAATTGTGGACAGTGCGGAAGGATGTTACAAGTTACAGAGGGACATAGATAAGCTGCAGCGCTGGGCTGAGAGGTGGCAAGTGGAGTTTAATGCAGAAAAGTGTGAGGTGATTCATTTCGGAAGGAATAACAGGAAGACAGAGTACTGGTCTGATGGTAAGATTCTTGGCAGTGTGGATGAGCAGAGAGAAATTGGTGTCCATGTACATAGATCCCTGAAAGTTGCCACCCAGGTTGAGAGGGTTGTTAAGAAGGCGTACGGTGTGTTAGCTTTTATTGGTAGAGGGATTGAGTTTCGGAGCCATGAGGTCAAGTTGCAGCTGTACAAAACTCTGGTGCGGCCGCATTTGGAGTATTGCGTGCAATTCTGGTCGCTGCATTATAGGAAGAATGTGGAAGCATTGGAAAGGGTGCAGAGGAGATTTACCAGAATGCTGCCTGGTATGGAGGGAAGATCTTATGAGGAAAGACTGAGGGACTTGAGGCTGTTTTCGTTAGAGAGAAGAAGGTTAAGAGGTGACTTAATTGAGGCATACAAGATGATCAGAGGATTGGATAGGGTGGACAGTGAGAGCCTTTTTCCTTGGATGATGATGTCTAGCATGAGGGGACATAGCTTTAAATTGAGGGGAGATAGGTATAGGACAGATGTCAGAGGTAGGTTCTTTACTCAGAGAGTAGTAAGGGCGTGGAATGCCCTGCCTGCAACAGTAGTGGACTCACCAACACTAAGGGCATTCAAATGGTCATTGGATAGACATATGGACGATAAGGGAATAGTGTAGATGGGCTTTAGAGTGGTTTCACAGGTCGGCGCAACATCGAGGGCCGAAGGACCTGTACTGCGCTGTAATGTTCTATGTTCTATGTTCTATTCCACTTTGGATTTGTTCCAATTTGGAAACTCTACCTTCAATTTGCTCTGGAATCTATCTGCTTCATCCCTTATCCCACATCACATCACACTGTAGGGATTCCGTGGAAGACAGAGCATGATCGTGGAATCATAGAATTTACAGTGCAGAAAAGGCCATTCGGCCCATCGAGTCTGCACCGGCCCATGGCAAGAGCACCCTACTTAATCCCATGCCTCCACCCTATCCCCGTAACCCCACCTAAAATTCTGGATACCAAGAGACAATTTAGCCTGGCCAGTCCACCTAACCTGCACAACTTTGGACTGTGGGAGGAAACTGGAGCACCCGGAGGAAACCCACGCAGACACGGGGAGAACGTGCAGACTCCGCACAGACAGTGACCCAAGCCGGGAATCGAACCTGGGATCCTGGTGCTGTGAAGCAACAGTGCTAACCACTGTGCTACCGTGCCACCCACGATCATGCTGCATGAATGCTCGCGTGGTCTCGTCCTCACCATCCTCTTCATCATCGTTGCCAACATGAACCAGGAAGAAATCTCTTCTCAACGGCTTTGCGTCCTTAACATCATCTTCCTTCTCCTCCGTGTTTCATTATTGCTGTGTATCTGTAAGAAAGGAAGGGTAGAAAATGAGCAGGTGTAAATTAAGGAGATAGAGAAGACAATAGGAACTTGCACCTATGTGCAGCCTCACAGATATGCCAGGTATTCATGCTGCTTTCTTAGTGCAACGTCCATGCCATAAAAATAATCGTTAGGCGCGATGTCAAAATTGATGAGACCTCGTGCAAAATGATCTGCAAATCAAGTCAGCGAAGCGTGCATTTCTCCTCTCTCACATGGTTTTCCGACAGTGAAGCGAAGCTGTTTTTGTAAAGGCTGCACTCCAGTTTCCATGCTGTACAGTGGGTAATGCCAGTTTTATATCAGAGTACTACCACACTGGGCAAGCAAATAAACTAACCCAAGAAATCCAGTGAGTGCAAAAATTTTCCACCAGCAGAACAACAGTGTAACTCACCATATTGAAATCCTCCACCAGTATATTTATCTTCAGATAGGGGCTTCTTCAGATAGTGGTTTGGGCTGAGCATTAAATGCTTATCAACTTATTTATTAGAAGAAAAGTATTCTATCATCGTGACTGTCAATGTTTGGCAATGGACTCCATCAAAAATATGGAAGCTTTATTTTACACACATGAACGCCACAATGAACTTGGCACTTGGTGTTTGAGAAACATATGCTTTCTAAAATAAACCTGCCAGTTTAACCGTGATTACTCACTCATTCCAGTTAGCAGCAACTATTTTTGCTGTGGTCTTGGGCACTTTGCCAGTGGAAAAAACACTCAAAAATCAATTTTTCCCCTCAGTGGCAGTGCTCAAAGTTTAAATATGCAAATGTTCACCAAGCAGTGCAAATGTTCCACAGCTCCCAGAGGGAAAACACAGGGAGCAGTGCCTGTTAATTCTCTCCATCTGTTAAATCCAAAACATATTTTATCCACCTCATTGGTACACTGTCCAACACTGAGAATAGGGTTCTAGTCTATAATCATTATACCCTGTACCCGGTGATATACATTTCGCCAATAGCGGTGACTACAAGGCTAGCATCCTAGTGACGATAGATTTGTGGAATCCCTACGGTGCAGAAGGAGACCATTCGGCACATTGAGTCTGAATCGACCCTCTGAAAGAGCATCCTACATAGACCCACTCCCCCGCACCATGCCCATAACCGCACTAACCTGCGCATCCCTGGACACGGAGGGGCAAATTTATCATGGCCAATCCACCTAACCTGCACATCTTTGGACTGTGGGAGGAAACCGGAGCACCCGGAGGAAACCTGCGCAGACACGAGGAGAACATGCAAACTCCACACAGACAGTGACCCGAGGCTGGAATTGAACCCGGGTCCCTGGAGTTCTGAGGCAACAGTGCTAACCGCTGTGCCACCGTGCCGGCCCTATTGCCAGCTGTGGTTCAGTTGCTGTACTCTTGTCTCGGGGTTGAAAGGTCATGTGATTCCACGTCAGAGATCTGTGCACAGATCTAGGCTGGCACTTCAATACAACACCATTGGAAGAGCATTTTTGGCAATCTTTGGAGGTATTTCCTGAAACAGTCAGATTGGACGACGCCTAAACCTTCAAATGAGACATATAAAAGATCCAATAGCAGTGTTCCGTAGATAACCGTAGGGGCAGCACGGTAGCATTGTGAAAATCTTTACCAATTTTGTTTTACCGGGTGAATCACACAGTGCTCGTCGCTCCCGCTGATTCTCTCACCCTGGGGAAACTTAATTTTTGCAAACAGTGGGGGCTCCATTTAAACGCTTCCACAGAACGTTTTCCAGATTCATTCATAAGAACATAAGAACTAGGAGCAGGAGTAGGCCATCTGGCCCCTCGAGCCCGCTCCACCATTCAATGAGATCATGGCTGATCTTTTGTGGACTCAGCTCCACTTTCTGGCCCAAACACCATAACCCTTAATCCCTTTATTCTTGAAAAATCTTATCTATATTTATCTTAAAAACATTTAATGAAGGAGCCTCAACTGCTTCACTGGGCAAGGAATTCCATAGATTCACAACCCTTTGGGTGAAGATGTTCCTCCTAAACTCAGTCCTAAATCTACTTCCCCTTATTTTGAGGCTATGCCCCCTAGTTCTGCTTTCGCCCGCCAGTGGAAACAACCTGCCCGCATCTATCCCATCTATTCCCTTCATAATTTTATATGTATTTATATTCGATTTATAAATGTTTTATAATCATTTATATTCGAGGGGATGATTGCCAGGAAACCATCACTGTGTTCCTCAGAGGGCACCCTCATCAGATTCCTGGATGGAGTGCATGTCCTCTATCCACAGCTGCACACACAGCCTCCCAGCAAGGTCACCCCCGCCTGCTAGGGGGCTGTGGCTGCGTCAGTCAGTGCCAGCTCGCTGCAGAAGAGGAAGGGGCAGCAGTGCCGCAAAAAAGATGAATGACCTTCTTTGCCAGGGTAAGTCTGCCACCTCCAACACGCCTCTCACACCTCCAGGGTGACCTCTTACCCAGCCACCGAGTGGGCTGCCAACACCTGTCACAAGAACCCCTCCCTCCCTCCCCCAATCTCTATGGTCTCCCCCAGTATTTACCCTGCTCCTCACACCCCCATTCCCACTCTCTCTCAAGTCCCATGCATGACACACCTCATCACCATCAGAGCTGGCAGGAGTCCCCCTGTCTCAATGTAGGACAAACGTGAGCAGAGCATGCATGTGCGAGCACAGCCACCCGGAGTCGCGCCTGAGCTCAAATGCATCACACCCTTTGAGGAAACAGCTCTTGAGTTGGCTGGGGAGGAGCAAGACTGTGCCTGAGCAGAGGGTGGAGTGGGGACTGCAGACAAAAGTGAAGACCCTCAGAATACACGGTCATTCTTCAAGCCTCACGTGAGTAAACATCGTCCCTTCATTTATCCCCTGTGATGCACTATAATAGTAATAATCTTTATTGCAGCACGGTAGCTATGGGTGGCATGGTAGCACAGTGGTTAGCACTGTTGCTTCACATGCCCACAAGTCCTGAAAGATGCGCTGTTAGATAATTTGGACATTCTGAATTCTCCCTCCCTCCCTCTGAATAGGCGGGGAGTGTGGCGACGAGGGGATTTTCACAGTAACTTCATTGCAGTGTTAATGTAAGCCTACTTGTGACAATAAAGATTATTATTATTACCCCCCCATCCACGGAAGGTGACGCCCCATCCCCAACACCATCGCTCAGGCCTCTCATTTCTGCTACTCTTCTCCAGTGATGAGGAGGCCACGGGCTGACAAGGTGTTGACATTCTGCCCACCTCAGATTTAAGTTGGAGGAAAATACTAGGACCTCTGACCTCACCGGAGGATGCAGGAGCTGAGATAAGTCATCCCGCTTCTCTGAACTCCATGACAAGCCCGCTCAATGGCAGAATTCATTCAGATCTCTGTCAGGCAGGAGTCAGACAGATCGCTGAGGATGAGAGGAGCATCACTTCATCCTCAATTCAAGTCATCATCATCATCCTCCTGCAGAGTACGGTCAATGGTGTTAGCGCCCTGCCAATGGAAATGGGCACCATCACGAGAACCTGGATTGCATTAATTGGATGTTAGACCCAATGATCGGAGAGCTCCTCACTCCCTAGTCCTGTTCTTCCCTGCACTTTAAAGGTGTCGGCCTTTGTGGGCTATTGCCATCGCCAGAGGTTGTTCATCCTCTGCATTTTGACCTTTGCCACCGTCCTCGACCTCCTCCTCATCCAAGGAGACGTGTCGGTCCCCCATCTCCTCCGGGTCCAGTTGGTCTGCCCTCTGCAGCGCCAAGTTGTGGAGAGTGCAGAAGAACACAGTGATGGGGGATATATAGGAGGGCACCTCCGACTGTTATGGGCACCAAAATCACATCTTGAACAGTCCCATCGCCTGCTCCATCATCACGCATGTCAATGCATGAGACTCATTGGCGCGACACTCTACAAGTGTTTGTGGCCTCCGCTTTGGAATCGTCAGCCACCTCCTGAGTGGGTACCCCCTGTCCCTGAGGAGCCCCTGTCCCTGAGGAGCCCCTCCTCCCCCTCCCCCTCCCCCTCTCCCCCTCCCCCTCCCCCTCCCCCTCCCCCCCTCCCTCCCCCTCCCCCTCCCCCTCCCCCCTCCCCCCTCGGAAAATCGGAAATCGTGATTTTGACAGAGAGAGAATCGGGTTTTCTGATTCTCACCGGAATTTGCGCCCGCTTCGCTGTTCTCACTGACGGCTAACACGGGCTCAAATTAGCCCCTAGGACGCCAATAATGTGACCACAGTAACAGGTTTGTTTTCTTGTGCCCAATGTGCTGAGAATTGAATGCTTGGAAGGCACCTCAAGGTCCCATTTGCAAATCAATGCTCCTAGATCTAATCCCATAATTCTGTTGGTGTGCCTTTCAAGTACATGAACCACTCAATGCCCATTACAATGCCAGGGAGTGCCACGGAAAATGCAAAAAACGTTCTCCTGGGTGGCTTGAACTTTAGGGCAACTAAAATCGCCTGTTCCCTTCCAAAAGCTGGAGCCATTGATCTCTGCTCTGCCTCCCACCCTCGTTACCCTCCCCCGACCAAAAAGTTATGTTGTCAATGTTGCGGCAGCACTTTATGAACTGCTGCTACAGGGAATTCCACCCCTGCAACCTTGGGAACTTCCATCTCTGAGCATAGTGCTGCACACCACGTTTAAACAGTGCCCGACTGCTAAAAATGACGTATTACTGTTACTGTTACTGTTTAGCACAGGGCTAAATCGCTGGCTTTGAAAGCAGACCAAGGCAGGCCAGCAGCACGGTTTGATTCCCGTAACAGCCTCCCCGAACAGGCGCCGGAATGTGGCGACTAGGGGCTTTTCACAGTAACTTCATTTGAAGCCTGCTTGTGACAATAAGCAATTTTCATTTCATTGTGAGGTCTGCTCAGTTGTGGGAATCGGCAACCTCTGAAGAAAGGGGGTCTTCACAATGTGCATCCATTATGAGCCTTTATGTTTCTTTTGCTACTTGCCATGAAAAAGGATTGAACTGTGCCATCAAGGTCGCTATAACCCTTAACTTATTTTCTCGATATATATCGATCCAGTTCTCATTCAAACGTTTCAACTGGCCCCAAACAATTTGGAATCTATTTCCTAATTTTAGGTCAAATGTCTTTGCTGTAAAACTGAGACTGGGAATGGCTGCCTGGTAATCGATAGCACCAAACATCATAGAATCATAAAATCCCGACAGTGCAGAAGAAGGCCATTCGGCCCATCAAGTCTACACCGACCCTCTGATAGAGTACTCTACCCAAGTTCAGTAACCTGCCCTATCACAACAATAACCCCTTAACTTACCTACACATCTTTTTTGGACAGACAGTGGTGGCACAGTGGCACAGTGGTTAGCACTTCTGCCTCAAAGCTCCAGGGACTCAGGTTCAATTCTGACCTTGCATTAGTATCTGTGAGGAGTAAATACATTCTCCTGTGTCTGCATGGGTTTCATCCGGGTGCTCCGGTTTCCTCCCACAGTCTAAAAGAAGTGCAGGTTAGGTGGATTGGCCATGATCAATTGCACCTCAGTGTCCAAAAGGTTAGGTGAAGGGGACAGTTTGGGGGCCTGACCCTAGGTAGGTACCTTTCCAAAGGGTCGGTGCAGATTCGATGAGCCGAATGCCTCCTTCTGCACTGTAGTGATGCAGTAATTCTATGACAGTGACCAAAGGCCAGAATTGAACCTGGACCCCTGGCACTGTGAGGCAGCAGCGCTAAAAAGTGTACCACCGCGCCACCAATACGAGAACATCATTGCGAATATCAGGGAAATCAGAAACAGAACTGTAAACCTGCTTCTCCTGTTGCTAATTGTGTTTCTCTTTATTTGGCTCTGAAGATGGCGGCCAATATGGTCGCCTTCCTTAAGTCCAATTACGTTTTGCTCCAGAGTCGCCATGTATCTCTCGATACCACCACAAGGTTCAAAACCGAATACTGATCAAAGACTCGATGCACCAGTTAGTAAGTTCAAACTCAATGCTCATTTATTTACACACAGTCAAATATACTCATGCACAAAACTCTACAAACTAAACGATCACTACTGCTAAAGCCTATAGTTAGCTTCAGGCGTCCACTCAGTCAGAGGAACAATGGGCGTTGTTCGGTTCTGAGGCTGCTGGGGTTGAACTGGTACGGAATAACAGCTAGGAGCGTCTGTCTGGTAGCGTGCGTTGACCTTGGACCTACTTGTCCTGATGTTGCTGTTGGGCAGGTCTCTCCTCGGTGAGAGCCGGAGCCAAGAGAGCGATTCTCTCTTGGGGGATCCTTCTGATACCCAAAGGGGCTTTGCGCGCTTTTGGGCGGGCCTTGAACATGGCCCCAATTAATTGGGCCGTTTCTCAATCGTTCCTATCGCTTTCCTCCAATAAAGGGGTGGGTGCCCTGATAGCTGGGCGTGTCCTAGGTGGCCGTTGGCCTGCGTTGTTCTAGTCTCCTCTGGCGCCGGGGTGTCTGTCTTGGTATCGTTTACTTCAATGTTACTCTTTTGTCCCCGGAGATGGCTCATTAGTATGGTAATGGCTTTGCAGTTTCGGTCTTGTCTGGGAGCTGCGGCTCCAATCAACAGACAAACCCTGTGGTAGGGGCCAGGGGGGGTAGTGTCCGCGCACAACTGAAGGAATCCCGCTAAGATCCAGGTGAACATGAAGGTTATCTTCATCTTTCCGTCTTTGTGTCTCCTTTTTCTTCCTCTGGGGTTCCTGAGGTTCCTGAGTTCTATGGACACAAGCATAATATCTGTTATTATCTTGCTTAAGATCTCATATGTCTGTCTGTCTGTCCATTGTTGCCAATTGCCCATTATGATTGGTCACCATCTGTGACTCCCTCTCTTTTTTGAAACCAAATATTTGGGCCAAGACATCCAAGAAAAATACTGACACAGTGCGAGCCGTCTCGCAGCCTGTGCGATCTACCATCCTAGTGTATGAGGATGTAAATAACATACGGAAGCAACCAAAGGGTTGCCGAAAACAAACAAAAGAATTTCAAAAGGAAAGTGCCAAAATGGGGCCGCGGCGGGTAAGGAATGGGTGGAATCCCCGGGTAGGATGGTGATCAGTGCCGTATGTGCTCTACCCGAGCGTAGCTGACCAGAGGGGGGTCCTTAGGCAGGGCGGGGACCAGTGCCGTTTCTCCACTGCCTGAGTGACCGGCAAGAATGGGTACGAATGTGGTCGTTGTGGGGCTGCCTCTCGTGATTGAATCAGGAGAGTAGCTATGAGTGGTGTCTGTTGACAAACTAGTTCCTCTGAACAGTTGTCTGTGGACCAACTTGTTACATTAACAGCGATTGGGCGTCAAAAGAGTGGTGGCGTGGGGCCATGCAAAACTTTTAATTTCAGAAACAACATTTAACATGTACATTAAACGATCAAACATGCAACAAACATGGTGCAGGCCCCATCAGAAAGGACACCGTATCTCTCCATCGGTTCCTTTTCACCATCACGTGGACACCTCATTGCTCAGTAGCGAACAGAGTCGCAAAGGGATTCGTTTCGTGGGAGTCAGACTCTATGTCATCATCTTCTCCCGGCTGCCATACTCTTGACTGGAGTAGTTTGGCTAAAGCTGCTTGGGGTGAATTGGGGTCCATCTCATCATTCCGAATGAGCCTGAACGAATTGTCTCGGTGCCAGAATCGTGTGTCGAGGTTGGAGCTACTAGGCTGTAATCCGTAATCGTCAGGTGGTGGATCTCGGTCAGGGGCTTTGAGGAATGTGATTTTGAAGGGGTCACTGGAATCATGCTCGTATTCGCTGGGAGTGGGGCCTAGTGCAGGGGTATAATTGTAACGTGGTGTGCTGTGGCTGTCGTCATTGCTGTCGCTATCACTGTCGCTGTCGCTGCTGGTTGAAGGAAGGGAGAGGCGGAGTCGTGCCTCTGTGGGTGGAGTTGAAGATGTGTCTGAGGACGGGCTGGACAGGTTGGGGGAGGGTAGGAATATGTCGTTCGTGGGCAGGGCGTGCTCGTCCGCTGCTGCAAGCGAGATGTGGTGTGCATGGTTGTTCTGCGAGCCATAAGCCTTAAGCTGGTTTATGTGAAACCACACAGACTTGCCATTGGGATATGTGATCTTGTATACCGAGGGGCTGACTTTGTCTGAAATGGAGTACGATCCGGAAAATTTTGGGGAAAGGAATGAACTGGGGTTGTATAGGGAAAGCATCACTTGCTGCCCTACTACAAACTCGGTGGTGTGTACCTTCTTATCGAAACAAGCCTTGCTTTGTTTCCTCCTGGTCCCAAGTCTCACAGATGCTTTATTTTACAGTTACTATTTTATACAGCTCCAGTAGCTCCCTCCTGGGCCTTCACTAGTCACCGCCTTACTGGCTGACTCTATTTATACAAAGACAGGCATTGCTTTAGTCTCCCGGCCCCCTTAAAATAAATAAAAATAATCTTTATTATTGTCACAAGTAGGCTTACATTAGCATTGCTATCAGGTTACCGTGAAAAGCCCCTCGTCGGCACACTCCGGCATCTGTTCTGTTGCTTCACAGCGCCAGGGTCCTCTGTTCGATTCCCGCTTGGGTCACTGTCTGTGCGGATTCTGCACGTTCTCCCCGTATCTGTGTTGGTTTCCTCCGGCTGCTCCGGTTTCCTCCCACAAGTCCCGAAAGACGTGCTTGTTAGGTGAATTGGACATTCTGAATTCTCCCTCAGTGTACCCGAACAGGCGCCGGAGTGTGGCGACTAGGGAATTTTCACAGTAACTGCCTACATTGCTTCACAAAGTACGCTCTAACTATGATTCCGAATTGAAAAAAATTAAATCAATAACTCATTCCATTGCAACTGCACTGCCAAGGGGACTGCACATACTGGGAGGAGAAGGTTAACAATATTTGAAAATAGTGCTGCAATGATCCTCTTGAAAGGCTATAATAACTGACAGCGACAACCGTGAAGTCGCATAATATGTAATTCCCAGAACACTACCATAAGCTGATCTTTATTCTGGTTTACGCAGTGATTCTGTTGTTAGTATACAGAATATCATTTCTTCATGTAAAGTGACCCAGTGATTCTTCACTGGCTGAGCCAATTGAATCTTACCAATGATGTATTTCTGTCATCACTGATGAATTGCCAAGTTATTCTCACGCTTCAGAGGTCAAGACACAGATATCTTTTGATCATTATAATTAGTTTATGATAATACAGAAAGTGTGCCTATCACAGTCTCAAAACCTTCACGAAGGAGTTTCAGACTCGGCGGTATATTATTACACAGGTGCAAATTCATTTCCGCTTACACACGAGCCTGTTTCCCCAAGTTCTTTTAATCTTTTGTCTATCTCTCTCCAACAGCCCTTAACTCTTTACAAAATCCCGTCCTGTCCAAAACCTTTAAGGATATTCACCGATCCTTAGTGGGAAGCTTTTTCCAATACTGCTCACATTCCTGTACAGAATACAAGATAAAACGTTGCGCTTATCAGCAATCTTTGTCCTCTCTCATCATAACTTTTAGCATAATTATTATTATTTTTTTCATAGAATTTACAGTGCAGAAGGAGGCTATTCGGCCCATCGAGTCTGCACCGGCTCTTGGAAAGATCACCCTACCCAAGGTCCACACCTCCACCCTATCCCCATGACCCAGTAACCCCACCCAACACGAAGGGCATCCTTGGACACTAAGGGCAATTTATCATGGTCAATCCACCTAACCTGCACATCTTTGGACTGTGGGAGGAAACCGGAGCACCCGGAGGAAACCCACGCACACACGGGGAGGATGTGCAGACTCCGCACAGACAGTGACCCAAGCCGGAATCGAACCTGGGACTCTGGAGCTGTGAAGCAATTGTGCTATCCACAATGCTACCGTGCTGGTGCTTTTTTTATTGATGCTTTAGTGGCCATTTCTCATTTTTATAAATAATCACTTTATTGTTCATCCAGTTCACAAACGCTTCTGCCGCCTTTCATTCTCACTCATCACATCATGTCTGGCATGGGGATAATAGGCCAGATGGCCTTTCTGTGCTGTATCATGCTATGGTTCTATGGATGGAACCTTATCAGAATTTGGCAAAGTTTCAGGTTCAGACTGAAAACTCGGGAGTAACTCTCCAGTTGCACATTTTCTCTCCAGCTCTTGAGCCCTTTTAAAGAAAACAAAATGAATGGCCATCTCTCTGTCGGAGCGAGACCTGACAGGGCTGGTACCGGGCTCCACAGAGATCGGGGCGCCACCTCTAAAGGAAGCCCTGATTGGCACCGAAACCTAACCTACTGAGCTCACGCCGCGGAGGTATTGGAGGTCCTTGCCCCCCCGCCCCCCCCCCCCCCCCCCCATTCCAACACTCATCACCGGCATTCCTCTCCCACCCTGAAAATTATCGCTGGTGTCATGTGAGAGTCCCTTTAAGAAAATGTTATCAAATGACTGCAGTGATGTCATTGAGGGGTGGGCTCTGCTCTGCTTTTTACTATCGCTTTAAGCTGGGAGCTTTTTTGGCTCTGTGTTTTAGTTTTGTTTTCAGTTGCAGAACTGCATTCAAACTGAGCAGATGTATACTGATGCCTCGGTATGTTAGACAAGGTGTTTAGATCACTTGATAATTTAAAAGTGATAACTATTTCTGTAGAGAATTCAAACCTACTGTCTTTGTTAAAAAGGGTTTTTTGACTCACGGATGTTGTTAGGAAAGTTACTAAGGGTTACCTCTTGAGTACTGTATCTTTTTGGGGGGTTATCAGGGTTGGTAGTTGATAAGGTGTTCACTGTGTGTTTATAAAATGTTAACTGGATTCATAGAATAAACAGTGTTTTTGTTTAAAAATACTTAAGGTCTCTGTTGCATCACACCTGTAAAGTGGGCCCTTGTGCTCCCCATAACCAAAATCTATTAAAAGTTGTGGGTCAGGTGAACTCCATGTTACACTTTGGGGTTCTCTAAACCCTGGCCCATAATACTGGCATTTCCTTCCGTCCCCCTGACAATCATCGCCAGCATCCCACGCATTTCCCGTCCCCCCCCCCCCCCCCCCCCCACCACCACTGCAGTGGTATCACCCGCTGTCCCCCCCGCCCCCTTACCACACATAAATGAACACCCACCCCCGTGGGGCTCCCACTAGGGTCTGTTCCTGGCACAGCTCCTGGGAACAGGTTGACACTGTTCCAACCTAGCAATGTCAACCTGCGCCAGGGGTCAGTGCTAGGGTACTGCCGTGGGCACATTCCACCCCCCCCCCCTCCCCCTTGGGGACTATACTTATCTCGTTGTCCCCAGAGGGATCCCCTTGACTGATTGTCTTTTGACCAAACCATTTGTAAACCTCGCCGATATGATGTCACGTCAGCGAGGGATGAATATTTAATGAGGGGGGTTCATGCGGCAGGGTGGAAGGGGGGGGGGCCATTAATAATATTTAAATTACCTACAATCTATCTAAAGATGATTCCCCCCCTTCCTTTGTGGGTGTGAACCTCATGACATCGCCGGCGAGGAGTGGGGAAAGCCAAGGCACGCAATCTCCCCGGAGACAATCGTGTTTTCCGATTCTCTTCGGATTTTGCGCCCGTGTCGCCAATTAGTGTTAATGTGGGCTCAAAATCACCGCAATTTCTTACATTAGAACTCCAAGGAACTCAAACCTGGAGGATTCTTCAGCCAAGGATGACATCGACATACATCGCAATTGATGCCTGGCCGAACAGCTTAACGAATCCTTCACAATCCAATCCAGCTGGCTGTCATTTGAGAACATAAACTGTACTTTCTAAAATAAGGTACAACCCTGACCTAATTTATGCCCAGGCCAGAATGTAGGGTGAGGAAAATATGCCTCAGCTTATCAATTGATATTAATGAACTCATTGCACACATTTGTTCATCGGCTAAATATTCCAAAATGGATTTAAAACAAACCAGGTTGCACAAATCATTTTCCAATGCAATGGGCCACCCTTTAATGAAATACATCTTAGGAACAATAAAATGCAATTTAAGGTGAATGTTTTCATTGTTTCTAACCTATTAAAGTCGCCTTTAAAATGTGTGTTTATCGGAGATCTCATTATGTCAAAAAACATTTGCAAAAAAGGGTTGATTGTGTTACATGAGTAGGATTTCATCAATGGAAAAATATTCTTGTTAATACAACTGTGTATGAGTTGAAGATTAATGGATCTGAATGTTCAAAAACTTTCAAAACAGGTCACTGTGTAGATATAATAAATTCTGCAAACAGAAATGCTATTAATTTAAGAAATCCATTACTTTCTCATATTGGAGACATAATCAGCCTAATAAATAGAATCCATGTGACAATTAAATAAAACGTTTGTCATATTCCTTTCCAGATGTTATCAATGAAAAGACCTTGACTGAAACACTCTTCTGATTACTTTTTATCCAACTTTATTTAACCGATTCACCGCCATTTGCACAATTCATGCTCAGAAACATTGCACATCCTGAATGTCTCCGGCAATATTGCCTTGGAAAAATATTTAGGCACATTAAACTATTTGATATGTTACATTTTTGTTAAAAAGTGCAATATTTCTCCTTTACCTATAACATTTCACCATTGCCTTTGAAAGATAAGCCATTCACATCTCCATGGCTTTCAGCAATGTGCTCTGGCTTCAACATCTGTGTTGAGTTTTTTTAATCTATCAGTGATGTGTTGGGTGTTCTGGATCACAGACAGGTCACCAACACTTGAAGTAGTGCAACACTATTTTATTAAAAGGTTAACTATTTAAACATACTTGAACTGTGGGTAAATACGATACTAGCTTTAACTAAAGACCTTGGCCTTGTCCGAACCAGTTGATGCACTCAGCACATGATGAATGTCTGTGTTGCAGGCTGTGAGCTCTGTGCTCCTAGCTAGCTGCTACTTGAATGAGCGGGAACTCTGATGCCCCCTGTCTTTATAGTGCGTGTGCTCTCACTGGTGATTGGCTGCGGTGTTGTGTATGTTGATTGGTCCCACTGTGTGTCCATCAGTGTGTGTCTGCACCATGATATACTGGTGTATATTATGACATCCTCCCCTTTTATATAAAAAAAAGTGCCTGCGTGACAATAAATAGTGTGTGGTGAATGTTCCTGACTACGTGTGTGCGAAATATTTACAGGGCTATGTACATAAAACTAAGCTATTTACATGGGAAGGTGCCTGGTGCAGAAAAAACAGTGTGTCATACAAATAACGAGATGAACACTATATACAAACCACTTGAACGATTAAACAGAAGAACAGAACAGACCAGAGAGTCCATTAGTGCACAAAGTTCACAAATTAAGTCTCTGAGGTGGGCGACGAATTCTGGTTGACCGCCTCAAGGGTGGGTCAGGAGCCACCGGCTGAGGAGCGGGCTGGACTGCGTCAGAGTGAGGAGGATGCAGAGTAACCGGAATCTCCACATAGTCCAGGTCAGGGACAACAGGAGGGCGTGGCAATGGTGGAGGATCATGTAGCGAGCGCGGAACGAGACGAAGGGCACGTCGATTGCGACGCAGAATGGAGCCATCCGGTAGACGAATCAGGAACAAGCGGGGAGCCACCTGCCGAAGAACAACAGCAGTTGCAGACCAGCCACTATCCGGAAGATGGATGCGGACGTTGTCATCTGGAGCCAGAGCAGGGAGATCAGCTGCACGGGAGTCATGAGCCGCCTTGTGCTGTGCACGAGACAGTTGCATTCATTGAAGGACCGAAACGTGGTCGAGGTCTGGGACGTGAATGGACGGCACCGTCGTCCTCATGGTGCGACCCATGAGCAGCTAGGCTGGCGACAGGCCAGTGGACAATGGGGCCGAGCGATAGGCCAGCAGGGCGAGGTAGAAGTCAGATCACGCATCGGCAGCCTTGCAGAGGAGCCGTTTGACTATGTGGACTCCCTTCTCCGCTTTGCCACTGGATTGAGGGTACAGGGGACTGGATGTCACATGCACAAAGTTGTACCTCCTGACAAAGTTGGACCATTCCTGGCTCGCGAAGCAGGGGCCATTGTCCGACATCACAGTGAGTGGGATGCCGTGACGAGCAAAGGTGTCCTTACAGGCACGGATGATTGCAGACGATGTGATGTCGTGCAAACGTACCACCTCCTGGTAGTTTGAAAAATAGTCTACAATCAGAACATAGTCCCTGCCCAGCGCGTGGAACAGGTCGATGCCGACCTTGGACCAAGGGGACGTGACCAACTCAAGGGGCTGTAGGGTCTCACGTGGTTGGGCCGGCTGGAACTGCTGACACGTGGGGCAGTTGAGCACTGTGTTGGAGATGTCGTCATTAATGCCGGGCCAGTACACTGCCTCTTGGGCCCGTCGGTGGCACTTCTCCACGCCAAGATGGCCCTCGTGTAGCTGTTCCAAGACAAGCTGGCACATGCTGTGCGGGATAACAATGCGGTCCAGCTTCAGGAGACTTTAGGAACTTTCAAGCGGTTATTGGATAGGCACATGGAGCACACCAGAATGACAGGGAGTGGGATAGCTTGATCTTGGTTTCGGACAAAGCTCGGCACAGCATCGAGGGCCGAAGGGCCTGTTCTATGCTGTACTGTTCTATGTTCTATGTAACCCTGCCCTCACGTCTACTTAAAAAAACTCTTATCTCACTTTTATCACCTCTGGATTTCATTTTTCCAATGTCTTCCTTGCTTACCTATCATCTTCAATCATTTATAAACTCAAAACGGAATCACTTCTGTCACAACATACACTAATGCTTGTTTATTAATTCTGCACTTTCTGACCTACCACTGGATCTTCATCCCCTAACTCAATGGCTGGATTTTAGAAGGCTCCATGTTCCCTGCCTCCCCAACAGCAGCTAGGTAGCGATTTAACATTGGGAGCAGCATTAATTAGTTTAAGGCTAATCTACTGCCACTTTCTGCTTGGAAGTCCCATCTTAGAGGGTGTAGCACCATCGATCACACACGAGGCGAGACGTAAAGAACTTCAATCGAGGCTTTATTGAGCAGACTTGTTCAGACTCGTTCCCCAGCAGCTCAGTCACAGAATGCAGCTGCGGGGATTAAACCCAGGTTCTTATACCCCGCCTATCTAGGTGGAGCCCAGTAGGTGGCAGATCCAATCGGGACCCAGCATCTGTCCTCCAATAGCTCCTCGGCATTCATGGTGTACCGTATTACCCCTAATACATACCACCACATTCTCCCCTTGTTAAAAAAGAACCCGGCGGGGTGGTGGGTGGTGGGTGGTAGGGGTTCACAGGGTCGGTGCCTTAACCATTGAACTATATACAATCATGCCGCTTTTACTGGGCCACCGAATTATTCACATTTTACCCGATTAGCAGCGTTAACTATTTACAACAATGCCGCTTTACTGGGCCACTGAATTATATACATCTTAAGTCGATTCGATGAGTCGAGATGGTGCTCTGGTCGCCCTTTCCGATCGTCTCAGCCCGGGTGGTGGTGGTGGTGTTGGCTCGGGTCCGGTCGACTCTGGGAGCATCGCGCTGTCCCCTTCTGTTTCCTTACTCCTGGACGGGCCTGGGAGGAGAACCGATCCCCCCGGGAAGGGGGTGGCTGTGGGGTGCACCGGCGGGAGTGAGGGGGAGGTGATTTGTGTTGGGAGGGGTGGGGAGCTCCGGCGGGCGCCAGGTCCCGCAGGGAGACCGTGTCCTGTCGGCCGCCTGGGTACGCCACGTAGGCGTACTGCGGGTTTGCGTGGAGTAGATGTACCTTTTCCACCAGCGGGTCTGATTTGTGCGCCCGCACATGTTTCCGGAGCAGGATGGGTCCCGGGGCCGCCAGCCAGGTCGGAAGTGACGTTCCAGAAGCGGACCTCCTAGAGAAGACAAGGAGGCGCTCGTGAGGCGTTTGGTTAGTGGTGGTACACAGCAGGGACCGGATAGAGTGAAGGGCATCCGGGAGGACTTCCTGCCAGCGGGAAGTTGGGAGACTCCTAGACTGTAGGGCCAGTAGGACGGTCTTCCAGACTGTTCCGTTCTCCCTCTCCACCTGCCCGTTCCCCCGGGGGTTGTAGCTGGTCGTCCTGCTCGAGGCTATGCCCTTGCTGAGCAGGAATTGATGCAGCTCGTCACTCATGAAGGAGGACCCCCTGTCGCTATGGATGTAGGCGGGGAAACCGAACAGGGTAAAGATGGTGCCAAGGGCTTTAATGACCGTGGCCGCGGTCATGTCGGGCAGGGGATGGCGAAGGGGAAGCGGGAGTATTCGTCAACGACGTTAAGAAAGTACGTGTTGCGATCGGTGGAGGGCAGGGGGCCTTTGAAATCCAAACTGAGGCGTTCAAAGGGACGGGAAGCCTTTATCAGGTGCGCTCTATCTGGCCTGAAAAAATGCGGTTTGCATTCTGCGCAGATTTGGCAGTTCCTGGTGGCTGTTCGGACGTCCTCGACGGAGTAAGGGAGGTTGCGGGCCTTTATGAAGTGGTAGAAACGAGTGACCCCTGGGTGGCAGAGGTCCTCGTGGAGGGCTTGGAGACGGTCCACTTGTGCGTTGGCACAAGTGCCGCGAGATAGGGCATCGGACGGCTCGTTCAACTTTCCGGGACGGTACAAGATCTCATAATTGTAGGTGGAGAGTTCGATCCTCCACCGCAGGATCTTGTCGTTTTTTATCTTGCCCCGCTGTGCACTATCGAACATGAAGGCTACCGACCGTTGGTCAGTGAGGAGAGTGAATCTCCTACCGGCCAGGTAATGCCTCCAATGTCGCACAGCTTCCACTATGGCTTGGGCCTCCTTTTCTACTGAGGAGTGGCGAATTTCTGAAGCGTGTAGGGTCCGGGAGAAAAAGGCCACGGGTCTGCCTGCTTGGTTGAGCGTGGCCGCCAGAGCTACGTCGGACGCGTCGCTCTCGACTTGGAAGGGGAGGGACTCGTCGATGGCGCGCATCGTGGCCTTTGCGATATCCGTTTTGATGCGGCTGAAGGCCTTTGTGGGCCTCTGTCGACAGGGGAAAAGTAGTGGACTGGATTAGTGGGTGGGCCTTGTCTGCGTACTGGGGGACCCACTGGGCGTAATAAGAAAAGAAGGGGAGATCTAATAGAAACTTACAAGATAATGAATGGCTTAGATAGGGTGGATGTAGGGAAGTTGTTTCCATTAGCAGGGGAGACTAGGACCCGGGGGCACAGCCTTAGAATAAAAGGGAGATGAGGAGAAATTTCTTCAGCCAGAGAGTGGTGGGTATGTGGAATTCATTGCCACAGAGGGCGGTGGAGGCCGGGACGTTGAGTGACTTTAAGACAGAAGTTGATAAATTCTTGATTTCTCGAGGAATTAAGGGCTATGGAGAGAGAGCGGGTAAATGGAGTTGAAATCAGCCATGATTGAATGGTGGAGTGGACTTGATGGGCCGAATGGCCTTACTTCCACTCCTATGTCTTATGGTCTTAAGCCCAGGCAGCGTTTCAGTGCTTTGGTACAGTGGGGGAGAGGGAACTCCATGAGGGGGCGCATGCGTTCGGGGTCGGGGCCTATCACTCCATTACGCACTACGTAATTCCAGCTAATCGCAATGCTCGTAGCTCTGTAGTCCCAGTTGCATCAGCTGGAGGTTGTGGCCACTGCTCGGATTACAGGCAGGCTCACCCAGTCGAGGAGCCAAGCTAAGTCCAGGTTCAGGGGTCTGGGTGAGGGGTGTGGGGCAGCTGGGTTCAAGAGGCGGGGGGGGGGGGGGGGTGGGAGCATTTAAATTGGGTGGGGAGAACGACCTTGGTGGAGTGCGTCTGGAGGGCCTACAACAGAGGCTCTACTCCTCACTCGTCACCTTCCTGCGGTCCTGCCAAGGGGAAAATACCAACGACGGAGGAATGAGGCCCAGGTGAGATGCCCCTACACCCCATAAAATTTCAGACCACTCGGAGGCAGGCCCGTTGGAGGAAGGGCTACTCGTTGGATTTTATGCAACCCCAGCTTGCACGCCCACCAGCAGGGAAACATAAAACCCAGCTGATAAAATTGCTCTTCTCATATTGAAAGTCCTTTAAAGTTTCATCTTACTGGAAGGTGAAGAGGCTTTCCATTCCCCAAGGAAATGGGTTGTTGACATGCTGATCAAATACTAACGCAACCAAGAGATAAAATAAAATCTTTGCCCTGAAAATGAAATGCTCTGCATTGCCTGCTACCCAACCAAAATACACATCTGGACATTGCCTCCTTTTGGTCGATGCTTATTGAAATGAAGATATATGTGCATAGTGAGAAAAGCTACTTTTCAAATGTAAACCTTGGAACAGGGAACAAAACTTCATAGACAACACATTTTCGGGACCATGAAGTGAATACTGGTTTAGCTCAGTGGGCTAGATAGCTGGTTTGTAATGCAGAACAAGGCCAGCACACGAGTTCAATTGCCATACCAGCTTACCTGAACAGGCGCTGGAATGTGACGATGAGAGGCTTTTCACAATAACTTAATACTTGTGACAATAAAAGATTATTATTACAGGTTATTTCTGCCGTTTTCATGCAAATACCCATTGCCATAAAACGGCTTACAGTTTACGGTCTCTCTCTCTCTCTCATGGCACATACAGCAAAGGATTATTTTCTTTTGCACAGAACTATTGCTTTATACCAGTTCAAGCCATACTTATTGATGGGCAACTTGTGCATTTGGTATAGTAACCCTGACACTATCTAATAATTATTACTACAATGATCATGTCATTCTTTTCATTCAGATAAATACTGGATGAACTACATCCTAGACGTTTCCTGCGAGATGTGTTCCTGTGCGACATTGTTGTTTTATTGTGGCATTTTATTTCCTTTTTAGTTTGCTGTTTAAATAATGCAAAATATCTTTGCATTTGCAGTGATTAAAATTCTCCACCAGCCCCCCTCCTCCCAATATATATATTTAATATTGTCATATTACCATCACCAGCAAGTAACTTTGTGAACTTGGAATGGTGTTATTATATTGTGACCCATTGTTCTTTAGCATCTTAGAATACACAGAATCCCTACAGTGCAAAAAGAGGCCATTTGGCCCATCTGCACCCGACCCTACCAAGAGCACCTTACCTAGGCCCACTCCCCCGCCCTATCCCCATAACCCCACCTAACCTGCGCAACTTTGGACACTAAGAGGCAATTTAGCGTGGCCAATCCACTTAACCTGCACAACTTCGGACACTAAGAGGCAATTTAGCGTGGCCAATCCACCTAACCTGCACAACTTTGGACTATGGGAGGAAACTGGAGCACCTGGAGGAAACCCACGCAGGAACAGGGTGAAGGTGCAAACTCCGCCCAGACAGTCACCCAAGGCCAGAATTGAACCCGGGTCCCTGGTGCTGTGAGGCAGCAGTGCTAACCACTGTGCCACTGTGCCACTCTTATTGAGTCTTTATAAAGAGCCAATGCATCAAACAAGATTACCCCTTTGGGTACTGAATGTCATTGGGCGTAAACAGTTGACTTTCATTCTCACACACTTGATGGTGTTAAATCATATAACCTGGCATATTAGTGACACTCTTACTTCAGAGTCTGGAGGTGTGGCTTCAGATCGCACCCTAGAAATTAAATAGCTTAGCAATTCTCCCACATGGTAGGCCAATGGTTTCTGGTATGGTTTTGATGATTTTAAGTTGAAGTGAGGGTCTTATAAAGCTAAGGGTTTGCAACAGATGGTGAGGTTTCTTTTAGTCAAATATCTAGGAGTTTGGTTCTCAGGTGAGCTTTGAAACTGGAGCAGATTAATTACTTTGACCGCTTGATGGCTTGCAGCTATTTTTCAGAGTCTGGTTCTCAAACTGGCTGACAGCTTATGGTTCTGAGGATCTGCTGGGCCCTGGGGTAGTAAGGTGCAGTCACTGAAACCAGCTGGGCTTGCTGCTTAACTGGGTTAACTAGTTTGGACAGGGGCATCATGATACAATGGAAAGTCAATAGTGGCCATTGAGCTTTGATCTTCCCTTTGTCCAATATGAAACATGAAGACAGGAGATCTAGAAACTCCATAGGCTTTAGGTTCTATCCCATCCTTAAACAATGAGATGTGTGAATTCTACTTATGGGTGGGAGGTACGCAAATTTATGTCCATATTTAATTAGGTGTTCTCCGGACACTCGATACTGTCTGTAGTCGAATGCCAAAAGCCTTCTCTCTTTTTTCATAAATGGAAGGAAAACTGGGTTGATTTCTTTCAAACCAAGGGCGGGATTCTACGGTAGGCGACGCCGAAATTGCGTTTGGTGATCGGACAGAGAATCCCCGTTTGCGCCGGAACCTGGTTCGGCGCAGCTTTTTCGATGCTCCGCACTCTCGAAGAGGCTGCCGCACGCTGTCGGGACGGCCTCAGGACATCTTCTGAGGCTCTCCCCCGGTGCTCTGCCCCCAATGGGCCGAGTTCCCGACGGCGTGGAACACTCATCCTTTTTTTGTGTGGACCCCGCATAGCAGCTGCGGACTGAGTCCAGCGCCGTTCCGCTGGCATGGGAGCCTTCGTTGGGGGTTGGGGGGACAGGTGGGGGGTGGTCCGGGGGTGGCGAGGCTGGTTAAAGGGGGCGTAGTTTTGGCAGACCGGGTCCACGCTTGGCCGGCACCATGTTGAACGCATGCGCGGCCATGGACCCGGCAATTCTCTTTGGCCGTATCCGCAGGTAATGCCGGGGTGCTAGCCTCCCACCAGACAGAGGATCGGTGCAGCTATTGCGCCATTTTTCCGGGAGTAAAATGCCACTGGTCCCACGCCGACATCAGCAAATAGTCTGCAGATCGGAGAATCCAGCCCCACATGCTTGAATATTTGTTGTACCTATTTAATCTACCATGTCTGGGCACAGACTGAAGAGAATTTTTTTCACTTTCCATTTAGTTTCCCACTAAAATAAAGGCAATGTTTTCATTCTGAACTCCTTGTTCTAACCCTATGACCTTTTGCCACCTTTCAAAGGGAGACAGGAAACCATGCTGGGAATGCCACATGATTTCCGGACATCAACTTTAATTAAGGCGTTATTATAAATCCTGCAGCACACTATCTCATTTATGCTTGTTGAAAGGACAAAGTTTTGGTTGATAGGAGACTTGTGTCTACTTATGTCTTTTTACAGCAAACACAAAACTGAAGTATTGGGGGGAGGACTAAAACCATAATATAACAAATGGGCTAATTTTCTTGTGGGCGTTGGTTTGCTCACAGGCTGGATGGCTAGAGACTGGAGCAGGCTTATACTAAAGGTAGGGGTTTGAATGCCGTACTGGCTGCAGTCGTGCATGGAGGCCTGCCTCCCCACCTTATCCCATGCTTGATGCAGAGTGGTGTCCCTCAAGCTATATAACCAATTGTCTCTCTCCAATGGAGAGAGAAGTTCTGTGGCCATTTGTGGTCTCTGGCTAATTACCAATTACCATTTGCTTCCTTAGCAGAGCAGTGCATACCAGCAGAGTGCATTTATTACACAGCTAGCCCAAATTTCCATCCATTAAAATTAATGGGTATAAAACAGACCGGCTGTGTAACGGGCGCACTAACTTCACTACCACTATTCTTTTATTTGTTGCTAACATGCAGGGTTCTTTGCCAGGATTGCAAAAGTGGAAAATTACTCCTTATATCTCTTAATAAAAGATATGACTTTGGAATGTATCAACTTAAACAGTATTTTATGTTTTTACAATGCATATATATCATTTTTATCTTATTTCCATTTTAAGTGCTGCAACTTCCATTTGTGCAGTCACTTCCCTTTGGTATAATTGAAGCAACAGTGGAATGAATGTCCATTCCAGACAGGTGATCTCTTTTTGCAAATGATCTGCAAGAACAATAACAGAGCTACTAATGCTTCAATAATTAAGAATATATATCTGAGCACTTTTCCTTGCATTCTGGAGCTCAGCCAATAAAAGTAAAATGATAATGAAAAAGCAGAAAAGGGGTTGGTGGACAATGTTAATTTCTCTTTGTTCTAATTGTTTACTCCAAACGCATATTTTACATGCACGAATGGTGTCCCACAGAAAACAAAATGGATAAAAAATAATACTTGGGGAAGATTGCACCCATAAGTGCAATGCAGAACAATGCTACTGATTGTTGGAAGATAGTTAATTCATTTTCAAAACCCATGCCTGCGGATTAGAAATAAAAATTGCAGCTACTATCAGTCCGTATTCAGGGGTGTTATTTATTTACTTATTTTTAATTTAGAGTATCCAATTAGTTTTTTACAATTGAGGGACAGTTTAGCATGGCCAATCCACCTAACCTGCACATCTTTTTGTGTTGTGGGGTGGGACCCACGCAGACACGGGGAGAATGTGCAAACTCCACATAGACAGTGACCAGGGGCCAGGATCTAACCCGGGCCCTCGCCACCAGGAGGCACTGTGCCACCGTGCCTCACGAGTGTTATTCATTGCACGGAGTAGTTGCTCCTTCCTAATAGGAATTAACTTTCATAGATTTCATTGAATTTACAGTGCAGAAGGAGGCCATTCGGCCCATCGAGTCTGCACCGGCCCTTGGAAAGAGCACCCTATCCAAGCCCACACCTCCATCCTATCCCCATAACCCAGTAACCCCAATTTTGGATACTAAGGGCAATTTACCATGTCCAATCCACCTAACCTGCATATCTTTGGACTGTGGGAGGAAACCGGAGCACCTGGAGGAAACCCACGCACACACGGGGAGAACGTGCAGACTCCGCACAGACTGTGACCCAAGCCGGAATCGAACCTGGGACCCTGGCGCTGTGAAGCAATTGTGCTAACCACTATACTGCCCAAAACCTGTTTTGCTTTCTTTCTCCCACCTTCCCATTTACTTATTTTAAACTAACTGGAATGTGGAGAAGCCTGGAAGATAAAGCTAAAACTAAATTAGCAAAGGATTGAGTTGCTAAATTACATTTTCATTGACACACTGTGGGATAACTAAACATAAGAATATCTTGGCGATGATATGGGGTTTTACAGCATCTTGTTACTTAAAATTCATTTTGATTTCAAGACTGTTAATTGGAGCACTTTCTGTGTGGCATCCCCTGCAGTCTACAATCTATTAAACTTCCTCTAACTCTTTGAAGCATTTTAACTTTGTCGGATATCTCATGACTTTGGTGACCTTGTCCCTGAGACCGTTTTTGGTGTATTTGTTTCACCTCCTCCTGAGCCAGGAACTATTAGCTACCACCCTACAAGGCTGCCAGGCATTCCTCTGCCACAGTTTTGTCATCCAGCCTATGGGAGGTTTGCAAGAATAGCCCCGAGTTGTCTGTCATCTAATTTTATTTCCCTCCCTGTGGGCAAGCGGGGAGTATCTTGTTGGGGAATCCGCCTCTTGGGATGGCCATGATCAGAATCTCATGATACGGGAAATCATCAGCATTAATGCATGTCATACTACTTTGTGACACACTTCATTGCACGCTATAAATAATCTGATTTTCTGCATCAATTAATTTCTTTGAGTACTTTATGCATTTTAAGCATCTGCATTTTGCTAGTAGTTGATATTTGGATATAGTTTGATCTTTCAACCAGATATTTATTTTGTAGATCATGACTGTAACACAGTATGTACCGAAACTGTATATCAGTGACTCCATACATAAAGAACTTTTTTTGTGACTGGATCAAACACTGCTCCTTTCGGCAAGTCAGTAGCATGATCATAGGAATAGGGAATTCAACTGGAAGAATGAGTTTGAGATATTTGCAGCCAGAACTCCCATGCAGA
The DNA here is from genome assembly GCF_047496885.1 of Scyliorhinus torazame. Lineage (NCBI taxonomy): Eukaryota > Metazoa > Chordata > Chondrichthyes > Carcharhiniformes > Scyliorhinidae > Scyliorhinus > Scyliorhinus torazame. The sequence goes on from NC_092725.1 coordinate 134,057,787, forward strand.
GTAAAACATTTTTAAACATAGACATATCAAGGTACATGGTAGTGCGCTGCTTATTATGCTAACAACCGGGTGATTCCAGAGGCCAGGACTAAGAGTCCAGTCAGCATATCATAGATCATAGAATTTACAGTGCAGAAGGAGGCCATTCGGCTCTTCAAGTCTGCACCGGCTCTTGGAAAGAGCACCCTACCCAAGGTCAACATCTCCACCCTATCCCCATAACCCAGTAACCCCACCCAACACTACGGGCAATTTTGGACATGAAGGGCAATTTATCATGGCCAATCCACCTAACCTGCACATCTTTGGACTGTGGGAGGAAACCGGAGCACCCGGAGGAAACCCACGCACACACGGGGAGGATGTGCAGACTCTGCACAGACAGTGACCCAAGCCGGAATCAAACCTGGGACCCTGGAGCTGTGAAGCAATTGTGCTATCCACAATGCTACCGTGCTGCCCTCAAATCCTGCCATGGTATTTCGAGAATTTAAACCCAGTTAGAAACAGCTGGAGTTTAAATGACTCCAATCCTTTGAGTTGACACTTAACTTCTCTTTTTTTTGGAAGTATTTTAATACGATGCAATCCCCATTGCTCGACCAATCAGGACCTTCTCAGTACAATTTAGGACGGGCAAAATATAGCTTTGCAGACACCTACACCCGAGAATGAATTTCAAAACTCTTTTTGAAGACCAGCAAACCCTCCTTTAACACTGTTCACGTCTGCTTCATGGGGTGCTAACCAAGAAATGGCCATTCAAATTCCAGATACATCTGGTCAGCTCGTTTTCCGAGGGAACAGAATTTCTGACTGTACACCTCCCACTAACTGGTACACAATTAAAATAGCCCTTTGTACTGCCCCGTAGTCAGCGGCACTTTCCACAGGAAGGAGGGAGTAAACCTCGTACCCTGTCGTTGTTTCAGGCTGAACCACGCAATTCGCCATCGCTGCATCCTGTCCAGTCCCAAATTGAGCTTAGGAATCCTCTTATTCAAAGACTGGTCACCTCCAACTCTCTGACATTGTCCACTTCCTGCCCATTTAAACTAACTGCGAATGCCGAAAATCTGAAACGAAAGAAGAATGCACTGCAAAGATTCAGTGGTTCATCTGACAAGCAAGAAGATAAGTGAACTGCTTCTATCTGAACAGTGACCTGAAACTTCAGTGATCAGTGTTTCCTCCATTTTCTGCTTCAACTGTTCTTCTATTTTACACAGATCTTTATTCTTTCAATGTTTTTGATCATCACCATTTTCACTTCTTCCAAGCACTTCAAAAATTCTGATTTGGGCATTTTATCAATTATCTCTCTTCGTTTTATCTATTTGTTCAGCTTCATCAAAACTCCTTTATCTTCCGGTTTTTAGCTTGAATGAAAAGCCTAGATCTGAAAAAGTTAAATTGTCTTTTCGTTTTGCAGATACAAATATTCCTGCTGAGTACATTTTCCATTTACAGCTGCATTTGTCACCTGTGACTTCAGCATCTCACACATCTGTAATAATCAAAAACATGGCTTGTCATGGGTAGGAATGTAGCGCACAAAGACTCCGTGAGACGAATAGAGTGAAGTCGATGAGGCTTTATTAAGCGGGTCTGTTCCCCCGCAGCTCGATAGTAAACTGGCCTGCGGGGGAAGACTCCGGCTTCTTATACTCCGCCTTCAGGGCGGAGCTAGAGGTCAACGGCCAACCAGGACCCGGGATCTGTCAGCCAATGACATTAGGGCTTCCAGTCCCACATGACCCCCAATACATACTACCACAAGGAAAATCTGAAATTATACTGTCTGGGACCAATCTGATGTTTGCCCTTTGAGGAAAAGGTGACCATGTCCATCATCTGGGGTGTTTGGTAGGATTCTGGTGGGTACCTAGATTATTGCTGGGGCTGAAGGTTGAGCCGTGAAGGTTCAGCTGCAAATAGGACAGGATACAGCAGACGATTGAGTTTTGGATGAGTTGCTGACTCAGAGTTTGCTCTCCTTGCCCTTGATATGCCCTTTCTTTTGAAGGAGGCTGCACACATTTATATTTGGTTCCGTGAGGAGCAGTGATCCTGGGTTAGCTTCTTCTGGAACTCAGGTTCATTAACAAATTGCTGTGAAGAGTTTAGAGTGTCCTTGTAGCTCTTCCTTTGACCACCAGGACAGTGCACTTCAGACTCAAAGCTCTCCGTTGAAGATTTGCTTTGGTAAGTGAGTGTCACGCATGCTGGCTACACGACAGACAGGAAAGACCTACCAGTGATGGGGGCATAGCAGCATACAGTTGGGAGGGAGTTGCTCTGCGGGACCTCAACACTGACGCTGGACCCCATGAAGTCTCATGGCATCAGGTCAAGCCAAGAAAATCTCCTGTTGATTACCACCTATTGCAGCTCCCCTCCTCGGCTGATGAATCATCACTCCTCCATGTTGAACACCGATTGGATGAAGTGTTGAGGGTGGCAAGGGCACAGAATTTACTCTGGGTGGAGGACTACAGGACTGCTTGCATGCTAAAAAGCATATGCCGCATGTGATAGACAATGTTCGGATGATGCCCTAATTATTAGCAATTTGTAAAACTGAGGAAATGTTGCTGCATCACAGAGTAATAACACTGGCCAATCGGTATCTTTTATGTTCAAAGAACTTAAAGTTACAAACAGAATTAACCACATTCGCAACAAAGAAATAGCTTTTCAATTAACAGTTACAACAGTTCTTAAGAATAGAGAAAACCTTAACTTTCTTTCTAAACCTGCCTCGATATTCCAATAAAGCAAACTAATATAATTCAAACAACGCTTATGAATAATGTTAACAACCAGGGTTTTACTTGTTTTTCACTGTGCAGAATCTTTGGAGAGAGAACATTCCAGGGCCAGAAGCTTTGGAGAGAACCTTTCAGTATCAAACTGAAACACCTTTGTTCAGATGAGAGTTTTAGAACCAACTGCTTTTTCATTAACCTCCCATTAACTACATCATCTGTACCCAAAATGGAAGGCATTCTTTTGTGTCTTCTTACAAGATGTCCCTTGACTTGTTTAGCCAGGACCAAACTCAATACCCCTCAAAAATATCGAACACCCCAGGGATCCTTCAAACATATACAATATTCCATTAGCTAGCTATCTGTAAACAAGTAACTGGTTCTCAAGTTCCATTGGCAGACCACTTCACCTACAAATCAATGACTGCCACACTTTTATAACTCCTTAATCACCGTTCTAGCAGTCATACTGTCTGTAAGCCACCTAATCCAGGTTTTAATAACATTACTGGAAAAAAAAAGACAATTTCTTACATTCATCACAGAGTTAAGCAATCCCACAGCCAACACATCGGGTCTAAGCTCTGCCGTCTTGCCACATCCATTTGTGAACAGTGGTGGACAGTCAAACAACTAACTGGAGGAGGAGACTCCATAATCATCCCCATCCTCAATGATGGGGGAAACCAGCACATTGGTGCAAAAATCAAAGCTCACACAGAAACATCGGCGCTTATCTGCCACGTCTGTGGGATAAATTGAGACAATCTTTACGTTAGCCTACATTACAAGAGCACCAATGCTTCAAAAAATACCTCACTGGCTCTAAAGCACTGTGTAATGTCTTGACATCATGAAAGGTAATATTAATGCAAGTTTTTATTTTTCTTTCCTATATCCATTGTAAAATATCATGGTAGTTTGCTGTGAATTGGTGAATAATGGTGAATAATTGCCAAGGATCTTTCTTCGGGCAGAGAACTCAAGAAGAAAAAGATACATGGGTATCTTAAATTCAACCTTCATTAATATATACCGTAGAGATGCACTTCCACGGACTTCATTAGAAAGACAAAAGGTATTTATTAATAGGAAAGCAGCAGCCTCGTGTCTATAGCTAGCTCCTAAAATTTCTCTTTGCCTTAGAGACTTTCTCACCATGGGATGATTTTATACTCTGTGTCCCGATTGGTTGCACAGGCCATGTGACCCTTACTCTGCTGTGTTGCCCTTAAATGGACAATCACCACATATACCTACCACATATAATGGCAGTCCACACCTAATGAACGAAGTAACCACATCAGGTTATGACATAACCATGCTTAAGTAAAGAAAGCCAATTGTCAATGGCTTATAAAGTCAAGATTGAGGAAGTTTCATAAGTCAGTTCTCTAGTAAATGATCATTTTTAAACAATAGCCCTCCTGGCAATGCTTCTGAGTGATCTGGCAGTTTTAATAGAGTGGACATTGGAAGATTTGTGATGCAGCCTGACATTTTCCACAATCTGAAATATTTGTGGTTTAAATAGACTGCAAAAATTAAACGAAGAAAATCTATAAATTCCAAATTTGATTTCAAAGATCTCCAAATATAAATGCCAAGTTTGACACGTCCTGGAATTTCAGTTCAACATTCTTGTCATGAAAGAATTGGGGCAGTACTTTGTGTCGTCCTACCCTGTGGTGGGGGTGGGAGAGGGACGGGAGTGGGGTGGGGGCCGAGATGGGGGACGTCTCGCTCCTTCCCTCATTCCCAATTACAGAATTGTCCCTGATGGTCTTCTCAACGTTAGTATGTGATTATACCTTTGGTACCTAGCCCTAATTTCTGACAACGCTCAAGTTAATTTTCAATAAGTGTCCTCGTTCTTTTGTAACTGACACTTATGCAATTAAATCACATATACAACATATACTCATAGGAGCCTGAACTCGACTGAAATTAAATATAGCTCCCAGCACCTGCCATGATAGGCTGCTGCATAGGATATGCCAGATATTTTAAATGTTAAAGGGGCATGAACTTCATAAAAGGTGTTTGGAATCTTTGATTCACTTACAAATAAATATGAATCCGATTAAATCCATCGCTGACATATTAGAACAAGGTTGTTAGAAATAATGTGTAGTTCCCCCCTATTCCCGAGATTTAATTGGTGTTCCGTGATAAACAGTGACCTGCGAACAGCTCAGTGGCTTGAAGAATTTCTCACTCTCAAGAAAAGAATGGAGCTTTCATTCTTACAAGGAAAAAAGATTGATCCTGAAGAGGATTTGATTTTCATAGATCATCCTCAGCACGTAGAAAAACCGTGAGCGTCCTGCATATACTGGGCACTTCCTGTAAGCATCGCACAGCTGCCCGTTCAGAATAAAACAAAAATAAACCAATATTCGAGAGATAGGAGGGGCGATTCTCCGAGCCCCGCGCCGAGGTGCGGAGAATCGCCGCCATTTGCGCCGGCGCGATTGGCCGGCCGTGGGCCGCTGGAATTGGCGGGGTCGCCGATTCTCTGGCCCGGATGGGCCGAGCGGCCGCTCCAACATGACAGGTTCCCGCCGGCGCCGTTCACCCCTGGTCGCTGCCGGCGGGAACTCTGTGCGAACGGTCGGGGCGGCGGCCTGTGGGGGTGGGGGGGGGGGGGGGGGCTCCTTCACCTCCGATGGGGTCTGGCCCGCGATCGATTCTGGCCCATGTGGGGTCGGGGCCGGCGCGCGTAAGAAGTTCCCCGCGCATGCGCAGGATGGTGTGGCCCAACTGCGCATGCGCGGGTTGGCGCAGCGCCCATTTGGCGCCGCGTAAGAAGGCTGGAGCTGGGTTAACCGTTCCAGCGCCGTGCTGTCCCCCTCTGGGGGCCAGAATAGGTTGTGCCAGGGCCCTGTTCGTGCCGTCGTGGAATGCGACGGCGTTCAAGATGGTGCAAACGCTTGGCCTCCATATCGGAGAATCGCACCCAGGGAATATACAAAAGAAGAGAGGGGAATGCTGTGAGAATAATCAACTTTCTAAGTTTGCAGTGCATCACAGATATGGTTGCATTGTCAGCTGGGCGACTGTGACCAGAAGCCTCGGCAAATGAGCTGGGCGGCACAGTAGCACAGTTGCTTCACAGCTCTGGGGTCCCGGGCTCGATTCCCAGCTTGGGTCACTGTTTGTGTGGAGTCAGCATGTTCTCCCATATTCTTCTATGTGTCTGGCGTAGGTTTCCTCCCAAAGATGTGCAGGTTAGGTGGATTGGCCACGCTAAATTGCCCTTAGTGTCCAAAAAGGTTAGGTGGGGTTACTGGGTTATGGGGATAAGTGTGGGTTAAATGGGAAGCTCTTTCCCAGGGCCAGTGCAGACTCGATGGGCCGAATGGCCTCCTTCTGCACTGTAAATTCTATCATTCTACTAGAGTTCAATCAATTCCCACTGCTGGTGGGGAATTGCAATTCGGTCAAATACATCTGGGTTAAAAATGTTTAGTGTCAGTCAGCGATGGTGATATGAGGAGGTCTTATGGCGTAATTGAGTCCCTACATCCGGGACAGAAGCTCTTGATTCAAGTCCCACTTCAAGGCTTGAGGGCCACGCTCGTTATGTAGCCAAACAGGTTGATTATCAGCCTGCAACAACCTTCCAATATGCCTGATGGCAGGCAGTAAGATCAGGGGAGTCCTTTGGTCAGCCTTACTGCAGAAGGGCACGGCCAATCATGCATGACTCCTGAAGAAGGAGCGATAAGGGCCATTAAATTAATGGACTTCTGTAAAAACCCACCTGGTTTCACTGAAGTCCTTTCAGAAAAGAAATTTGCTGTCCTTAGCTGGTCTATGATCTCTCGACCCACAACAATGTGATTGATTGTAAAATGTCTTGGGAAATTATATTCAGGGAAGGCGCGTCATCACCGCTTTCTCCAGGGTAATTAGCGCTGGGCAACCGGCCCTTGTCTTGCAGGTAATACCCACATCCCTAGAATGAACAAAAAGGAGTTACGGGGTAGCGAATGCACAAATCAAAAGTAAGGAATGAAGGTAGAATCGTGGAACCCGTACAGTGCAGCAGGAGGCCATTCGGCCTATCGAGTCTGCACCGACCCTTTGAACGAGCACCCTACCCAGGCCCATGCCCGTAACCCCGCCTAATCATTTTGGACACTAAGGGACAATTTAGCGTGGCCAATCCACCTAACCTTCACATCTTTGGACTGTGGGAGGAAACCGGAGCACCCGGAGGAAACCCACGCAGACAGGGGGCGAATATGCAGATTCCACACAGACAGTGACCCAAGCCGAGAATCAAACCCATGTGAGGCAGCAGTGCTAACCACTGTCCCGCCGTGGTTGCATTCATTCGGCTGTGCTGATGAATGCAGGATGAAAAACCTCAAAGGAATATGTCCAGACGTTGTACCTTTCTCGAATAAACAGAAGTAGTTAGCATACTCAACGTTCTGCAGTGCTGTGCATTACATGGGACAACGCCCATACATTGTGAAACGCGTGTATGCTCCAACACAGCAGGAGCAATAATGGAATGTTGGCCGTTTATCACTTTAAAAGGCACCCACTTCGTGCAAATACCACATGCAACACAACTGCACGGTAGCACGATGGTTAGCACTGTGGCTTCACAGCGCCAGGGTCCCAGGTTCGATTCCCCGCTGGGTCACTGTCTGTGCGGAGTCTGCACGTTCTCCCTGTGTCTGTGTGGGTTTCCTCCGGATGCTCCGGTTTCCTCCCACAAGTCCCCAAAGACGCGCTGTTAGGTGAATTGGACATTCTGAATTCTCCCTCTGTGTACCCGAACAGGCGCCGGAATGTGGCGACTAGGGGCTTTTCGCAGTAACGTCAATGCAGTGTTAATGTAATCCTACTTGTGACAATAAAGATTATTGTTATTTATTATAACTGATCGATTATTCCAAATGTATTGATTTGCTCAAAACAGAGCAGCAAATCAGAACTGAAGAGATAATGGACTATTCAAACCGAAAGACAACTTAAATGTTTGAAAGATTTCGCACCGGAAATCAATTCTTATTGTTACACTTCCTTTCTTCCAGTTCTGACATACACCTCCGTTCGCACCCCTCGATCATGCCTGTGTTAACAATGGTGAGCTGAACTACCGATGTTGACCATAATATTTACCTTTCAACCCTCCAACCATAGATGGCACTGCTACTTTTGCAAATGAGCCTATCTACTAATTCTGAGGTTCCTTTGCATTACAAGGTTCTATTTTTAATATAGTTTAACACCGTTATTAAACATATAATTTAGTTTCCATCATTTTCTTGGTTTATGTAATGTAACAGAAGCAGGAAAGAATAACTTTAAAAATTAGACACATATATCTTTAATTTTTACTATCTGTGTGCTATTCTGCCGAAGGCCATTTCCTTCTCTGCAAATACATTCTATTACAATTTTCCCCGCTGCATCCGGAAAAAAAATATTAATGCTATCCACATCATGGCAACCCAACTTACAACATTTCACAGGAAAATTAACATTTTATCCGAGTGAAGCACTACTAAATATTTAGGGAATTTTTAATCAATTTAATTAATCTCCGTCCATTCCCTTCTGCCTCTGTGTGAATTTCCCGCACAGCTGCACAAGATGCACATATTTGGAGAAGCATTAGTAATAGTTGATGTAAACAATATGCGCATCAGTTAGGCAGCGTTTCTACACATGCACACAGCCCCTGATGATATTGCTCCGCACATGAGTGGGTTTTGGTTGCAATAGCGGCGCGGTGGCACAGTAGTTAGCACCGCTGCCTCAGAGCGCCAGGGACCCGGGTTCGGTCCTGATTTGGGGCGACTGCCTGTGTGGAGTCTACACGTTCTTCCCACGTCTGCGTGGGGTTTGCTCAGGATGCGCCCGATTAGCTGGATTGGCCATGATAATAAATTGCCCCCTAGTGCCAAAAAGATGAAGTGGGGTTACGGGGTTGGGTTGGGGGAATGGGCCGAGTAAGGTGCTCTTTCAGAGGGTCGGTGCCGACTCGACGGGTCGGATGCCCTCTTCCTGCATGTAGGAGCTCGATCATCCCAATAGAATACATTTCATCTTTCGCCGCATCTGCAAGTGGTGGTGACGGCGCCATTGGCAATTTTCCGTTTTACATTTCCATTTCTGTGTTGGACTTAGAGGCATTTGCTTGCTTGTGTCAGTGGGCGCAATTGGGTCGGTTCTTGTCTGAACCTGGTTTCGGAGGCACATATATTTCATACTGACATGGTGTAATTGTGAGTAAAATTATTGATGCCCATCCATCTGAAAAGCCTCAGTTTTGAATGGATATTTTCTCACGGAGTGACAAATAGGAGTACTTTATGACTAGAACCTTCACAAATAGACAGCGCAGCGATTGTAGAAAATCAAATGGAATTCGGGAAAATGGGGATGGGGTGAAATTGAGGTCCAAGGTCAGCCACGGCCCTGGAGAGAATGATGGTGAGCCGTAGAGTCTATAGGATCCCTACAGTGCAGAAGGAGGCCATTCGGCCCATTGGGTCTGCACCTGCCGTCCGAAAGAGCACCTTACCCAGGCCCACTCTCCCACTCGATCACCCTAATCCCACCTAACCCGCACATCTTTTGTGGCTGTGGGAGGAAACCGGAGCACCCGGAGGAAACCCAGTCATGGGGCGCTCGTGCAAACTCCACCCAGCCAGTCACCCTAGGCCAGAATCGAACCCGGGCCCCTGGTGCTGCGAGGCAGCGGTGCTAACCACTGCGCCACCGTGCCACCTTCCCAGGAACAGGCTCACGGGGGCCACAGGGACTACTCCTGTTCTTATTTCTCGTGTTTTCCTGATCCTAGTCAGCGATTTGTCTGGTAGTTCTGAGTTTGGCTGTCTTTATCCAAAACAAAAAAAGCAAGAACTTTGGAATCTTTTTTGAGATACGTTCTGACAGGAAAGCTATTCCGAAGAGTGAGAAGGCGTTTGAGCCAGCAAGTTGAAGCTGCAGCATGACATGCCGATGCCCAATGAGTTCTCCACTCCCTGTGACCTTTCCGGAGGCTTCTCAGGGAGGACGGTCAGCCTCCCTGTAGGACAGGCAATTAGGTCATTTAAGCATTCAATTGAGAGATTCTTTGTGACAACATGGTAATTTTATTAGATCGTTGTTTTGTCGGTCAGAATCTGAGTATTGCTGAATAAAGAAATGTGCTGTCAAAACTTTTCATCTTCCACTCATCAGGCCAGAATTGTAAGAATACCAATTGGAAAGAAGACAACAACTTATACTGCATGAGGAGGGAATGCCGATTGTTTGAATGTGTGGGGCCCTTTTGTGAGGGCCACGAAGAATCCAGCACGAGTTGTAGAATAGAAAGAAATAACATTTATTTACAATTACACATACATACAACAGCAACAGCAGTGCTCTCATGCTGCTCACTCCTCTCTAGCTGGTTCCATACTGGCCAGTTCTATTTATGCAGGTACTCTGCTAATGGTTTCTCCGCCCCCCCTCATTGGGGAAGATCATACTCCCTAAGATATGTGGGATTGCCATTAGTCCCCAGCCAGTGGTAAGCAGGCAGGTTGTAACAATGTCTCAACAAATTGAGCAACAGGCGACAATAGCTGCTACTATGCGAAACACAGGGCCCTATGTGTGAATAGATGTAACTTCTAGCACTCAGGTGGGAGTCACACAGTGAGCCAGACAGATAATCTTGAATTGCTTGTCAGTGTAGTTCTCAGCACAATCAGGATTGTTCAGCAAGGGTGGCAAATCACAGAATCATATCTAATGTTGGACAGGACAGGATTCTCCGATCTCCCAGCCCCGTGTTTCCCGGTAGTGGGAGCTGGCACGCCGCTCAAATCGCGACGGGATTCTCTGGTCGCGCTGCCGTAAATGGGATTTCCCAATGAAGCTGGGAAACTCCCGGGAAGGAGTGTGCTGCCGGTGGGACTGGCCAGAGAATTCCAGCCTATGTTTTGACTTTTGCAAGCACAAGCTGGCTGGGTGTGGTCAGGGCTTTGCCTGTTGCAAACAGCCTGTTGGATACGATCCACCAGTCATTGGGATCTGCGGCCTACTTACCTGAAATCACGCTGGCACTGAAATTCACTTGCCACATTACTCTTTTGTGCGACAGGCAGAACATCTTTTGGGGTTGACGGCAGGTAATCTTCCATTCTTCCATTATTTGTTACCATGTTTACTGATGTGACTGTTAAGCCCCTATAATGTTAAGTTCATTGTCCGTAAGTGCCAAGGACATATAAACTTTGTGTTAAAGGCTGAGTGTGTTTCACTTGTTTTCGAGGTGCAGGACGCTCCAGTGTCTCATGCAGTGTGTGAGGGGTTGCAAATATTAGAGTATAGGTACTGAGTGGACTTTGCGTTCAATGGAACGGGTCACTACAAATGCCTGGTAAGGGGGCTGCACCCCTGGACTGAGGCAAACACAGAGTCATGGCAGCTCAGCTGAATGTATGTTGAATCATGGCCCCCGTGGTGTTCCAGAGCTCCCTGAAGTTTCCAGCAGTATGCTTCCACATCCTCACTGTGTTCTTCCCAGGTTCCTCTTCCAATCCACCACTAGAGTGACCTGCACCCTGCAGAGCCGGGTCTATACCTCACCCTCCAATGCCAGGGACAAATTTTGGAGAGCACAGATTACAACAATCACGCAATGGGGGATATTGAAGTGCATCCACCCAAATGGTCCAGATGTCTGAATCTCATCTTCAGCAGACTAACGGTCCTCTCTATCAGTGCCCTTGTGGAGGTGTGACTGCTATTATACCTCTCCTCTGCCTCTGTCCTCGGGTTCTGACTCCTATTCAATGGATAGCACTTGTCACCCAGCAGCCACCCACCCAGTCGAGATGAAGGGATGAACAGGCTTGGGACCTGTGAGCATCGCAGGATGTGAGCATCGCAGGAGGTGAGTATCGCAGGACGTGAGCATCGCAGGACGTGAGCATCGCAGGAGGTGAGTATCACAGGACGTCAGCATCGCAGGACGTGAGCATTGCAGGACGTGAGCATCGCAGGACGTGAGCATCGCAGAATGTGAGCATCGCAGAACGTGAGCATCGCAGGACGTGAGCATCGCAGGACGTGAGCAGCGCAGGACGTGAGCATCGCAGAACGTGAGCATCGCAGCAGGTGAGCATCGCAGGACGTGAACTTCGCAGGGCGTGAGCATCGCAGGACGTGAACATCGCAGGAGGTGAGCATCGCAGGACGTGAGCATCGCAGGACATGAGCATCGCAGGACGTGTGCATCGCAGGACATGAGTATCGCAGGACATGAGCATCACAGGACGTGTGCATCGCAGGACATGAGTCTCGCAGGACATGAGCATCGCAGGACGTGAGCATCGCAGGACGTGAGCATCGCAGGACATGAGCATCGCAGGACGTGTGCATCGCAGGACATGAGTATCGCAGGAAGTGAGCATCGTAGGACGTGAGCAACGCAGGACGTGAGCATCGCAGGACGTGCGCATCGCAGGACGTGAGATTCGCAGGACGTGAGCATCGCAGGAAATGAGCATCTTACGACGTGAGGATCGCAGGAAGTGTGAATCGCAGGACGTGAGCATCGCAGCACGTGAGCATCGTAGCATGTGAGCATCGCACGACGTGAGCATCGCAGGACGTGAGCATCGCATGACGTGTGCATCGCAGGACGTGAGCATCGCAGGATGTGAGCATCGCAGGACGTGATCATCGCAGGACGTGAGCATCGAAGGATGTGAGCATCGCACGACGTGAGCATCGCAGGACGTGAGCATCGCAGGACGTGTGCATCGCAGGACGTGAGCATCGCAGGATGTGAGTATCGCAGGACGTGATCATCGCAGGACGTGAGCATTGAAGGATGTGAGTATCGCAGCAGGTGAGCATCGCAGGATGTGAGTATCGCAGGACATGAGCATCGCAGGATGTGAGTATCGCAGGATGTGAGTATCGCAGGACGTGAGCATCGCAGGATGTGAGTATCGCAGCAGGTGAGCATCGTAGGATGTGAGCATCGTAGGACGTGAGCATCGCAGGACGTGAGCATCGTAGGACGTGAGCATCGTAGGACGTGAGCATCGCAGGACGTGAGCATCGCAGGACGAGAGCATCGCTGGACGTGAGCGTCGCAGGACGTGAGCATTGCAGTTCGTGAGCATTGCAGTTCGTGAGCACCGCAGGACGTGAGCACCGCAGGACGTGAACATCGTAGGATGTGAGCATCGCTGGACGTGACTATCACAGGACGTGAGCATCGAAAGACGTGACTATCGCAGGATGTGAGCATCGCTGGACGTGAGCATCGCAGGACGTGAGCATCGCAGGACGTGACTATCGCAGGACGTGACTATCGCAGGACGTGAGCATCGCTGGACGTGAGCATCGCAGGACGTGAACATCGCAGGACGTGAGCATCGCAGGACGTGACTATCACAGGACGTGACTATGGTAGGATGTGAGCATCGCTGGACGTGAGCATCCCTGGACGTGAGCATCGTAGGACGTGAACATCGCAGGATGTGAGCATCGCTGGATGTGAGCATCGCAGGACGTGAGCATCGCAGGACGCGAGCATCGCAGGACGTGAGCATCGCTGGGCGCGAGCATCGTAGGACTTGAGCATCGCTGGACGTGAGCATCGCAGGACGTGAGCATCGCTGGACGTGAGCATCGCAGGACGTGAGCATCGCAGGACGTGAGCATCGCAGGACGCCTGTATCGCAGGACGTGAGCATCGCAGGACGTGAGCATCGCAGGGCGTGAACATCGCAGGATGTGAACATCGCAGGACGTGAGCATCGGAGGACGTGAGCATCGCAGGACGCGAGCATCGCAGGACATGAGCATCGCAGGACGTGTGCATTGCAGGACATGAGTATCACAGGACCTGAGCATCGCAGGACGTGAGCATCGAAGGACGTGAACATCGCAGGACGTGAGCATCGCAGGACCTGAGCATTGCAGGACGTGTGCATCGCAGGACATGAGTATCGCAGGACATGAGCATCGTAGGACGTGCACATCGCAGGACGTGCGCATCGCAGGACGTGACTATCGCAGGATGTGAGCATCGCTGGACGTGAGCATCGCAGGACGTGAACATCGCAGGATGTGAACATCGCAGGATGTGAACATCGCTGGACGTGAGTATCGCAGGACATGAACATCGCAGGATGTGAACATCGCAGGATGTGAACATCGCAGGACGTGAGCATCGCAGGACGTGAGAATCGCAGGACGTGAGCATCGCAGGAAGTGAGCATCCCAGGACGTGAGCATCGCAGGACGTGAGCATCGCAGGACGCGAGCATCGCAGGACGCGAGCATCGTAGGACGTGAGCATCGCTGGACGTGAGCATCGCAGGACGTGAGCATCGCAGGACGTGAGTATCGCAGGATGTGAGCATCGCAGGACGTGAACATCGCAGGACATGAGCATCGCAGGATGTGAGCATCGCAGGCCGTGAGCATCGCAGCACGTGATCATCGCAGGACGTGAGCATCGCAGGACGTGCACATCGCAGGACTTACGCATCACAGGACGTGACTATCGCAGGATGTGAGCATCGCTGGACGTGAGCATCGCAGGACGTGAGCACCGCAGGACGTGAGCATCGCAGAACGTGAGCATCGCAGGACGTGAGCATCGCAGGACGTGAGCATCGCTGGACGTGAGCATCGCAGGACGCGAGCATCGCAGGACGTGAGCATCGCAGGAAGTGAGCATCCCAGGACGTGATCATCGCAGGACGTGAGCATCGCAGGACGTGCACATCGCAGGACTTGCGCATCGCAGGACGTGACTATCGCAGGATGTGAGCATCGCTGGACGTGAGCATCGCAGGACGTGAGCACCGCAGGACGTGAGCATCGCAGAACGTGAGCATCGCAGCATGTGAGCATCGCAGGACGTGAGTATCGCAGGACGTGAACATCGCAGGACGTGAACATCGCAGGACGTGAACATCGCAGGACGTGAGCATCGCAGGACGTGAGCATCGCAGGATGTGAGCATCGCAGGATGTGAGCATCGCATGACGTGAGCATCGCGGGATGCGAGCATTGCAGGATCGGAGCATCGCAGGACGTGAGTATCGCAGGACGTGACTATCGCAGGACGTGAGCATCGCAGGAGGTGAGTATCGTAGGATGTGAGCATCGCAGGACGTGAGCATCGCAGGATATGAACATCACAGGATCTGAGCATCACAGGACGAGAGCATCTCAGCAGGTGAGCATCGTTGTACGTGAGCATCACAGGACGAGAGCATCTCAGCAGGTGAGCATCGCAGTACGTGAGAATCGCAGGGTGTGAGCATCGCAGGACGTGCGCATCGCAGGAAGTGAGCATCGCAGGACGTGATCATCGCAGGATGTGAGCATCGCAGGATTTGAGCTTCGCACAACTTGAGCATCACAGGACGAGAGCATCTCAGCAGGTGAGCATCGCAGTACGTGAGAATCGCAGGGTGTGAGCATCGCAGGCCGTGCGCATCGCAGGACGTGAGCATCGCAGGACGTGGTCATCGCAGGATGTGATCATCGCAGGATTTGGGCTTCGCAGGACGTGAGCATCGCAGGACGTGATCATCGCAGGACGTGAGCATCACAGGGTGTGAGGATCGCAGGACGTGAGCATTGCAGGACGTGTGCATCGCAGGATGTGATCATCGCAGCATGTGAGCATCGCAGGACGTGAACATCGCAGGACGTGAACATCACAGGACGTGAGTATCGCAGGACGTGAACATCGCAGGACGTGAACATCGCAGGACGTGAACATCGCAGGACGTGAGCATCGCAGGACGTGCGCATCGCAGGACGTGAGAATCGCAGGACGTGAGCATCGCAGGACGTGAGTATCGCAGGACATGAGCATCGCAGGACGTGAGCATCGCAGGACGTGAGCATCGCATGACGTGAGCATCGCAGGACATGAGTATCGCAGGACGTGAGCATCGCAGGACGTGAGCATCGCATGACGTGAGCATCGCAGGACGTGAGCATCGCAGGACGTGAACATCGCAGGAGGTGAGCATCGCAGGATGTGAGTGTGGTGGTATGTATTAAGGGTAATACGGTACACCATGAATGCCGAGGAGCCATTGGAGGACAGGTGCTGGATCCCGATTGGATCCGCCGCCTACTGGGCTCCACCCAGAGAGGCGGGGTATAAGAACCTGGGTTAATCCCCGCAGCTGCATTCTGTGACTGAGCTGCTGGGGAACGAGACTGAACAAGTCTGCTCAATAAAGCCTCGATTGAAGTTCTTTACGTCTCGCCTCATGTGTGATCGATGGTGCTACAGTGAGCATCGCAGCACGTCATCATCGCAGGATATGAGCATCGCAGGATGTGAGTATCGCAGGACGTAAACATCGCAGGACGTGAACATCGCAGGACGTGAGCATCGCAGGATGTGAGCATCGCAGGACGTGAGCATCGCAGGACGTGAACATCGCAGGACGTGAACATCACAGGATGTGAGCATCGTAGGACGTGATCATCGCAGGTCCTGAACATCGCAGGACGTGAGCATCGCAGGACGTGATCATCGCAGGGCGTGAGCATCGCAGGATGTGAACACCGCAGGATGTGAGCATCACAGGATGTGAGCATCGCAGGACGTGAACATCGCAGGACGTGAACATCACAGGATGTGAGCATCGTAGGACGTGATCATCGCAGGTCGTGAACATCGCAGGACGTGAGCATCGCAGGACGTGAACATCGCAGGATGTGAGCATCACAGGATGTGAGCATCGCAGGACGTGAACATCGCAGGACGTGAACATCACAGGATGTGAGCATCGTAGGACGTGATCATCGCAGGTCGTGAACATCGCAGGACGTGAGCATCGCAGGGCGTGAACATCGCAGGATGTGAGCATCGCAGGACGTGAGCATCGCAGGATGTGAACATCGCAGGACGTGAACATCACAGGATGTGAGCATCGTAGGACATGATCATCGCAGGTCGTGAACATCGCAGGACGTGAACATCACAGGATGTGAGAATCGCAGGATGTGAGCATCGCAGGACGTGAACATCGCAGGACGTGAGCATCGCAGGACGTGAACATCGCAGGATGTGAGCATCGCAGGACGTGAGCATCGCAGGATGTGAACATCGCAGGACGTGAACATCACAGGATGTGAGCATCGTAGGACGTGATCATCGCAGGTCGTGAACATCGCAGGACGTGAACATCACAGGATGTGAGAATCGCAGGATGTGAGCATCGCAGGACGTGAACATCGCAGGACGTGAGCATCGCAGGACGTGAGCATCGCAGGACGTGAACATCGCAGGACGTGAGCATCGCAGGATGTGAGCATCGCAGGTCGTGAACATCGCAGGACGTGAGCATCGCAGGACGTGAGCATCGCAGGATGTGAACATCGCAGGATGTGAGCATCGCAGGACGTGAACTTCACAGGATGTGAGCATCGCAGGACGTGAGCATCGCAGGACGTGAACATCGCAGGATGTGAGCATCGCAGGATGTGAGCATTGCAGGACGTGAACATCGCAGGACGTGAACATCACAGGATGTGAGCATCGTAGGACGTGATCATCGCAGGTCGTGAACATCGCAGGACGTGAACATCACAGGATGTGAGCATCGTAGGACGTGATCATCGCAGGTCGTGAACATCGCAGGACGTGAACATCGCAGGACGTGAGCATCGCAGGACGTGAACATCGCAGGATGTGAGCATCGCAGGATGTGAACATCGCAGGATGTGAGCATCGCAGGATGTGAACATCGCAGGACGTGAGCATCGCAGGACGTGAGCATCGCAGGGCGTGAGCATCGAAGGACGCGAACATCGCAGGACGTGATCATCACAGGGCGTGAACATCGCAGGACGTGAGCATCGCAGGATTTGGGCTTCGCAGGACGTGAGCATCGCAGGATGTGATCATCGCAGGACGTGAGCATCACAGGGTGTGAGGATCGCAGGACGTGAGCATCGCAGGACGTGTGCATCGCAGGACGTGATCATCGCAGGATGTGAGCATCGCAGGACGTGAACATCGCAGGACGTGAACATCACAGGACGTGAGTATCGCAGGACGTGAATATCGCAGGACGTGAACATCGCAGGACGTGAACATCGCAGGACGTGGGCATCGCAGGACGTGCGCATCGCAGGACGTGAGCATCGCAGGACGTGAGCATCGCAGGACGTGAGTATCGCAGGACATGAGCATCGCAGGACGTGAGCATCGCAGGACGTGAGCATCGCATGACGTGAGCATCGTAGGACATGAGTATCGCAGGACGTGAGCATCGCAGGACGTGAGCATCGCATGACGTGAGCATCGCAGGACGTGAGCATCGCAGGACGTGAACATCGCAGGAGGTGAGCATCGCAGGATGTGAGTTTGGTGGTATGTATTAAGGGTAATACGGTACACCATGAATGCCGAGGAGCCATTGGAGGACAGGTGCTGGATCCCGATTGGATCCGCCGCCTACTGGGCTCCACCCAGATAGGCGGGGTATAAGAACCTGGGTTAATCCCCGCAGCTGCATTCTGTGACTGAGCTGCTGGGGAACGAGACTGAACAAGTCTGCTCAATAAAGCCTCGATTGAAGTTCTTTACGTCTCGCCTCATGTGTGATCGATGGTGCTACAGTGAGCATCGCAGCACGTCATCATCGCAGGATATGAGCATCGCAGGATGTGAGCATCGCAGGACGTAAACATCGCAGGACGTGAACATCGCAGGACGTGAGCATCGCAGGATGTGAGCATCGCAGGACGTGAGCATCGCAGGACGTGAACATCGCAGGACGTGAACATCACAGGATGTGAGCATCGTAGGACGTGATCATCGCAGGTCCTGAACATCGCAGGACGTGAGCATCGCAGGACGTGAGCATCGCAGGATGTGAGCATCGCAGGATGTGAGCATCGCAGGACGTGATCATCGCAGGTCGTGGACATCGCAGGACGTGAGCATCACAGGACGTGAACATCGCAGGACGTGATTATCGCAGGACGTGATCATCGCAGGACGTGAGCATCGCAGGACGTGACCATCACAGGATGTGAGCATCGCAGAACGTGAGCATCGCAGGACGTGAGCATCGCAGGACGTGAGCATCGCAGGACGTGAGCATCGCAGGACGTGATCATCGCAGGGCGTGAGCATCGCAGGATGTGAACACCGCAGGATGTGAGCATCGCAGGATGTGAGCATCGCAGGACGTGAACATCGCAGGACGTGAACATCACAGGATGTGAGCATCGTAGGACGTGATCATCGCAGGTCGTGAACATCGCAGGACGTGAGCATCGCAGGACGTGAACATCGCAGGATGTGAGCATCGCAGGATGTGAGCATCGCAGGACGTGAGCATCGCAGGATGTGAACATCGCAGGACGTGAACATCACAGGATGTGAGCATCGTAGGACGTGATCATCGCAGGTCGTGAACATCGCAGGACGTGAACATCACAGGATGTGAGCATCGCAGGATGTGAGCATCGCAGGACGTGAACATCGCAGGACGTGAGCATCGCAGGACGTGAGCATCGCAGGACGTGAACATCGCAGGACGTGAGCATCGCAGGACGTGAACATCGCAGGACGTGAGCATCGCAGGATGTGAGCATCGCAGGTCGTGAACATCGCAGGACGTGAGCATCGCAGGACGTGAGCATCGCAGGACGTGAGCATCGCAGGATGTGAACATCGCAGGATGTGAGCATCGCAGGACGTGAACATCACAGGATGTGAGCATCGCAGGACGTGAGCATCGCAGGACGTGAACATCGCAGGATGTGAGCATCGTAGGATGTGAGCATTGCAGGACGTGAACATCGCAGGACGTGAACATCACAGGATGTGAGCATCGTAGGACGTGATCATCGCAGGTCGTGAACATCGCAGGACGTGAACATCACAGGATGTGAGCATCGTAGGACGTGATCATCGCAGGTCGTGAACATCGCAGGACGTGAACATCGCAGGACGTGAGCATCGCAGGACGTGAACATCGCAGGATGTGAGCATCGCAGGATGTGAACATCGCAGGATGTGAGCATCGCAGGATGTGAACATCGCAGGGCGTGAGCATCGAAGGACGCGACCACCGCAGGACGTGATCATCACAGGGCGTGAACATCGCAGGATGTGAGCATAGCAGGACGTGAACATCGCAGGACGTGAGCATCGCAGCACGTGATCATCACAGGACGTGAGCATAGCAGGACGTGAACATCGCAGGACGTGAGCATCGCAGCACGTGATCATCACAGGACGTGAGCATCGCAGGACGTGCACATCGCAGGACTTGCGCATCGCAGGACGTGACTATCGCAGGATGTGAGCATCGCTGGACGTGAGCATCGCAGGACGTGAGCACCGCAGGACGTGAGCATCGCAGAACGTGAGCATCGCAGCATGTGAGCATCGCAGGACGTGAGTATCGCAGGACGTGAACATCGCAGGACGTGAACATCGCAGGACGTGAACATCGCAGGACGTGAGCATCGCAGGACGTGAGCATCGCAGGATGTGAGCATCGCAGGATGTGAGCATCGCATGACGTGAGCATCGCGGGATGCGAGCATTGCAGGATCGGAGCATCGCAGGACGTGAGTATCGCAGGACGTGACTATCGCAGGACGTGAGCATCGCAGGAGGTGAGTATCGTAGGATGTGAGCATCGCAGGACGTGAGCATCGCAGGATATGAACATCACAGGATCTGAGCATCACAGGACGAGAGCATCTCAGCAGGTGAGCATCGTTGTACGTGAGCATCACAGGACGAGAGCATCTCAGCAGGTGAGCATCGCAGTACGTGAGAATCGCAGGGTGTGAGCATCGCAGGACGTGCGCATCGCAGGAAGTGAGCATCGCAGGACGTGATCATCGCAGGATGTGAGCATCGCAGGATTTGAGCTTCGCACAACTTGAGCATCACAGGACGAGAGCATCTCAGCAGGTGAGCATCGCAGTACGTGAGAATCGCAGGGTGTGAGCATCGCAGGCCGTGCGCATCGCAGGACGTGAGCATCGCAGGACGTGGTCATCGCAGGATGTGATCATCGCAGGATTTGGGCTTCGCAGGACGTGAGCATCGCAGGACGTGATCATCGCAGGACGTGAGCATCACAGGGTGTGAGGATCGCAGGACGTGAGCATCGCAGGACGTGTGCATCGCAGGATGTGATCATCGCAGGATGTGAGCATCGCAGGACGTGAACATCGCAGGACGTGAACATCACAGGACGTGAGTATCGCAGGACGTGAACATCGCAGGACGTGAACATCGCAGGACGTGAACATCGCAGGACGTGAGCATCGCAGGACGTGCGCATCGCAGGACGTGAGAATCGCAGGACGTGAGCATCGCAGGACGTGAGTATCGCAGGACATGAGCATCGCAGGACGTGAGCATCGCAGGACGTGAGCATCGCATGACGTGAGCATCGCAGGACATGAGTATCGCAGGACGTGAGCATCGCAGGACGTGAGCATCGCATGACGTGAGCATCGCAGGACGTGAGCATCGCAGGACGTGAACATCGCAGGAGGTGAGCATCGCAGGATGTGAGTGTGGTGGTATGTATTAAGGGTAATACGGTACACCATGAATGCCGAGGAGCCATTGGAGGACAGGTGCTGGATCCCGATTGGATCCGCCGCCTACTGGGCTCCACCCAGAGAGGCGGGGTATAAGAACCTGGGTTAATCCCCGCAGCTGCATTCTGTGACTGAGCTGCTGGGGAACGAGACTGAACAAGTCTGCTCAATAAAGCCTCGATTGAAGTTCTTTACGTCTCGCCTCATGTGTGATCGATGGTGCTACAGTGAGCATCGCAGCACGTCATCATCGCAGGATATGAGCATCGCAGGATGTGAGTATCGCAGGACGTAAACATCGCAGGACGTGAACATCGCAGGACGTGAGCATCGCAGGATGTGAGCATCGCAGGACGTGAGCATCGCAGGACGTGAACATCGCAGGACGTGAACATCACAGGATGTGAGCATCGTAGGACGTGATCATCGCAGGTCCTGAACATCGCAGGACGTGAGCATCGCAGGACGTGATCATCGCAGGGCGTGAGCATCGCAGGATGTGAACACCGCAGGATGTGAGCATCACAGGATGTGAGCATCGCAGGACGTGAACATCGCAGGACGTGAACATCACAGGATGTGAGCATCGCAGGACGTGATCATCGCAGGTCGTGAACATCGCAGGACGTGAGCATCGCAGGACGTGAACATCGCAGGATGTGAGCATCACAGGATGTGAGCATCGCAGGACGTGAACATCGCAGGACGTGAACATCACAGGATGTGAGCATCGTAGGACGTGATCATCGCAGGTCGTGAACATCGCAGGACGTGAGCATCGCAGGGCGTGAACATCGCAGGATGTGAGCATCGCAGGACGTGAGCATCGCAGGATGTGAACATCGCAGGACGTGAACATCACAGGATGTGAGCATCGTAGGACATGATCATCGCAGGTCGTGAACATCGCAGGACGTGAACATCACAGGATGTGAGAATCGCAGGATGTGAGCATCGCAGGACGTGAACATCGCAGGACGTGAGCATCGCAGGACGTGAACATCGCAGGATGTGAGCATCGCAGGACGTGAGAATCGCAGGATGTGAACATCGCAGGACGTGAACATCACAGGATGTGAGCATCGTAGGACGTGATCATCGCAGGTCGTGAACATCGCAGGACGTGAACATCACAGGATGTGAGAATCGCAGGATGTGAGCATCGCAGGACGTGAACATCGCAGGACGTGAGCATCGCAGGACGTGAGCATCGCAGGACGTGAACATCGCAGGACGTGAGCATCGCAGGATGTGAGCATCGCAGGTCGTGAACATCGCAGGACGTGAGCATCGCAGGACGTGAGCATCGCAGGATGTGAACATCGCAGGATGTGAGCATCGCAGGACGTGAACTTCACAGGATGTGAGCATCGCAGGACGTGAGCATCGCAGGACGTGAACATCGCAGGATGTGAGCATCGCAGGATGTGAGCATTGCAGGACGTGAACATCGCAGGACGTGAACATCACAGGATGTGAGCATCGTAGGACGTGATCATCGCAGGTCGTGAACATCGCAGGACGTGAACATCACAGGATGTGAGCATCGTAGGACGTGATCATCGCAGGTCGTGAACATCGCAGGACGTGAACATCGCAGGACGTGAGCATCGCAGGACGTGAACATCGCAGGATGTGAGCATCGCAGGATGTGAACATCGCAGGATGTGAGCATCGCAGGATGTGAACATCGCAGGACGTGAGCATCGCAGGATATGAGCATCGCAGGATGTGAGCATCGCAGGACGTAAACATCGCAGGACGTGATCATCACAGGGCGTGAACATCGCAGGACGTGAGCATCGCAGGATTTGGGCTTCGCAGGACGTGAGCATCGCAGGACGTGAACATCACAGGATGTGAGCATCGTAGGACGTGATCATCGCAGGTCCTGAACATCGCAGGACGTGAGCATCGCAGGACGTGAGCATCGCAGGATGTGAGCATCGCAGGACGTGAACATCGCAGGACGTGAACATCACAGGACGTGAGTATCGCAGGACGTGAATATCGCAGGACGTGAACATCGCAGGACGTGAACATCGCAGGACGTGGGCATCGCAGGACGTGCGCATCGCAGGACGTGAGCATCGCAGGACGTGAGCATCGCAGGACGTGAGTATCGCAGGACATGAGCATCGCAGGACGTGAGCATCGCAGGACGTGAGCATCGCATGACGTGAGCATCGTAGGACATGAGTATCGCAGGACGTGAGCATCGCAGGACGTGAGCATCGCATGACGTGAGCATCGCAGGACGTGAGCATCGCAGGACGTGAACATCGCAGGAGGTGAGCATCGCAGGATGTGAGTTTGGTGGTATGTATTAAGGGTAATACGGTACACCATGAATGCCGAGGAGCCATTGGAGGACAGGTGCTGGATCCCGATTGGATCCGCCGCCTACTGGGCTCCACCCAGATAGGCGGGGTATAAGAACCTGGGTTAATCCCCGCAGCTGCATTCTGTGACTGAGCTGCTGGGGAACGAGACTGAACAAGTCTGCTCAATAAAGCCTCGATTGAAGTTCTTTACGTCTCGCCTCATGTGTGATCGATGGTGCTACAGTGAGCATCGCAGCACGTCATCATCGCAGGATATGAGCATCGCAGGATGTGAGCATCGCAGGACGTAAACATCGCAGGACGTGAACATCGCAGGACGTGAGCATCGCAGGATGTGAGCATCGCAGGACGTGAGCATCGCAGGACGTGAACATCGCAGGACGTGAACATCACAGGATGTGAGCATCGTAGGACGTGATCATCGCAGGTCCTGAACATCGCAGGACGTGAGCATCGCAGGACGTGAGCATCGCAGGATGTGAGCATCGCAGGATGTGAGCATCGCAGGACGTGATCATCGCAGGTCGTGGACATCGCAGGACGTGAGCATCACAGGACGTGAACATCGCAGGACGTGATTATCGCAGGACGTGATCATCGCAGGACGTGAGCATCGCAGGACGTGACCATCACAGGATGTGAGCATCGCAGAACGTGAGCATCGCAGGACGTGAGCATCGCAGGACGTGAGCATCGCAGGACGTGAGCATCGCAGGACGTGATCATCGCAGGGCGTGAGCATCGCAGGATGTGAACACCGCAGGATGTGAGCATCGCAGGATGTGAGCATCGCAGGACGTGAACATCGCAGGACGTGAACATCACAGGATGTGAGCATCGTAGGACGTGATCATCGCAGGTCGTGAACATCGCAGGACGTGAGCATCGCAGGACGTGAACATCGCAGGATGTGAGCATCGCAGGATGTGAGCATCGCAGGACGTGAGCATCGCAGGATGTGAACATCGCAGGACGTGAACATCACAGGATGTGAGCATCGTAGGACGTGATCATCGCAGGTCGTGAACATCGCAGGACGTGAACATCACAGGATGTGAGCATCGCAGGATGTGAGCATCGCAGGACGTGAACATCGCAGGACGTGAGCATCGCAGGACGTGAGCATCGCAGGACGTGAACATCGCAGGACGTGAGCATCGCAGGACGTGAACATCGCAGGACGTGAGCATCGCAGGATGTGAGCATCGCAGGTCGTGAACATCGCAGGACGTGAGCATCGCAGGACGTGAGCATCGCAGGACGTGAGCATCGCAGGATGTGAACATCGCAGGATGTGAGCATCGCAGGACGTGAACATCACAGGATGTGAGCATCGCAGGACGTGAGCATCGCAGGACGTGAACATCGCAGGATGTGAGCATCGTAGGATGTGAGCATTGCAGGACGTGAACATCGCAGGACGTGAACATCACAGGATGTGAGCATCGTAGGACGTGATCATCGCAGGTCGTGAACATCGCAGGACGTGAACATCACAGGATGTGAGCATCGTAGGACGTGATCATCGCAGGTCGTGAACATCGCAGGACGTGAACATCGCAGGACGTGAGCATCGCAGGACGTGAACATCGCAGGATGTGAGCATCGCAGGATGTGAACATCGCAGGATGTGAGCATCGCAGGATGTGAACATCGCAGGGCGTGAGCATCGAAGGACGCGACCACCGCAGGACGTGATCATCACAGGGCGTGAACATCGCAGGATGTGAGCATAGCAGGACGTGAACATCGCAGGACGTGAGCATCGCAGCACGTGATCATCACAGGACGTGAGCATAGCAGGACGTGAACATCGCAGGACGTGAGCATCGCAGCACGTGATCATCACAGGACGTGAGCATCGCAGGACGTGAGCATCGCAGGACGTGAGCATCGCAGGACGTGAGTATCGCAGGACATGAGCATCGCAGGACGTGAGCATCGCAGGACGTGAGCATCGCATGACGTGAGCATCGCAGGACATGAGTATCGCAGGACGTGAGCATCGCAGGACGTGAGCATCGCATGACGTGAGCATCGCAGGACGTGAGCATCGCAGGACGTGAACATCGCAGGAGGTGAGCATCGCAGGATGTGAGTGTGGTGGTATGTATTAAGGGTAATACGGTACACCATGAATGCCGAGGAGCCATTGGAGGACAGGTGCTGGATCCCGATTGGATCCGCCGCCTACTGGGCTCCACCCAGATAGGCGGGGTATAAGAACCTGGGTTAATCCCCGCAGCTGCATTCTGTGACTGAGCTGCTGGGGAACGAGACTGAACAAGTCTGCTCAATAAAGCCTCGATTGAAGTTCTTTACGTCTCGCCTCATGTGTGATCGATGGTGCTACAGTGAGCATCGCAGCACGTCATCATCGCAGGATATGAGCATCGCAGGATGTGAGCATCGCAGGACGTAAACATCGCAGGACGTGAACATCGCAGGACGTGAGCATCGCAGGATGTGAGCATCGCAGGACGTGAGCATCGCAGGACGTGAACATCGCAGGACGTGAACATCACAGGATGTGAGCATCGTAGGACGTGATCATCGCAGGTCCTGAACATCGCAGGACGTGAGCATCGCAGGACGTGAGCATCGCAGGATGTGAGCATCGCAGGATGTGAGCATCGCAGGACGTGATCATCGCAGGTCGTGGACATCGCAGGACGTGAGCATCACAGGACGTGAACATCGCAGGACGTGATTATCGCAGGACGTGATCATCGCAGGACGTGAGCATCGCAGGACGTGACCATCACAGGACGTGAGCATCGCAGAACGTGAGCATCGCAGGACGTGAGCATCGCAGGACGTGAGCATCGCAGGACGTGAGCATCGCAGGACGTGATCATCGCAGGGCGTGAGCATCGCAGGATGTGAACACCGCAGGATGTGAGCATCGCAGGATGTGAGCATCGCAGGACGTGAACATCGCAGGACGTGAACATCACAGGATGTGAGCATCGTAGGACGTGATCATCGCAGGTCGTGAACATCGCAGGACGTGAGCATCGCAGGACGTGAACATCGCAGGATGTGAGCATCGCAGGACGTGAGCATCGCAGGATGTGAACATCGCAGGACGTGAACATCACAGGATGTGAGCATCGTAGGACGTGATCATCGCAGGTCGTGAACATCGCAGGACGTGAACATCACAGGATGTGAGCATCGCAGGATGTGAGCATCGCAGGACGTGAGCATCGCAGGGCGTGAGCATCGCAGGACGTGAACATCGCAGGACGTGAGCATCGCAGGACGTGAACATCGCAGGACGTGAGCATCGCAGGATGTGAGCATCGCAGGTCGTGAACATCGCAGGACGTGAGCATCGCAGGACGTGAGCATCGCAGGATGTGAACATCGCAGGATGTGAGCATCGCAGGACGTGAACATCACAGGATGTGAGCATCGCAGGACGTGAGCATCGCAGGACGTGAACATCGCAGGACGTGAGCATCGCAGGATGTGAGCATTGCAGGACGTGAACATCGCAGGACGTGAACATCGCAGGACGTGAGCATCGCAGCACGTGATCATCACAGGACGTGAGCATCGCAGGATGTGAGCATTGCAGGACGTGAACATCGCAGGACGTGAACATCGCAGGACGTGAGCATCGCAGCACGTGATCATCACAGGACGTGAGCATCGCAGGATGTGAGCATCGCAGGACGTGAGCATCGCAGGACGTGAGCATCGAAGGACGTGAACATCGCAGGACGTGATCATCACAGGACGTGAACATCACAGGATGTGAGCATCGCAGGACGTGAACATCGCAGGACGTGAGCATCGCAGGACGTGTGCATCGCAGTATGTGAACATCGCAGGATTTGAGCATCGCGGGAAATGTGCATCGCAGGACGTGAGCATCGCAGGACGTGAGCATCGCAGGTCGTGAACATCGCAGGACGTGAGCATCGCAGGACGTGAGCATCGCAGGACGTGAGCATCGCAGGATGTGAACATCGCAGGATGTGAGCATCGCAGGACGTGAACATCACAGGATGTGAGCATCGCAGGACGTGAGCATCGCAGGACGTGAACATCGCAGGATGTGAGCATCGTAGGATGTGAGCATTGCAGGACGTGAACATCGCAGGACGTGAACATCACAGGATGTGAGCATCGTAGGACGTGATCATCGCAGGTCGTGAACATCGCAGGACGTGAACATCACAGGATGTGAGCATCGTAGGACGTGATCATCGCAGGTCGTGAACATCGCAGGACGTGAACATCGCAGGACGTGAGCATCGCAGGACGTGAACATCGCAGGATGTGAGCATCGCAGGATGTGAACATCGCAGGATGTGAGCATCGCAGGATGTGAACATCGCAGGACGTGAGCATCGCAGGACGTGAGCATCGCAGGGCGTGAGCATCGAAGGACGCGACCACCGCAGGACGTGATCATCACAGGGCGTGAACATCGCAGGATGTGAGCATAGCAGGACGTGAACATCGCAGGACGTGAGCATCGCAGCACGTGATCATCACAGGACGTGAGCATAGCAGGACGTGAACATCGCAGGACGTGAGCATCGCAGCACGTGATCATCACAGGACGTGAGCATCGCAGGACGTGAGCATCGCAGGACGTGAGCATCGCAGGACGTGAGTATCGCAGGACATGAGCATCGCAGGACGTGAGCATCGCAGGACGTGAGCATCGCATGACGTGAGCATCGCAGGACATGAGTATCGCAGGACGTGAGCATCGCAGGACGTGAGCATCGCATGACGTGAGCATCGCAGGACGTGAGCATCGCAGGACGTGAACATCGCAGGAGGTGAGCATCGCAGGATGTGAGTGTGGTGGTATGTATTAAGGGTAATACGGTACACCATGAATGCCGAGGAGCCATTGGAGGACAGGTGCTGGATCCCGATTGGATCCGCCGCCTACTGGGCTCCACCCAGATAGGCGGGGTATAAGAACCTGGGTTAATCCCCGCAGCTGCATTCTGTGACTGAGCTGCTGGGGAACGAGACTGAACAAGTCTGCTCAATAAAGCCTCGATTGAAGTTCTTTACGTCTCGCCTCATGTGTGATCGATGGTGCTACAGTGAGCATCGCAGCACGTCATCATCGCAGGATATGAGCATCGCAGGATGTGAGCATCGCAGGACGTAAACATCGCAGGACGTGAACATCGCAGGACGTGAGCATCGCAGGATGTGAGCATCGCAGGACGTGAGCATCGCAGGACGTGAACATCGCAGGACGTGAACATCACAGGATGTGAGCATCGTAGGACGTGATCATCGCAGGTCCTGAACATCGCAGGACGTGAGCATCGCAGGACGTGAGCATCGCAGGATGTGAGCATCGCAGGATGTGAGCATCGCAGGACGTGATCATCGCAGGTCGTGGACATCGCAGGACGTGAGCATCACAGGACGTGAACATCGCAGGACGTGATTATCGCAGGACGTGATCATCGCAGGACGTGAGCATCGCAGGACGTGACCATCACAGGACGTGAGCATCGCAGAACGTGAGCATCGCAGGACGTGAGCATCGCAGGACGTGAGCATCGCAGGACGTGAGCATCGCAGGACGTGATCATCGCAGGGCGTGAGCATCGCAGGATGTGAACACCGCAGGATGTGAGCATCGCAGGATGTGAGCATCGCAGGACGTGAACATCGCAGGACGTGAACATCACAGGATGTGAGCATCGTAGGACGTGATCATCGCAGGTCGTGAACATCGCAGGACGTGAGCATCGCAGGACGTGAACATCGCAGGATGTGAGCATCGCAGGACGTGAGCATCGCAGGATGTGAACATCGCAGGACGTGAACATCACAGGATGTGAGCATCGTAGGACGTGATCATCGCAGGTCGTGAACATCGCAGGACGTGAACATCAC
Organism: Scyliorhinus torazame; assembly: GCF_047496885.1. Classification (NCBI taxonomy): domain Eukaryota; kingdom Metazoa; phylum Chordata; class Chondrichthyes; order Carcharhiniformes; family Scyliorhinidae; genus Scyliorhinus; species Scyliorhinus torazame. The sequence continues at coordinate 134,087,398 of NC_092725.1, forward strand.
AGGATGTGAGCATCGCAGGATGTGAGCATCGCAGGACGTGAGCATCGCAGGGCGTGAGCATCGCAGGACGTGAACATCGCAGGACGTGAGCATCGCAGGACGTGAACATCGCAGGACGTGAGCATCGCAGGATGTGAGCATCGCAGGTCGTGAACATCGCAGGACGTGAGCATCGCAGGTCGTGAGCATCGCAGGATGTGAACATCGCAGGATGTGAGCATCGCAGGACGTGAACATCACAGGATGTGAGCATCGCAGGACGTGAGCATCGCAGGACGTGAACATCGCAGGACGTGAGCATCGCAGGATGTGAGCATTGCAGGACGTGAACATCGCAGGACGTGAACATCGCAGGACGTGAGCATCGCAGCACGTGATCATCACAGGACGTGAGCATCGCAGGATGTGAGCATTGCAGGACGTGAACATCGCAGGACGTGAACATCGCAGGACGTGAGCATCGCAGCACGTGATCATCACAGGACGTGAGCATCGCAGGATGTGAGCATCGCAGGACGTGAGCATCGCAGGACGTGAGCATCGAAGGACGTGAACATCGCAGGACGTGATCATCACAGGACGTGAACATCACAGGATGTGAGCATCGCAGGACGTGAACATCGCAGGACGTGAGCATCGCAGGACGTGTGCATCGCAGTATGTGAACATCGCAGGATTTGAGCATCGCGGGAAATGTGCATCGCAGGACGTGAGCATCGCAGGACGTGAGCATCGCAGGGCGTGAGCATCGAAGGACGCGACCATCGCAGGACGTGATCATCACAGGGCGTGAACATCGCAGGATGTGAACATCGCAGGACGTGAGCATCGGAGGACGTGAGCATCGCAGGACGCGAGCATCGCAGGACATGAGCATCGCAGGACGTGTGCATTGCAGGACATGAGTATCACAGGACCTGAGCATCGCAGGACGTGAGCATCGAAGGACGTGAACATCGCAGGACGTGAGCATCGCAGGACCTGAGCATTGCAGGACGTGTGCATCGCAGGACATGAGTATCGCAGGACATGAGCATCGTAGGACGTGCACATCGCAGGACGTGCGCATCGCAGGACGTGACTATCGCAGGATGTGAGCATCGCTGGACGTGAGCATCGCAGGACGTGAACATCGCAGGATGTGAACATCGCAGGATGTGAACATCGCTGGACGTGAGTATCGCAGGACATGAACATCGCAGGATGTGAACATCGCAGGATGTGAACATCGCAGGACGTGAGCATCGCAGGACGTGAGAATCGCAGGACGTGAGCATCGCAGGAAGTGAGCATCCCAGGACGTGAGCATCGCAGGACGTGAGCATCGCAGGACGCGAGCATCGCAGGACGCGAGCATCGTAGGACGTGAGCATCGCTGGACGTGAGCATCGCAGGACGTGAGCATCGCAGGACGTGAGTATCGCAGGATGTGAGCATCGCAGGACGTGAACATCGCAGGACATGAGCATCGCAGGATGTGAGCATCGCAGGCCGTGAGCATCGCAGCACGTGATCATCGCAGGACGTGAGCATCGCAGGACGTGCACATCGCAGGACTTACGCATCACAGGACGTGACTATCGCAGGATGTGAGCATCGCTGGACGTGAGCATCGCAGGACGTGAGCACCGCAGGACGTGAGCATCGCAGAACGTGAGCATCGCAGGACGTGAGCATCGCAGGACGTGAGCATCGCTGGACGTGAGCATCGCAGGACGCGAGCATCGCAGGACGTGAGCATCGCAGGAAGTGAGCATCCCAGGACGTGATCATCGCAGGACGTGAGCATCGCAGGACGTGCACATCGCAGGACTTGCGCATCGCAGGACGTGACTATCGCAGGATGTGAGCATCGCTGGACGTGAGCATCGCAGGACGTGAGCACCGCAGGACGTGAGCATCGCAGAACGTGAGCATCGCAGCATGTGAGCATCGCAGGACGTGAGTATCGCAGGACGTGAACATCGCAGGACGTGAACATCGCAGGACGTGAACATCGCAGGACGTGAGCATCGCAGGACGTGAGCATCGCAGGATGTGAGCATCGCAGGATGTGAGCATCGCATGACGTGAGCATCGCGGGATGCGAGCATTGCAGGATCGGAGCATCGCAGGACGTGAGTATCGCAGGACGTGACTATCGCAGGACGTGAGCATCGCAGGAGGTGAGTATCGTAGGATGTGAGCATCGCAGGACGTGAGCATCGCAGGATATGAACATCACAGGATCTGAGCATCACAGGACGAGAGCATCTCAGCAGGTGAGCATCGTTGTACGTGAGCATCACAGGACGAGAGCATCTCAGCAGGTGAGCATCGCAGTACGTGAGAATCGCAGGGTGTGAGCATCGCAGGACGTGCGCATCGCAGGAAGTGAGCATCGCAGGACGTGATCATCGCAGGATGTGAGCATCGCAGGATTTGAGCTTCGCACAACTTGAGCATCACAGGACGAGAGCATCTCAGCAGGTGAGCATCGCAGTACGTGAGAATCGCAGGGTGTGAGCATCGCAGGCCGTGCGCATCGCAGGACGTGAGCATCGCAGGACGTGGTCATCGCAGGATGTGATCATCGCAGGATTTGGGCTTCGCAGGACGTGAGCATCGCAGGACGTGATCATCGCAGGACGTGAGCATCACAGGGTGTGAGGATCGCAGGACGTGAGCATCGCAGGACGTGTGCATCGCAGGATGTGATCATCGCAGGATGTGAGCATCGCAGGACGTGAACATCGCAGGACGTGAACATCACAGGACGTGAGTATCGCAGGACGTGAACATCGCAGGACGTGAACATCGCAGGACGTGAACATCGCAGGACGTGAGCATCGCAGGACGTGCGCATCGCAGGACGTGAGAATCGCAGGACGTGAGCATCGCAGGACGTGAGTATCGCAGGACATGAGCATCGCAGGACGTGAGCATCGCAGGACGTGAGCATCGCATGACGTGAGCATCGCAGGACATGAGTATCGCAGGACGTGAGCATCGCAGGACGTGAGCATCGCATGACGTGAGCATCGCAGGACGTGAGCATCGCAGGACGTGAACATCGCAGGAGGTGAGCATCGCAGGATGTGAGTGTGGTGGTATGTATTAAGGGTAATACGGTACACCATGAATGCCGAGGAGCCATTGGAGGACAGGTGCTGGATCCCGATTGGATCCGCCGCCTACTGGGCTCCACCCAGAGAGGCGGGGTATAAGAACCTGGGTTAATCCCCGCAGCTGCATTCTGTGACTGAGCTGCTGGGGAACGAGACTGAACAAGTCTGCTCAATAAAGCCTCGATTGAAGTTCTTTACGTCTCGCCTCATGTGTGATCGATGGTGCTACAGTGAGCATCGCAGCACGTCATCATCGCAGGATATGAGCATCGCAGGATGTGAGTATCGCAGGACGTAAACATCGCAGGACGTGAACATCGCAGGACGTGAGCATCGCAGGATGTGAGCATCGCAGGACGTGAGCATCGCAGGACGTGAACATCGCAGGACGTGAACATCACAGGATGTGAGCATCGTAGGACGTGATCATCGCAGGTCCTGAACATCGCAGGACGTGAGCATCGCAGGACGTGATCATCGCAGGGCGTGAGCATCGCAGGATGTGAACACCGCAGGATGTGAGCATCACAGGATGTGAGCATCGCAGGACGTGAACATCGCAGGACGTGAACATCACAGGATGTGAGCATCGTAGGACGTGATCATCGCAGGTCGTGAACATCGCAGGACGTGAGCATCGCAGGACGTGAACATCGCAGGATGTGAGCATCACAGGATGTGAGCATCGCAGGACGTGAACATCGCAGGACGTGAACATCACAGGATGTGAGCATCGTAGGACGTGATCATCGCAGGTCGTGAACATCGCAGGACGTGAGCATCGCAGGGCGTGAACATCGCAGGATGTGAGCATCGCAGGACGTGAGCATCGCAGGATGTGAACATCGCAGGACGTGAACATCACAGGATGTGAGCATCGTAGGACGTGATCATCGCAGGTCGTGAACATCGCAGGACGTGAACATCACAGGATGTGAGAATCGCAGGATGTGAGCATCGCAGGACGTGAACATCGCAGGACGTGAGCATCGCAGGACGTGAACATCGCAGGATGTGAGCATCGCAGGACGTGAGCATCGCAGGATGTGAACATCGCAGGACGTGAACATCACAGGATGTGAGCATCGTAGGACGTGATCATCGCAGGTCGTGAACATCGCAGGACGTGAACATCACAGGATGTGAGAATCGCAGGATGTGAGCATCGCAGGACGTGAACATCGCAGGACGTGAGCATCGCAGGACGTGAGCATCGCAGGACGTGAACATCGCAGGACGTGAGCATCGCAGGATGTGAGCATCGCAGGTCGTGAACATCGCAGGACGTGAGCATCGCAGGACGTGAGCATCGCAGGATGTGAACATCGCAGGATGTGAGCATCGCAGGACGTGAACTTCACAGGATGTGAGCATCGCAGGACGTGAGCATCGCAGGACGTGAACATCGCAGGATGTGAGCATCGCAGGATGTGAGCATTGCAGGACGTGAACATCGCAGGACGTGAACATCACAGGATGTGAGCATCGTAGGACGTGATCATCGCAGGTCGTGAACATCGCAGGACGTGAACATCACAGGATGTGAGCATCGTAGGACGTGATCATCGCAGGTCGTGAACATCGCAGGACGTGAACATCGCAGGACGTGAGCATCGCAGGACGTGAACATCGCAGGATGTGAGCATCGCAGGATGTGAACATCGCAGGATGTGAGCATCGCAGGATGTGAACATCGCAGGACGTGAGCATCGCAGGACGTGAGCATCGCAGGGCGTGAGCATCGAAGGACGCGAACATCGCAGGACGTGATCATCACAGGGCGTGAACATCGCAGGACGTGAGCATCGCAGGATTTGGGCTTCGCAGGACGTGAGCATCGCAGGATGTGATCATCGCAGGACGTGAGCATCACAGGGTGTGAGGATCGCAGGACGTGAGCATCGCAGGACGTGTGCATCGCAGGACGTGATCATCGCAGGATGTGAGCATCGCAGGACGTGAACATCGCAGGACGTGAACATCACAGGACGTGAGTATCGCAGGACGTGAATATCGCAGGACGTGAACATCGCAGGACGTGAACATCGCAGGACGTGGGCATCGCAGGACGTGCGCATCGCAGGACGTGAGCATCGCAGGACGTGAGCATCGCAGGACGTGAGTATCGCAGGACATGAGCATCGCAGGACGTGAGCATCGCAGGACGTGAGCATCGCATGACGTGAGCATCGTAGGACATGAGTATCGCAGGACGTGAGCATCGCAGGACGTGAGCATCGCATGACGTGAGCATCGCAGGACGTGAGCATCGCAGGACGTGAACATCGCAGGAGGTGAGCATCGCAGGATGTGAGTTTGGTGGTATGTATTAAGGGTAATACGGTACACCATGAATGCCGAGGAGCCATTGGAGGACAGGTGCTGGATCCCGATTGGATCCGCCGCCTACTGGGCTCCACCCAGATAGGCGGGGTATAAGAACCTGGGTTAATCCCCGCAGCTGCATTCTGTGACTGAGCTGCTGGGGAACGAGACTGAACAAGTCTGCTCAATAAAGCCTCGATTGAAGTTCTTTACGTCTCGCCTCATGTGTGATCGATGGTGCTACAGTGAGCATCGCAGCACGTCATCATCGCAGGATATGAGCATCGCAGGATGTGAGCATCGCAGGACGTAAACATCGCAGGACGTGAACATCGCAGGACGTGAGCATCGCAGGATGTGAGCATCGCAGGACGTGAGCATCGCAGGACGTGAACATCGCAGGACGTGAACATCACAGGATGTGAGCATCGTAGGACGTGATCATCGCAGGTCCTGAACATCGCAGGACGTGAGCATCGCAGGACGTGAGCATCGCAGGATGTGAGCATCGCAGGATGTGAGCATCGCAGGACGTGATCATCGCAGGTCGTGGACATCGCAGGACGTGAGCATCACAGGACGTGAACATCGCAGGACGTGATTATCGCAGGACGTGATCATCGCAGGACGTGAGCATCGCAGGACGTGACCATCACAGGATGTGAGCATCGCAGAACGTGAGCATCGCAGGACGTGAGCATCGCAGGACGTGAGCATCGCAGGACGTGAGCATCGCAGGACGTGATCATCGCAGGGCGTGAGCATCGCAGGATGTGAACACCGCAGGATGTGAGCATCGCAGGATGTGAGCATCGCAGGACGTGAACATCGCAGGACGTGAACATCACAGGATGTGAGCATCGTAGGACGTGATCATCGCAGGTCGTGAACATCGCAGGACGTGAGCATCGCAGGACGTGAACATCGCAGGATGTGAGCATCGCAGGACGTGAGCATCGCAGGATGTGAACATCGCAGGACGTGAACATCACAGGATGTGAGCATCGTAGGACGTGATCATCGCAGGTCGTGAACATCGCAGGACGTGAACATCACAGGATGTGAGCATCGCAGGATGTGAGCATCGCAGGACGTGAACATCGCAGGACGTGAGCATCGCAGGACGTGAGCATCGCAGGACGTGAACATCGCAGGACGTGAGCATCGCAGGACGTGAACATTGCAGGACGTGAGCATCGCAGGATGTGAGCATCGCAGGTCGTGAACATCGCAGGACGTGAGCATCGCAGGACGTGAGCATCGCAGGACGTGAGCATCGCAGGATGTGAACATCGCAGGATGTGAGCATCGCAGGACGTGAACATCACAGGATGTGAGCATCGCAGGACGTGAGCATCGCAGGACGTGAACATCGCAGGATGTGAGCATCGTAGGATGTGAGCATTGCAGGACGTGAACATCGCAGGACGTGAACATCACAGGATGTGAGCATCGTAGGACGTGATCATCGCAGGTCGTGAACATCGCAGGACGTGAACATCACAGGATGTGAGCATCGTAGGACGTGATCATCGCAGGTCGTGAACATCGCAGGACGTGAACATCGCAGGACGTGAGCATCGCAGGACGTGAACATCGCAGGATGTGAGCATCGCAGGATGTGAACATCGCAGGATGTGAGCATCGCAGGATGTGAACATCGCAGGACGTGAGCATCGCAGGACGTGAGCATCGCAGGGCGTGAGCATCGAAGGACGCGACCATCGCAGGACGTGATCATCACAGGGCGTGAACATCGCAGGATGTGAGCATAGCAGGACGTGAACATCGCAGGACGTGAGCATCGCAGCACGTGATCATCACAGGACGTGAGCATAGCAGGACGTGAACATCGCAGGACGTGAGCATCGCAGCACGTGATCATCACAGGACGTGAGCATCGCAGGACGTGAGCATCGCAGGACGTGAGCATCGCAGGACGTGAGTATCGCAGGACATGAGCATCGCAGGACGTGAGCATCGCAGGACGTGAGCATCGCATGACGTGAGCATCGCAGGACATGAGTATCGCAGGACGTGAGCATCGCAGGACGTGAGCATCGCATGACGTGAGCATCGCAGGACGTGAGCATCGCAGGACGTGAACATCGCAGGAGGTGAGCATCGCAGGATGTGAGTGTGGTGGTATGTATTAAGGGTAATACGGTACACCATGAATGCCGAGGAGCCATTGGAGGACAGGTGCTGGATCCCGATTGGATCCGCCGCCTACTGGGCTCCACCCAGATAGGCGGGGTATAAGAACCTGGGTTAATCCCCGCAGCTGCATTCTGTGACTGAGCTGCTGGGGAACGAGACTGAACAAGTCTGCTCAATAAAGCCTCGATTGAAGTTCTTTACGTCTCGCCTCATGTGTGATCGATGGTGCTACAGTGAGCATCGCAGCACGTCATCATCGCAGGATATGAGCATCGCAGGATGTGAGCATCGCAGGACGTAAACATCGCAGGACGTGAACATCGCAGGACGTGAGCATCGCAGGATGTGAGCATCGCAGGACGTGAGCATCGCAGGACGTGAACATCGCAGGACGTGAACATCACAGGATGTGAGCATCGTAGGACGTGATCATCGCAGGTCCTGAACATCGCAGGACGTGAGCATCGCAGGACGTGAGCATCGCAGGATGTGAGCATCGCAGGATGTGAGCATCGCAGGACGTGATCATCGCAGGTCGTGGACATCGCAGGACGTGAGCATCACAGGACGTGAACATCGCAGGACGTGATTATCGCAGGACGTGATCATCGCAGGACGTGAGCATCGCAGGACGTGACCATCACAGGACGTGAGCATCGCAGAACGTGAGCATCGCAGGACGTGAGCATCGCAGGACGTGAGCATCGCAGGACGTGAGCATCGCAGGACGTGATCATCGCAGGGCGTGAGCATCGCAGGATGTGAACACCGCAGGATGTGAGCATCGCAGGATGTGAGCATCGCAGGACGTGAACATCGCAGGACGTGAACATCACAGGATGTGAGCATCGTAGGACGTGATCATCGCAGGTCGTGAACATCGCAGGACGTGAGCATCGCAGGACGTGAACATCGCAGGATGTGAGCATCGCAGGACGTGAGCATCGCAGGATGTGAACATCGCAGGACGTGAACATCACAGGATGTGAGCATCGTAGGACGTGATCATCGCAGGTCGTGAACATCGCAGGACGTGAACATCACAGGATGTGAGCATCGCAGGATGTGAGCATCGCAGGACGTGAGCATCGCAGGGCGTGAGCATCGCAGGACGTGAACATCGCAGGACGTGAGCATCGCAGGATGTGAGCATCGCAGGTCGTGAACATCGCAGGACGTGAGCATCGCAGGACGTGAGCATCGCAGGATGTGAACATCGCAGGATGTGAGCATCGCAGGACGTGAACATCGCAGGATGTGAGCATCGCAGGACGTGAGCATCGCAGGACGTGAACATCGCAGGACGTGAGCATCGCAGGATGTGAGCATTGCAGGACGTGAACATCGCAGGACGTGAACATCGCAGGACGTGAGCATCGCAGCACGTGATCATCACAGGACGTGAGCATCGCAGGATGTGAGCATTGCAGGACGTGAACATCGCAGGACGTGAACATCGCAGGACGTGAGCATCGCAGCACGTGATCATCACAGGACGTGAGCATCGCAGGATGTGAGCATCGCAGGACGTGAGCATCGCAGGACGTGAGCATCGAAGGACGTGAACATCGCAGGACGTGATCATCACAGGACGTGAACATCACAGGATGTGAGCATCGCAGGACGTGAACATCGCAGGACGTGAGCATCGCAGGACGTGTGCATCGCAGTATGTGAACATCGCAGGATTTGAGCATCGCGGGAAATGTGCATCGCAGGACGTGAGCATCGCAGGACGTGAGCATCGCAGGGCGTGAGCATCGAAGGACGCGACCATCGCAGGACGTGATCATCACAGGGCGTGAACATCGCAGGATGTGAGCATAGCAGGACGTGAACATCGCAGGACGTGAGCATCGCAGCACGTGATCATCACAGGACGTGAGCATAGCAGGACGTGAACATCGCAGGACGTGAGCATCGCAGCACGTGATCATCACAGGACGTGAGCATCGCAGGACGTGAGCATCGCAGGACGTGAGCATCGCAGGACGTGAGTATCGCAGGACATGAGCATCGCAGGACGTGAGCATCGCAGGACGTGAGCATCGCATGACGTGAGCATCGCAGGACATGAGTATCGCAGGACGTGAGCATCGCAGGACGTGAGCATCGCATGACGTGAGCATCGCAGGACGTGAGCATCGCAGGACGTGAACATCGCAGGAGGTGAGCATCGCAGGATGTGAGTGTGGTGGTATGTATTAAGGGTAATACGGTACACCATGAATGCCGAGGAGCCATTGGAGGACAGGTGCTGGATCCCGATTGGATCCGCCGCCTACTGGGCTCCACCCAGATAGGCGGGGTATAAGAACCTGGGTTAATCCCCGCAGCTGCATTCTGTGACTGAGCTGCTGGGGAACGAGACTGAACAAGTCTGCTCAATAAAGCCTCGATTGAAGTTCTTTACGTCTCGCCTCATGTGTGATCGATGGTGCTACAGTGAGCATCGCAGCACGTCATCATCGCAGGATATGAGCATCGCAGGATGTGAGCATCGCAGGACGTAAACATCGCAGGACGTGAACATCGCAGGACGTGAGCATCGCAGGATGTGAGCATCGCAGGACGTGAGCATCGCAGGACGTGAACATCGCAGGACGTGAACATCACAGGATGTGAGCATCGTAGGACGTGATCATCGCAGGTCCTGAACATCGCAGGACGTGAGCATCGCAGGACGTGAGCATCGCAGGATGTGAGCATCGCAGGATGTGAGCATCGCAGGACGTGATCATCGCAGGTCGTGGACATCGCAGGACGTGAGCATCACAGGACGTGAACATCGCAGGACGTGATTATCGCAGGACGTGATCATCGCAGGACGTGGGCATCGCAGGACGTGACCATCACAGGACGTGAGCATCGCAGAACGTGAGCATCGCAGGACGTGAGCATCGCAGGACGTGAGCATCGCAGGACGTGAGCATCGCAGGACGTGATCATCGCAGGGCGTGAGCATCGCAGGATGTGAACACCGCAGGATGTGAGCATCGCAGGACGTGAACATCGCAGGACGTGAACATCACAGGATGTGAGCATCGTAGGACGTGATCATCGCAGGTCGTGAACATCGCAGGACGTGAGCATCGCAGGACGTGAACATCGCAGGATGTGAGCATCGCAGGACGTGAGCATCGCAGGATGTGAACATCGCAGGACGTGAACATCACAGGATGTGAGCATCGTAGGACGTGATCATCGCAGGTCGTGAACATCGCAGGACGTGAACATCACAGGATGTGAGCATCGCAGGATGTGAGCATCGCAGGACGTGAGCATCGCAGGACGTGAGCATCGCAGGACGTGAACATCGCAGGACGTGAGCATCGCAGGACGTGAACATCGCAGGACGTGAGCATCGCAGGATGTGAGCATCGCAGGTCGTGAACATCGCAGGACGTGAGCATCGCAGGACGTGAGCATCGCAGGATGTGAACATCGCAGGATGTGAGCATCGCAGGACGTGAACATCACAGGATGTGAGCATCGCAGGACGTGAGCATCGCAGGACGTGAACATCGCAGGACGTGAGCATCGCAGGATGTGAGCATTGCAGGACGTGAACATCGCAGGACGTGAACATCGCAGGACGTGAGCATCGCAGCACGTGATCATCACAGGACGTGAGCATCGCAGGATGTGAGCATTGCAGGACGTGAACATCGCAGGACGTGAACATTGCAGGACGTGAGCATCGCAGCACGTGATCATCACAGGACGTGAGCATCGCAGGATGTGAGCATCGCAGGACGTGAGCATCGCAGGACGTGAGCATCGAAGGACGTGAACATCGCAGGACGTGATCATCACAGGACGTGAACATCACAGGATGTGAGCATCGCAGGACATGAACATCGCAGGACGTGAGCATCGCAGGACGTGTGCATCGCAGTATGTGAACATCGCAGGATTTGAGCATCGCGGGAAATGTGCATCGCAGGACGTGAGCATCGCAGGCGTGAGCAAGATGTGAACATCGCAGGATTTGAGCATAGCAGGGTGTGAGCATCGTAGGATGTGAACATCGCAGTATGTGAACATCGCAGTATGTGAACATCGCAGGACGTGAGCATCACAGGACGTGAGCATCGCAGGACGTGAGCATCGCAGGGTGTGAGCATCGTAGGATGTGAACATCGCAGTATATGAACATCGCAGTATGTGAGCATCGCTGGACATGAGCATCGTAGGAACTGTCAGGGTACCTTGCACAAACTGGCAGAATATTAGTCTTGTGGTTGAAAGCTATCTGGGTGTTGATGGAGTGGGAACCCTTCCTTTTCACAAAGGGTCCTGACTCCCCTGCAGTTGATGACACCCTTGATGCGGCGGAACTCTGCAATCACATTAAAGCCCCTGGCTCGCTTAGTCTGGCTGGCTTCATCTGTCCAGTAATGAATAAATGTCATGACCAGCTGGAACATAGCGTCAGTGGCCAGCTTGATGCAGTGGAGGGCAGCAGATTGGGACATTGCACATAGATCCCCCACTGACTCCTGGAAAGAGCTGGAGGCAGAGAAGGTGAGGGCTACCATGGCCTTTCGCGCTACTGACATGGGGGTGGCCACCCCCACAGTTGGAGGTGATCTCCGGCCCTATCATCTGACAAACGGAGGTCACAGTCTCCCTGGAGATATGGATCCCGGCACTGCACCTCGGGCATGCTGAGGTAACTGGATTGCTGCCTGTCCACTCTGGCAGCAAGATCGTGCATCTTCTGCAGCCCCTTTCATCTCCAGTCCCTGCTGGCCCTGTACCCCCTGTGCCTGTGGCTCTCCTCCCACAGGTCACCCTCTTGGGCGCTGCCTGTGGGCGTCTAGCCGCCTCTTCTTTCTACTCCTAGCTTCCTCTTCAGAGGCTCTCCCACCAGTGGAGTAGACAATCCCCATTACCGGAGAAACAGAAAGCTGCCTGGTGATCAGAAGGCTCCACACAGTATAAATCCTCTCGGAGACTTGGAGACATCAATGGACATAGCTGTTTAAGCAGCCAGTGGCATTCGGGAACCACAAGGGCTTTTCCTCTTTGATCGCGCGACTGGTGTCTGCGACCACATGCAAAGAATCAGGCATGTGGTGCTCATTTTCCAGGGAGCTCTCATGACTCTTTCATTTTGTGGAACTTGCAGCTTCCAGAGCTTTTCGAGACCCCAGCCCAGATTCACTGCGAAATACACCAATGAATGCTTGCCCCACTGTGCAATCACAGATGTCTCCTGACACATTACATTTCCATCAGAATCAGGCGGGAAATGGCTCCTGACATGAGAGCCATGGTACCATCTATTTCCATCACTCCCAATAGGAATGGTGTGCCACAGATAAAATAATGCTGCTTATCATCAGCCCAGGCCATCAGAATTAAAATAGAAAATCAGGATGCAAATTAATTCCCTTTTCTGTAGCGGGTTTGGCTCATTTAATCAGGCGGGATGGTGAGGGTTGGAGCCCCTATTACCTTCCCGCCTTCACCTTGATTAAGTCCAGGGCAGGAAAGTCCATGGACAGCCTTCCAGCTCCACTATCAATTCAGACCCTAAATAGACAATGCCCACTCAACAGCCTGCTGCTGATGGTATTAAACTTGTAGAAAGCAGGGACTCACCACCCTGCTGAGAACGGACAGCAAACCCTTGTGGAGTTGCTTAAAGGCTCCCGGGGGGGGAGCTGGAGCCCCTTGGCCACAGACACTCAGTGCCTGATCGAGGGATCTGGCATCAGGAAGGGGTTGGCCCACTAATAATCACCTTCTTGTCTTTGTTGTCGACGCACCTTCCCCATAACCCCCACCCCAAGAGCCCCATTCCTGCCGTCACTCGGCTGTGGGTGGGCTTCGGGAGGGTGCATTACCATCAGCAGCCACTGCCTCCCTTGTGGCGCTACCGTTCAATACAACTCTGATTGGCCTGGAGCTCACAGGGCTGGGGAGTGGGAGTGGGGGGAGGTTTGGGTGGGACCTCTGCCTCTGGGGTCCTTGATCCACCTCTGTCCAGTTAAGTCCATGAGTAATTCCAGTTGGGCAAAGCCTGGTCGCCTCCATTAAATACCACCCCCAGTTGTTGATTGCTCTGAGCAATCAAGGAATAGTCAGTAATCAGACCAATATTGGAAAAGTAGTTAAAAACTCCCAAAAGACAGAAGAAAATTGTTGACGCTTGTAGACAAATTAAAGAAACATGCATTCTAAGTAGTTATTATTTTAGGAAATATTCATCATGCATAAATAGCTAGGATAGGGAATATCTTTTTGGGGAGAGATGAGATTCCCTTTTGACATACATTCCAGGCTGCATTCTCTGTTAATCTGGCAAATTTTCATTCTGGGATTAGGTACCACAATACAATTTTCAAAGTGTCGGTAACTAATTGGCTCGATGCAAGTTGATTATCCAATTAGGGGTGGCAGGCATGGTTCAGGAGGTGGGAGCAACATACACAGGGATAACTTAAAAGCCAAATGGCAGCCATGGCAGGGCTTGGTGTTTGAATGCAAATTGGCCAGGAGGTGAGCTTGGCACCCAATTAGAGACACAGAGTGCATCCAGGAGTTGCCTGCTCAGTGCCAACATCAAAGGCAGCCAGCAGCCGTGATGAGGAGTGCCACTGCCTTCAATAACCGAGGGTGGTATTTAATGGACGTGGCAAGGTTTTGCCCGCTAGTGTCACCGATGAGAGAAACCAGCTAATCAAAATATCTGCAGCCAGGCAGCAGCAGAAATCGACCATTCAAACTAATTTAAAGTGCAGAGCTGGGAGAGGCACCAGTTGGTCCAACAGACCTCTTTAAAGATAAAGGCAAAATAAACAGAGTCCCGTTTTGGGCATGTTTAGCGGGATGTTTTGCTCCATGCATCTTTATTGGAGGCATACTTTTAAGTCGAGCAGAGGAAGTGAGGAAGTCAAAAGTTTCGAAATGTGCTCTGAAGTTTGAGCTTTTGAACTCTCTCTCTCTCTCTCTTTCCAGTCTTTGCTGCCTGCTGTTTCTGAGTCTGCAGAGAAGTCTCGAGACACTGATGAATCTACAGTGAAAACCATTACAGTGAAAGCAAAGACATCCAACTGGAGGCCTAGACTGAAAAAAAATCTAACTTGAAGACGTCCATCTGAAACAGACGCTTTTATCCCTTTACTTTTAGATATTTTTTGCACCCCTCTTTCCCCTCTGTGTTTGTTTGTCTTATAAGTGCGCAGAGAGTTGGGCGAGTTAAGGGGGAGGGGGCGTTTAGAAATTAGATAATGGTTAACCAGTTGAATTTGCTGCCTATTTAACTATAGTTATTTTTATTGATAAAAGTGGATTGTGTTAAAATTTACAAACCTGGTGACTGTAGTTGGTGGGCTGCCAAAGACCAGAGACATTGGGTATTTTTAAAATGAATAGTTAATTTCAATTGTATTGCGGCTCCAGTCAAGTGGGGCTGGAATTGACCGCACCCTAGCCCAGGGGGCCGGAATAAAAGATATTTGGTTTTATTCTTTTTCGCACCAAAGTCGATGACCTCACATTTGCCTATACATGGAAATAAATCCATGTGACTTCCTTCCCTGTCAAAGCTTGACATGGCTCCAGTAAAGATATAAATCCTTTTTATTCGCAGTATGTTGTAATAAATCATACCTTGATGACAATGTGCTTACATTACAAAAGCAAAATCATGGACTAGCGTCCTTTGTGGTTACCCTATTTGCTGATTATTTTTTGATCAAATAACCTGTTTTTTGCAGCACTTACTGACAAATGGAAGTATAGCACTTATGGCAACTCCATTATAAAAATGTAAATGAACGCAGCACTCCTACAAAGAGAGGATGTGAAACGCCATCACATCCATCAAACATATTCCTAAAATGTTATCACTTTACACCGAGACACCGGGAATACTTTGTGACACTATTCAAGGTGCATAAAGAATCTGGCGGTATTACAAAAAAATATAAAATTAAAATCCCAGTCTTCAACAATGGTAAAAAAAACCCCACTGCTATTCTATCAGTAAGAATCTGTAATAAAAAGAGTCTGCATATAAAAGGCAATTCAGAGAAAGCTTTGAAGGTTCCCTTTCAAAGCTGCTCAACTTTATAGAGTATCAGGGGATTTGTGTTATTAATTGAAGTTAATTTTCTAGGATATCAGTTTTCTGTGCACGTGGGAAAGATTGATAGCCTCTTCAAATCTCAAGAGTGCTGAAAAATGACACTGTTCCATCACTGAGTGCCTTTACTGTTATCATCACAAATCAAATTATAAACATTGGGACAACCTTTGCAAAGTCTGGCTTCAAGAGATTTCTATAAGATTAATTAGGCGGCCAAAATGAAGGTGGTAAAATAAGGGGGCAATTCATTGCTAAGAGAATGGGAAGCCATTTCAACAATGGGTAATTAGTGCGGGCAATGGATTCTCAAAGGCATAGAGGACACTGGACCCTCTTTCTCTCTGATGTTTAATGCTGTATTGTGAACCCCTCATTTAATTAGTGCACTTTGATACCCACAGGAGCTTTAAGCTCCAGGGCATGTTAAACACTGACTGACACCGAGTGCTTCTGCCTTCTTCCAGTCTAATTAGAAACACAATGAGCTGCAAAGAAAATGTTTTACTCAAAGACTTTCCAAAGATAGTGCTGCCAGGAAACAATCATTTATTTGACGTGTGCGCTTGGTGTTTTTATTAAACATTTTGCAAGTTGCACACCAATGAGGTCCACTGATATACGCACATTGATCAATATCTACCAATTTCTCTAAGTAAACACGCTCATGGTGTAGGTTTATAAGAAGATTCTGATCAAAAGAAAGTGCGCTCCCAGGAGAAATCATTTTAAAATTAGTCTCATTATTTGAAATAAATTGATGTGCTATATTTCCAGTTTGTTGCAGAAATTAAGCTGATGACAAAAACTTAGCACAAGGGCATTAGATGGATGATGAACTATTCATCTACAAATAAAAAGATATCTGGATATTAAAAACGTGGCCGGCCAGAATTAAAAGATCAAACTTTTCATGTGTATAATCTTCCCATGAAAAATAATAAAACTCTTTCATTTGAAATTGCGAATGAGATATAATACACCCCTGATCCTATAACTGGAGCCACAAAAAGAACGGGAATCTCTTAACTGCAGCATGAAATATATAGAAGGCCTGCGGCTTAATGCTAAACATGCCATGGCTGTTCATTGGGTGTCCTCTCACAGGCATATGAAATGAGCCCACCTCAATTCCCGATCCATTCCAAAATTTGCACTAGTTCCGACTACTTTGTAAACTTCACCAAGGCCAAACCAGTGGTCCTAAAGTGGGATCAGCAGGGGCCGCTCCCCCTCCCATTAGGACTGTGAATGCTGCTGGTAGGCACATGCGCACTTCCCTCAGACACACCTGTGGGGCTTGACCGGGCTCCAAGCTGGCTAAAATTGGTCAGGCCTAGATCTTTGAGCTGTGTCTGTCCACCTGATTGGCACTCACAGGTCATCGCAACCATAATGTTGAAGCCCAAAGATCAATTTAAGATTCTTTAAGGCCTCTCCATTCTGGTCCTCGTGGCTTTGCTTTAATAATAATCTTTATTCTCACAAGTGGGCTTATGCAATGAAGTTACTGTGAAAATCCCCCAGTCGTCACACTCCGGCGCCTGCTTGGGTACACAGAGGGAGAATTCAGAATGTCCAATTCACCTAACAAGCACATTTTTCAAGACTTGTGGGAGGCTGCACAGATAATCACGGTGACCGTTGTTAATGAATTGCTCGACAATGACCAACATAGAACCTAAGTAGTAAATGTATCTATAAAATACGTTTTTTATTTCCCGTGAGCCATTGCAATAGTTGAATAGCATTGTTAAAATCACTCCAAAAAAGCTACTTAACATCTGGTTCAAAGATTCTAACTTCAGCCATTCGAAGTGCCACTTTCTAGACAACAGGCCCATTTCTCTACAGGATTCATACTTGGATTTCTACTGCAAGAGGTACAAAACTCTATCCTAAGAAAGTATGAATTGTAATGGGGAAATCTCAATAATCTGCTATTCATCAATTGTCAATTATGTCCACATTATTATGTTAAAATAATGGCCTAAAGTGGTCCAGAAATGTAAAGGACCGTTACTGGAAAAAAAATCACAATAATGACTACCGGATCCACTTAAGTATTCCAGGGAAAAAAAACACAAATAACTACACATCACTTAGAATGTACAGAATTGCAACAGGCCATTGAGCCAATCTGATCCATATTGGTGTTAATGTCCACATGAGGCCCCTGCAGAATGGAGATTGCCGTGACTTGTCGATAAGCAGATGAATGGTTTGGCAATTCTGAGGTTCACTTCAGGTGTCTTTAAACAGCCTTGTGAAAATCTCCACCCGGATTTAACAAAAGACAACCAGTCCATGCTCACTTCAAAATTCATACCAGCTCGGGTGAGGGCCAACTGAGGGACAGATATAAAAGAACTGATTCTGATTCCTAATGAGGTACAATTATAGTGACCTAAGCTGAATACAGTCGTGCCAGGTTAACATCAACTGCGTAGTATTCAGTTACAATAGCTTCTACTGAACTCGGATTTAGTCAATCAATTTAATTATAAGGTGTAACGTAAGCAGCACAGTTCTTTTATATTAATACCATATATAAAACATTGCGCTGTGTTTATATTATAAATGTATCCCTCAAAAGGAGAAGCATTAATAAATTAGCGTTACTCCTATCAATAATTAGGTCTGTCCTTCTACTTCTAAGAAGTCCTCCGGCTCTCTCTACGAAAGCTTGCTTTTCATCTTTTACATGAAGGAGAAAAAGATGTCCAGGAGCTTTAGTATTCATAGTCATTTTGGTTGAGCACATTAATACTTTCTCTGAGCTGCAGATATTGTCATTTAAACGCTATTAACATGCCATGGATATATCATAACTTTAATTATTAGCTGCACTATTATTATGTGGTGGTTTGCTAAAGCTTCTCTTATACCGCTTTGGAGCATGGACCAATCAAGATCTTGTAACACCTTTTTACCAGAACCACGGTTGTTTGGGTGAAGCTGGATGTACCTTCTTCCTCCTCCTCAACATCAATGTAAAAGACCCACAGAACACGAGGGATTTTGGAGAAAGACTAACTGCACATTAATAATCGCTTATTGCCACAAGCAGGCTTCAATGAAGATACTGTGAAAAGCCCCTAGTCGCCACATTCCGGCGCCTATTCGGGGAGGCCGGTCCGGGAATTGAACCCGCGCTGCTGGCAATGTTCTGCATTACAAGCCAGCTGTTAGCCCACTGTGCTAAACCAGCCCCACACATCTGAAGAACATGTACTTGCCACAAAATACACAGAATCTGAGAACAATAGCTATTTGCTTATAATGACAAAGGGTGATTTCAAGTTCAAATCTGCCACAAACGTTGCCCTCTGGTCGCAGGTATTGGCAAATCAAGGACATGTGTTGTCAGGAGTTATTGGATGTAACTGAGTGGGTGGCGAGCTTGGCATTTCCCATTGTGTGATGTGTTTTCAAGCTCCTCACCATGAGTGCAGGGTGAAAAGATAACTGTCGGTGTATTAATCAGAAAACAAAACATATCAGGAGAATATATTCCCCTGATTTCCAGGTGGACATGATGGCAAAACTGTCAATGTGCAGCACCTTTATTCACCATTATTGCCCATGCACAGAATAGTGTGAAACTCCTGATGTTGGCATCAGTGTTTCTACACTTCTCAGGAGGGTGCGCGTTGAAGTCCCTCCCGGACTGCAATCAATGGGAACTCAACTGCATTGATGAAAACTTTGACTCTTATGCTGTTAGCCTCGCTGTATAAAAACCCTTGACAAAGTTACACCTGGTTCAATGAGATGTAATTGCATTTTTAATGGCAATTAACTTTCATAATTACTGTTGTACACTGTCAGTGACATTGAAAAATGAATGTTATATTTGTGAAATGACAAATTTCTCCTAATGATAAAAAGTAGATTTTGTTAAAGGGTGGGATTTCCCCCAAGTGTTTCACTTCCTGGTTTGCTGGGGATAAATACTTCAATGTGATTGGCTCTTCATGTACTTGCTGGCCATATGCTGTTGCACCACATGACAGCCCCTTGATTTGGTGGGGGATTTAAGTTTATCATTGGGAAAGAGGAAAGCCACAGCGCAGTGTTTGTTAGATCTTTGTGAGCAACCTTCTTTGTTGCTTTATTGCCAACTGTAGAATCTGGGCCTTGGAAATGTTACACTCGTCAGGCATGCAGACATGGACCTACAGGATACAGCAGAGCAGAGTGCTGTAACAATTTAGGTCATCTTTTAAAATACTATGCAAATAGTTTTCATATAGAAATTATGTAATCTCATTATTTAATAAATGGCATATGTATAACCATTTATGTAAAGGAATGTAAAATAATGGAACAATTTCATCCACCATGTAATGAAAATGTGTGAAAATCATAGAATTATAGAATCATAGAATTTACAGGGCAGAAGGAGGCTATTCAGTCCATCGAGTCTGCACTTGCCCTTGGAAAGAGCACCCCACTTAAATCGTCCTCCACCCTATCCCCCTTTATCCCTGTAACCCAGTAACCCCACCTAACCTTTTTGGACACTAAGGACAATTTAGAATTGCCAATCCACCTAACCTGCACATCTTTGGACTGTGGGAGGAAACCGGAGCACCCGGGGGACACCCACGCACGCACGAGGAGAACATGCAGACAAAATGATGAGACTTGTAACATATTTAAATCAATTGGTCAATACTCCTCTTGCATACCTAAAGAACCTTTGTGCTTTCTAAGGTTAACGACTAGAGACTAGAGTAAAGACGTATGAACAATTAATTCTACCTCAGAAAAACATTTTGAAGAAGAGTTATCCAGACTCGATACGTTAGCTCCTTTCTCTCTTCACAGATGCTGTCAAACCTGCTGAGCTTGTCCCCTATTTTCTGTTTCTGTTTATCATAGAATCACTACAGTGCGGAAGGAGACCATTCGGCCCATCAAGTCTGCACAAATCCACTCCACCCTGTACCCGTAATTTAACCTGCACATCCCGGACACTAAGGGGCAATTTATTATGGCCAATCCACCTAACCTGCACATCTTTGGACTGTGGGAGGAAACCAGAGCCCCCGGAGGAAACCCACGCAGACACGGGGTGAAAGTAAAAACTCCACACAGTCACCCAAGGCCAAAATCGAGCCCGGGGCGCTGGCGCCATGTTTTAAACAAAGCTAAAGTTTTATTTACACTAATTAATTGAATTCGACCCCTTACTTCTATATAGTATACAACTGACAATATACATACAATCTACACTCCTCTAGCACTAATCTCTACACTAATACAATAACTATGATCTGCTCTCACTCACACTAGCTTTCCTACAGTCTTTCTCCTCGCCTTCTCCTCAACACTCTCCCAGAAGGCTTAGCATCAATGCTTTATATAGTTCTGCATCTAGCTCCCTCTAGTGGTTGATTAAGGCATAACATTACCCCTTACAGTTCTGTACATTTCTCATAATGTCACACACATGAAAATACTCAGATCTGGGTGCATCACAGCTGTTGATGGTGTATATTTATGTGGCTAAAGTACACTGATCATTTAGGCTGCAACAAAACTTCTATTTTTGTCTTCTATTGGCTTGGTAATTCTTTTAAAATCCAGTCCCAGGCTGCTGTCGTGTGAAAAGTGAAAGAACAACCAAGTTCAAATTTCCATAGTGAGCTGACTTGAATGCAATAAAGTTACATCGTTTTATGGATGGGGAGAAAAATGATCCAAACTCAAACAGTGTGGTGAAATCGACTCAGTTGGAAATGACTGACAACTCATTTTTAAATCTGGGAGCTAGGAATTTCAATATCCTGGATGTCTAGGTTAAGTCTTTTTCTTTTGCTGATGTTAATACAGATTTGTTTTCCTCTAAACAAAGAAATCTTTTTATTGCTTCAGAAATCTACTTGACAAAAGTTCAGGGAGAAAAAACTATATTTCCAAGAAACAGCATAACTTAGTGTCTCGCAGTGATATGAAATTCAAGAAAAGAGTGACTATATTGTGTAAAGTTTCTTCATCGAGAGTTAGCATAGCTGCGAGGGCAGAGTTTTAATTATGGCAACTGTTTTGTGGTGGTGGAATCAGAAATGAGCGTGACCTCTGCTCTTTTGCTTTTTCCTGGCTCCCCTGTGATTTTAAATCAAATATAAAATGCTGATGGCATGCATGGAGGACACGGACAATCAAGCAGCAGGGGTAGCTTTTCATTGGTGAAACCTACCCTCAGCTGACACAGCAGCAGTTGGAGAGGCAGGCTACAAGAGAGACTCTTGGGTAAACAGGGTCGCTTTGCATCATAGAATGTACATCGCAGAAGGAGACCATTCGGCCCGTCGAGTCTGCACCGATCCTTGAAAAGAGCACCCTACCAAGCCCACACCTCCACCCTATCCCCGTAACCCAGTAACCCACCCAATCTTTTTGGACACTAAGGGAAAATTTATCATGGCCAATCCACCTAACCTGCACATCTTTGGACTGTAGGAGGAAACCGGAGCACCCAGAGGAGACCCACACAGACACGGGGAGAAAGTGCAGACTCCGCACAGACAGTGACCCAAGCCGGAATCGAACCTGGGACCCTGGAGCTGTGAAGCAACTGTGCTACCATACCACTACCAAAACCACAACTTTCCTGCTCAAATCAATTGCCATTAACATAACACTTATTTTTTAAAAAAAAATTTAGAGTACCCAATTCATTTTTTCCAATTAAGGGGGCAATTTAGCGTGTTTAATCCACCTACCTTGCACATCTTTGGGTTGTGGGGGCGAAACCCACGCAAACACGGGGAGGATGTGCAAACTCCACACGGACAGTGATCCAGAGCCGGGATCGAACCTGGGACCTCGGCGCCGTGAGACTGCAGTGCTACCACTGCGCCACCGTGCTGCCCGGACATAACACTTATTGAGAATACCGAGATTACATTGGGTGTTTTTCAAATTTATATTTCACTTGTAAATATTTCACATTAGATTGGTTTCATTTTATTTGCATGTGCATCATTGTTGTTTATTGAGGGTAACTTAGTTAGAGAGCGAAATGCATTGGTACGTCTCTTAGTTGGCATGCATTGATGGTCACAGTGGAGTTAGGGACATCGCCTTTATTGGGGAAGAAATAATGTTGTGTTTTAAAATTTGCCTCTTCATTGAATGCTCATGTCAGTGTCCGGTGTTGTAAGCACCACTCTGCAGGACATGACTGAACCCATAGACACAGACGGCCCACCCTTCTTCACATCGTAAAGGACATTGTCTGAAGTCACTCTCAGCGGGAGTCATTGAAATGTTATTGGTAAACCCGAAGCACCAAACGGAATCTGCCAGCCACCATCCTGAAATAGACCCATATGTGAAAAGTGCACTTTCGACCCCTCATTTTCTTACCTTGGCTGATGATCCCACCACCCCCTACCAAACCCAGGATGTCAGGCTCCTCCCACTACACTCTATGCTCCCACAAGTTTTACAAGTGGGAATCGACCACCTGATAGTGTCTGGCCTGACTCGCCACAAACAGGCTGCTGACTCGGGCCTTGTTATTTGCTTTCAGATGAGGTGCAAAGAGACAGGAGAAGTCTTGGTTCTGTGAACTCACTCTTTAAAAATGGTCACCTGAAGTTTGGATTTTCATTACGGGGAGGTTGCCTGGATTAGAAGTTGGGTCTGCTGCCACCAGAACGAGCGTGGAGACTGCTGGGCTCGGATGCGGGCTGAGTGAAAGGCCTGCCTCTGTGCTCAAGCTCTTTGATGAATTAATTTTGAAAAGATTGAAAGAAAAAGCAGTCCTCCAACCCTCACCCCCTCCATCTCCACACTCTCCCCAAGCTCCGTCCATGCCAAACAATGCAACCCACGCAGCCTCCATAAGGTCCCTTATGCTCCATATTCCAACAAATGCTCCTTTACGCATCTCCCATGGCCCCACTAACTCCCATGGCCCCTTATAGCCCCTATGCCAACTTAGTATCAACTCATGCCCTCACCAAGCAACCTTTGTCCTGAACACCTTTGTGCACACTCACTTAGTGTACTTTGACAGTTCTTGAAAACCGCTTATTGTCACAAGTAGGCTTCAAATGGTTACTGTGAAAAGCCCCTAGTCGCCACTTTCCGCACCTGTTCGGGGAGGCTGGTACGGGAATTGAACCCGTGCTGCTGGCCTGCATTGGTCTGCTTTAAAAGCCAGCCCTGTGCTAAACCAGCCCCTAGTTTGTCACCTTATATTGTCTTCCCCAATAAAGGCGATGGCCCTAACTCCACTGTGACCATCAATGCGTGCCAACTAAGAGACGTACCAATACATTTCGCTCTCTAACTAAGTTACCATCAATAAACAACAATGATGCACATGCGAATAAAATGGAACCAATCTAATGTGAAATATTTACAAGTGAAATTTAAATTTGAAAAACACCCATGTGATCTTGGTATTCTCAATAAGTATTTGTCACCTTTGACAGCTTTGATAGCTCTTTGATGAATTTGACAACTTTGACAGTTCCTTGACAGTTTGGCAGTTCTTTGACAGCTTTCACAGCATTGACGGTTCTAGGAAAGCTTGACAGTTCTTTGACAGCATTAAGAGCTTTGGCAATTCTTTGACAGCTTCAACAGTTTGTTTGGCAACTTGAGAGTTCTTTGTTGGTTTTGACAGTTCTAATGTGTTCATGCACTTTTTATCCACAGTCATGTTCACTTTAATGATTACGAAAGATGCCTCACCTCTTCCAAAGAGCATCTCATCTATACCAAAGGGTGTGTTTCCTATCCCAAAGACTGCCTGATCTCTCCCAATGTGTCCGAACACTATATCTAAAGTAGTATCTTACCTCTCCAAAGGGGGACACCAGCTACCCAAAGGAATCCACCAAGTTCAGACCAGCAATTACCTGGCTTAAACTACACACTCTGGGTTCCACATTCCTGGCCTACCGAATTCCAACTTCAGTGGAGGCAGCTTATAATTTAAATGGCCTCAGTAAACCATGCGTGCCCCATGAGCTAAAGAATTGATGGGGAGTTCGCCCACAATCCTGCAGCTGCTCTTCAGAAATTTAATGCTGGTATCAGCATTAATTACTTTAAGTAGACACTTCCATTCCTTTCTGGGGTGTCCGGCCTTAGTGATGCCATTGAATTGGATGGCCGGCAGCTCTGTAGTCCCAGCAATGCTAACTGAAGGTGGTGGCCACTGTTGGGACTGCAGGCAGTCCCACCATGAGGGAGAGCCCAACTAAGTCTGGGGTTTCAGCAAGATGGATGAGGCAGGTGTGGGACGAGTTCACGAGGCCAGGAAGGAGGGTTGAAAGGTAGGGGGTGACTTTTGGGGGCTTCTTTCAAATGGGTCCAGGGATCTACAATGAAGATCATCTTCCCCTTTCCCAACACCAGCTCGCTCAGCTAAAGCTCCGAGGCTTCCTGTGTGGTGAGCAAAATATTAACACTGTGATGAGGCACTTCAATGGCCACTAATTTACTACTTCTAGGACTTAATGAGCCCAAGGGTGGGTGAGTTTCCTGATGCCTCCTCCGTCCCTGTAAAATGTCAGACCGGTTACGGGCAGGTGGACAGCCAGCAGGAAGGCCACCTTTTGGATTTTACGAAGTCCCTACCTTCAAATCCCCAGCAGGGGAGTATAAAATCCAACAATCCAACGTTTTGCAGGAGGGAGATAGAGAGGGTCAGGAATGCCACGAGGAAGGCCATATGGATACAACAATAGGGGCGAGGCTGAGGTGTTCCTGTATTTATGTTAATGGCACTAAATACAGAACCGTTCACTTTGAGTGCACACGTGAAAAGCATATCCAAACAATTCATGCAAGACCTTTCCTCATTCACATATATTAATACCCTTTTTTTGAGGTGCATAAAACAACGATCTTTTTCAAGGAGAGATATGTTTCTGTTTTCAAATGGTACAATGAGACAAATCTTCAAAATAAAACCAGGTTGTACAATAATGGACTTTGTTTTGACATACATTTGTTGCATTATGCAAATTTACCTATTGGTCAGCTCACGTCTTTATACTTTTAAAATACATTAGAGGGGCAGAATGTGTGATGATATTAACTGGAATTAAAGACAACTTTTGGAAATGGGGGTAATATTTTGACATCTCACGGTACTTGGGAAGCAGGTTAATAGCTAACGGGTTTCATTGCATATCTTCGAATTTTCAAACACCTGCTTTTTCCAGCAGCAGAATTTCGAAGAGGTGCCCGACCGACTGCTTATAGGATTCAAAAATCTCTGTTTAGAATTCTTGACAAGAATTCATGGCAAGCAGCGTACGTTTGGAATGTGCAATGTAAAATTTCAAACCACACTTTCAGAGGTTTGCTCCCAATTAGTTGCTACCCCGATAGATTTCTCTTGTCATGGTTGGTACAGGTGGTAATGAACCTACAGTTCGTCATAGTGATCCATTCAGCAGGAAGTATTAGGAAATAGTAACACTGCAAAATGGATGTTTAAATTATTCCCGTGTAACGTTGTACATTACTTCAGCATTTTACGTAAATCAAACATCATGCAAAATACATTGGTGGTCAGAAATAGTAACAAGGGTAAAAGAAAATCAAGTTAAGCACAGTGGTTAGCACAGTTCACAGCTCAGGCTTCCAGGTTCGATTCCCAGCTTGGGTCATTGTCTGTGCGGAGTCTGCACGTTCTCCCCGTGCTTGCCTGGGTTTCCTCCGGGTGCTCCGGTTTTCTCCCACAGTCCAAAGATGTGCAGGTTAGGTGGATTGCCCATGATAAATTTCCCCTTTGTGTCCAAAAAGGTTAGGTGGGCTTACTGGGTTACTGGGATAGGGTGGAGGTGTGGGCTTCAGTAGGGTGCTCTTTCCAAAGGCCAGTGCAGATTCGATGGGCCGAATGGGCGCTGTAAATTCTATGATTCTCTGACCTGCCCGTGACCTGATTCTCGGCAGTGGGAGAAGGTAGTTGGCCAGTGGCGAGATTTTCTAGTCATGTCGCTGTCCATCGGATTTCCCATTGAATCCACCCCACGTTCCAGGGAAACCCGCTGCGGGGGTGCACCGTTGGCGCGAACAGCTGGAAGATCTTGCCCATTGTGTTTAAAGACACCCATGTTATTATATTTGATTTCTGTTAATTATTATGGATGCAAAAAATTTCTTTCTTGGGTCTCAAAGCTTTGACATAACACAGATCTACTTAGAGCGTTTGCAGTAGCGTTTCTTGCAATACCATCTTAGCAATGTGTAGTATGTACACTTGGTACAATTAATGCAATCCCATAAGATTGTTTAACTGGAAGCAGACAGGTCTATTGGGGAAGTTGTTGCTGGACAGTAGCAAATTGGTCCACATACACTCGCAGCACTTAATTGTGATGGATCTATATGATACTCTATTAGGCTGATGCTCCTTGTACTAGTGCTCTCTAATTTCTAACACAAATGCCAAAGTCATATATAGCAATACAAATAGGACAGAGAGAAGTAATGAGGTAGAAATGTAACTATGGAGACAGGATAAAATTGAAAGTGAAATAAAGAAGCAAAATTTAAGCAACATCAAATAAAAGTTGAACAGATAGAACATTGGTTTTGCATTTCAGTTTCTTTTTGTCCTTCCTTTGTTTTTCTTTTCACTTAATCTGCATTATTTTATTCTATTATTCTTTTGGCAACTTTTTACTCCCAGCGTTCTTTTACGGGACAAGCTTGTTCAATTTTCTCTTAATACCTGCTTAATCTCTCCTCTCTCTCCTCTATGTTGCAGTCTGTGCTGTTTCCAGTGTCTGGACTCGTCTACAGGATGTCTGATTGTTTCTAAACGAATGTCAAGGAGGTGAAGTGTCAATCAGAAGACCCGTGCCTGAGTCAAATTCTGCTTGCTAACCTTTGCAAGACAAATTCTCCATAATCTGGGTGACATGGTAGCACAATGGCTAGCACTGTTGCGTCACAACGCCAGGGACCCCACGATCGATTCTTGCCTTGGTTCATTGTCTGCGCTTTCTTCCCGTGTCTGCGTGGGTTTCCTCCGGGTGCTCCAGTTTCCTCCCACAAGTCCCGAAAGACATGCTGTTAGGTGAATTGGACATTCTGAATTCTCCCTCTGTGTACCCGGACAGGCGCCGGAGTGTGGCGGCGAGGGGATTTTCACAGTAACTTCACTGAAGTGTTAATGTAACCCTACTTGCAACACTAATAAAGATTATATTGTAATCTAATGCTCTCTTTACTCCATGAGATTACATTTAACAGCAGAGCTAGAACTGAATATACTGTTGGCATAGTTTAAGAATGAAGGTAAACAACAAATACCTGCCTCTTGCAAGATACATAAGGAGCAATTCTCTGCAAGTCCACAGGCACTTTTTTAAAAACAAGGCGATCCCGGACATCTGGACGCATGGTTCAAGATTCAGCAAGTGAATGGAAGGTTGTATCGAATTTTTCAATAAATAACAAAATGCAAATAGCTCAAAATGTAATGAAACTTTGGCTTTACCAAAGGAATTACAAAAAATACAATCAATGGGCGGGATTCTCCGGTCGCCCAGCCACGTTTCCTGGGCGGTGCGCCCTCGCCGGCAGCGGGATCCTCCATTCCCGCCACCTGCCAATGGGATTTCCCATTGTGGTCACCCCACGCCGCAGGGAAACACGCGTGTGTGGCTGCTCTGCCGTGCAGTGGAGAATCCCGCCGGTGGAAAATCATGCCCAGTGTCAATTGATAAAATTGCAAACATGATTGAAGTATGTAGGCGTGGGCCATGATGTTGGTAGTGACATTATTCAGTAGTAATATCCCAGGAGATCAGGGGCGAAAATCTCCGGAAACGACGCGATATCCGCCGACTGGCGCCCAAAATGGCGCAAATCAGTTGGGCATCGCGCCGCCCCAACCTTAAGGGGCTAGGCCCACGCCGGACAAATTTCCGCCACGCCAGCTGGCGGAAAAGGCCTTTGGTGCCCTGCCAGCTGGCGCGGAAATGACATCTCCGGGCGGCGCATGCGCGGGAGCGTTAGCGGTCGCTCATGTCATCCCCGCGCATGCGCTGTGGAGGGAGTCTCTTCCGCCTCCGCCATGGTGGAGACCGTGGTGAAGGCGGAAGGGAAAGAGTGCCCCCACGGCACAGGCTCGCCCACGGATCGGTGGGCCCCGATCGCGGGCCAGGCCACCGCGGGGGCACCTCCCGAGGCCAGATCGCCCCGCGCCCCCCCCAGGACCCCGGAGCCCGCCCGCGCCGCCTTGTCCCGCCGGTAAGGTAGGTGGTTTAATCTACGCCGGCGGGACAGGCATTTTAGCGGCGGGACTTCGGCCCATTGGGGCCGGAGAATCGCGGGGGATGGCAATTCCCGCCCCCGCCAAATATCCGGTGGTGGAGAATTCGGCAACCGGCGAGGGTGGGATTCACGCCAGCCCCCGGCGATGCTCCGACCCGGCGGGGGGTTGGAGAATCTCGCCCCAGAGGTAGAAATGAAAAACCTTAAGGGCTGCAAATTAACTAATGATTTATTTTTCTTTTTAAAAAGAAAATAAATTTAGAGGACCCAATTCATTTGTTTCCAATTAAGGGGCAATTTAGCGTGTCAATCCACCTATCCTGCACATCTTTGGGTTGTGGGGGCAAAACCTATGCAAACACGGGGAGAATGTGCAAACTCCACACCGACAGTGACCCAGAGCCAGGATCGAACCTGGGACCTCGGCGCCGTGAGGCAGCAGGGCTAACCCACTGCGTCACCGTGCTGCCCTTCACTAACCAATGGTAAGGGCCATTCATTTTCTCATAGTAACTGAAAAGCGAAGCTGTAAAACCAACATTTTATTCTATTTACTGGAAAAGTCTAAATCTGTTAACATAGATTCGGGACATGTTATTGGTGAAAGACCAGGAAGGTCTTTGCATGGATGACTGTGCAGTTGAAGAAAAGCTGAACAACTGTTCGCTTAAACAAAAACATTTCATTTCAGAAAGTTTACTTGAGAATTGTTGTCACCAAGCAGTTTTAAAGGTACTTAAAAATCTGAGAAGTTTAAACACAAATGTTTTCACAAGCGGAGTGAATTAATCTAGGCATTTGGCTTATGTGTGGCATACAGCCAGACATGAACAGCCTGACAGATGAAGTTCAGAAACTGCTTTTTTGCAAGGCTAATTTGAGGTGAACTCAGATGTATTGAAGATTTACAAGCACTACAAAGTTATGACTAGAGCAAAGTTCAAAGTGGTAATCCACTATTCATAATGCAAACAGAACACTGAAGCTCATAGATTGATTTTATTTTCTTAGACTGCATTCAATGTTAATTTTCAGGCGAGACAGTTGGAACATTGTGAACCTGTTTCACTTCAAAGTAATGTGTGTTGAAAGATGTTACCGTTCTTAACCATTTCATTACCGTTCATTAATTTGCAATGGTACTGCTTAAATCAAACATTTTCCAAGAAGCCCAATTCAATGATTTTCTGGAAAAACAGCTTTGTTTTTTTTTGGTATCCGCTTTGTATATTTAAATCAGATTTTCAAATTAGAAGCTGCCGGTCGTACAGCTATACTGTAGCTGCAGGGTTTATCCCACCAGACATAGGCAGATAATGCAATGTATACGATATACAATGTTACAGGCTGATGCAACCATCAATTCACTGAGAGACACATTGAGAAGTAAATCATGGTTTTAATCAGCTTACAACTGAGCCTGTCTGTGACCGGTACAACAATGAATGCGGCCCCGCAGGTCAGCTGCCTTTATACTTCCTGTAAGGGGTGGAGCCATGGGCGAGCCCGTACATGCCCCGACATATCCCCCTGTGGGTGAAGCCGTACAATGGCCCATAGGTGGAGCCCACAGGGTTAAACACATAACGTAACACGATACAGCAGTAACATGATATCACAGTGCACTGGTGAATTAACAGTAGTTCCATTCACCACACAGGCTTAGATATGTTTAAAATGAACAAAATATTTGTCAAAGTTTAATAAGCAGGGAGAAGATATTTATTGATCTGATCAACTTTGAAAAACGGGTGCCTTGCAGTGATAATGCACTGGTGGTGGCCTTTTTGATGTAATTTGGAAGTCCTGTCGTCGAGAGAAATGCTGGTAGTCTGATTGGCTGGCAGCTGAGGAGGCCCACAAGTGCCAGAACTCAGTAGTGGTTGCTGCTGGTATTACAGGCAGTCCCAAGCAGACGATCCATGGTGACCGGATTTAGAGGTAAGTCCAGGGTTCTTGATCAGGGAGAGATCGAGGTCGCTAAGGAAGATGGGGAGGTGCATAAGGGGTGCGGTTGGCACAGGGCACACCCTTAAGGAAGTACCCCTCCCCACCTTTTCACCTGGAATGATGAAGTAGCTTTCCATTCACCTTGCTCAGCCACAGATAATGGTGGAAACAGGCCATTAGCTGGTCATTAATTGGCCACTTAAGAGTCTCAGTAGAACATAGAACGTACAGTGCAGAAGGAGGCCATTCGGCCCATCGCATCTGCACCGATCCACTTAAGCCCTCACTTCCACCCTATCCCTGTAACCCAATAACCCCTCCTAACCTTTTTGGTCACGAGGGGCAATTTATCTTGGCCAATCCACCTAACCTGCACGTCTTTGGATTGTGGGAGGAAACCGGAGCACCCGAAAGAAAGCCACGCAGATACACGGAGAACGTGCAGACTCCGCACAGACAGTGACCCAGCAGGGAATCGAACCTGGAACCCTGGTGCTGTGAAGTCACAGTGCTAATCACTTGTGCTACCGTGCTGCCCTAAGTAGGTCTAAGAGCAATTGGGCTGGTTGATGCCTTACCCGTCCATCATATTATGGGGTGGGTGGGAAGGATGGGGCTAGTCACCTGATATATATTATGTGCCCTCCCCTTCACCCACCTGCAAACACTGCAACAGCAGAACTGTAAAACTCTTCTATGAGAGTCAAGAGTAAGTGTCCAGAGCAGCAGCTCACTTTCACCAAAACATGTGTAATTGTAGGCCATGCCTAAACTTCTTCATGGGACTGTGGTGACAATTACAATAATTGCAGCATTGTGGAAAGGTGCCTTTTAAACAATGTGGCTACACTAAAAAGGAGCAAGGTGTTTTCATTGAAATTGAAGAACATCATTTACTTTCCCATTAACCCCCCGCCCCCCCACATCTAGGCTGACTCAAAGAGCTTTGTAGAAACAGATAGAAATTCCTGGCAACCTCACTAACATCCTCCAGTTTGCTAAGGTGTAAAATACGAAGTGTTAATATCCTGGATGGTTAACTTTGTTTGTTGCCTTTTCACCAGAATTGCAAAGTTGAAGGTTAAGAGGTCAAATAAATTAGATCAGCAGCCACTCAGCGGACACTTGGTGTGTCTTGTCAGTGACTTGAGCGAACTTTCAAATTTAGATTTCGAAATCACTTCAGATTATGGACAAGGAATAAACCTTATACTCAAGGATACATTGTCTTATTACTTTTTTTTTCGCTGTCACTTAACTAATGAATGCAAGAGATGAATAATTTATCCTTTTTTATTAGCTGTATTGTAATGCCAGTCATATGATTTGTGATTCTTAAGTGCTTTAATTCTGGTGTGGATGAAATATGTATTTTGTCTAATATTCAGTAATACAGTAATAACATTAAACATTATTGCTGTAATATATTTTAAAACATAGATTAAGTAAGTCATTCTGTTATTTACAGTGATAGAACAGTTTTGTTCTAATGTCATTCGAGCGGTTTAATGAGTAGATGATGAGGGTGTAAATACTATTCAATGGTAATTTATATACCGGCGCAGAGGGATGTAGAAATTCTAAGTAATTTCCTTGTGTTGTGACTGACTTACCCTTCTCAATAATCAAAACACATCTTCTGCTAAAAGGTGCCAAGATATAATATTGGCAATTTACTGCTAGTTTCACTGGCAATGTCTATGTTGCATTGTGTAACCACACGCAAACAAATGCGTATACATGTGTAGCTGCAAAGTCTTGTCCTATATATCGATTATACATTTTAGAATATTTCACAGTGGAAACATTTACTTACAGTCACTTTTGATCTTCCTCGTCAGGTGAACATTAGAAGTCGTAATGATAAAATGCCATTCAATTGTGTCCTCGAAGTTTATATGCTGGACACATATTTTCATTTCCTTCCTGAGTCAATCTCATTCTGCTCCAAGGTACCTTACTGGTGACTGGTAAGTATTCTGACAAACATAAATGCATTGTTTTAGAATGTGTTTTATATTCTTGTTAATGATAGGCACAAACCAATGCTGTCTGCCATGTTGCGTATATTTTCAAATTTTGAAATCCTTGCAACAATCTCAGCTCTCTCCTTGCCTTTTTTTTGTACAAATCTCCAGACTTTCAACCGTTATTTCACATGAAAGAGGACCTGAAAAAAGGGTTTGTGCTCTGAAGTCTGAGCAACCTTTATTCTGACACATCAGCTGTGTGTGTTAACACCTGCCCTTAGATTTGTCTTATTGAGCTTCACTGGCAATGCAAGAGCTAGGTGAATAAAACATTACCATCATGTTCAAGGTTGGCAATGTTTCTAACTAACTATTTATTTCAAATAAGAGCAAAATGGCCTGAGATCCACTGAGCACAGGTGTGTCGTAAAATCAATGAATGTGTAATAACCTCTTCATTACTAACTGTTATCTTAATACTCTAACGTATTCCACAGCAGGTAGATGGCTGTCACTGTCAGATTAAATAGTAAAATAAAATAGATCTCATTTTTGAATTTTCCACATGACCTTTGAATGCATATTTTCAATAAATTGAAACTTTGAAATGACCACCAAGATTGTCAAAGAGTGTTATTTAGTACAGGGCCAATTTTGTGTTGCTTTTAATTTAAAATAATGTGCTCCGTAACGTTAAAAAAAATCTAAATCTAAAAAAAAAACACTCACCGTACCTGAGAATCTAACAGCATTTTATTTTGAGCGAGAATACCCATATTTATGTTTAACATATGACATGCACAGTATATTTGGGTTAATAACTTACTTACATTTTTAACACAAATAGAATTTGACATGAGCATTTAATCTGGGATATCCCATGCAATACTCAGGGAATGCCACACAGTCAGAGGTGCTTTTTTTCTAGGGTGAGGTGGTAAATCAAGGGCCATCTGTCTTCTCAGTTAGATGTGAAAGATCCCATGACACTACTTAGAAACACAGAAACATAGGTGGCCATTCGGCCCTTCGAGCCTGCTCCGCCATTCATTATGATCATGGCTGTTCATCAAATTCAATACCCTGATCCTGCCTTCCCCCCATATCCCTTGGCCCATTTAGCCCCAAAAGCTGTATCTAATTCCTTCTTGAAATTACACAACTTTTTGGCCTCAACTACTTTCTGTGGTAGCGAATTCCACAGATTCACCACTCTCTGGGTGAGGAAATTTCTCCTCACCTCAGTCCTAAAAGGTTTACCCCTTTCCCTCGAACTATGTCCCCGAGTTCTGGAGTCCCCCACCCTCAGGAACATTCTTTCTGAATCAACCCTGTCCAATCCTGTTAGAATTTTGTAAGATTTAATGGAGATCCCCCCTCACTCTTCTAAACTCCAATGAATATAATTCTTTTTTTTTGTTTTTTTTAATATAAGTTTAGAGTATCCAATTCATTTTTCCAATTAAGGGGCAATTTAGGGTGGCCAATCCACCTACCCTGCACATCTTCTGGGTTGTGGGGGCAAAATCCAAGCAAACATGGGGAGAATGTGCAAACTCCACACGGACAGTGACCCAGAGCCAGGATCAAACCTGGGACCTCGGCGCCGTGAGACAGCAGTTCTAACCACTGCACCAACGTGCTGCCCTCAATAAATATAATCCTAACCGAATTGGTCTCTCCTCATACAACAGTCCCGCCATCCCAGGAATCAGCCTGGTAAACCTTCACTGTGCTCCCTCCATATCAAGAACATCCTTCCTCACATACGGTTACCAAAACTGCACACAGGTGCGGCCTTACCATCGCCCTATACAATTGCAGTAAAACATCTCTATTCCTATACTAATCCTCTTGCTATGAAGGCCAACATACCATTTGCCTCCTTTCCTGCCTGTTGTACCTACTTTGTAGAAGAGCAGCCTAGTTTCTCTCTGGCGTCCTGGCCAATATTTATCCACCAACCGACCTCACTTTAAAAACCGATTGTCTGGTCAATTGCTGTTTGTTGGAGTTTGCCGTGTACAATTGAATGGCATGCTTTCATACATTACAATAAGATCTACACGTCAGAAGTTCTTAATTAACTGTAAAGTGCTTTGAGGCATCCAGAGGTTTATGGTTTTAAAGTAGTGAACGAAACAGTGCAAATTCCTCACCATTTTAAGGTCGAGGGTCAAACCAGTCTCAAAATGTGAACAAGTATTTGTTGGGCCATGGTAAGTGAATTTGTATCAGGTTTGAGAAGGTATTTAGTTCATAAGATATAGGAGCAGAATTAGGCCATTCGGCCCATCGAGTCTGCTCCGCCATTCGATCATGGCTGATCTCATCCTGGCCTTAACTCCACCGTCCTGCCCGTTCTCCATAACCCTTCAACCCATTACCAATTAAAAATGTGTCTAACTCCTCCTTAAATTTACTCACTGTCCCAGCATCCACCGCACTCTGGGGTAGCAAATTCCAAAGATTCACAACCCTTTGGAAGAAGTAGTTTCTCCTGTTTTAAATTTGCTACCTCTTATCCTAAGACTTTTGTTCTAGAATGCCCCACAAGAGGAAGCATCCGCTCCACGCTTACTTTATCCAGACCTTTTATCATCTTGTGTACCTGATGCACGATCAATTGTACAAAGACTAAAGTTGGGTACAACTGTGGCTTTATTACAGTCAGATGCGTGGCCTCCTGCTGCAGCTGGTGAAATGGCAGGGCACTGGAGGTTGTGCATATTTATACAGTTCTCCGTGGGCGGAGCCAGCCGGCAGGAGCTACTGGCGAACCTGTAGTGCAGGTCCTACCTTACATCTCCTATTACAGTGGATCACCACATTACCTCAATTTGATCTCCCCTCATCCTTCTAAACTCTAGAGAGTACAGGCCTAAACTGTTCATTCTCTCTTGTCTATGACAAACCTCTCATCTCTGGAATCAACCTAGTGAACCTCCTCTTTAGGGGTTGAAAAAAGTGATTGCAGAGATTGCCAAGGCAGGTCGCTGTTCTGAAGGCTGGGTAGTTTGCTGCAAACAATGGTTTGTTTGAGGTTGCGGGGTTGTTTGAAGGCAAGTAGTGGGGGTGTGGGGAAGAGCTTGGCATATTTATACAGTTCTCCCTGGGCGGAGCCAGCCGGCAGGAGCTACCAGCGAACCTGTAGTGCAGGTCCTACCTTACATCTCCTATTACAGTGGATCACCACATTCACCCCCTGTTAAAAATGAGTCAGGCGGGGGTGACATGAAACTATATACAATTAGTGGAATTATGTACAGTGGTAGGAAAAAGAAAAGTCCATGTTGATGGTCCGGAGTCCGTCAAAGGTTAAGCCGGTCCGGTGCTTTGGTGCTTCGTTGGGATCGGCGTAACGGTGGCGCCGAAGTCGGTGCTGGCGCTGGTGGAGGTGGCGCCGATGGCGGTGGTGGCGG
Organism: Scyliorhinus torazame; assembly: GCF_047496885.1. Lineage (NCBI taxonomy): Eukaryota > Metazoa > Chordata > Chondrichthyes > Carcharhiniformes > Scyliorhinidae > Scyliorhinus > Scyliorhinus torazame. Next base: position 134,123,696 of record NC_092725.1, read on the forward strand.
TGCTGATGCTGGCCAGTCATCGGGGAACTCCGGGAGCGTGCCGATGTCCTCTTGTGCGGAAAAGAGGAGGGGGGGGGGCGGTGGTCTGGTGGGGTCAATATTGGCGGCACGGTGGGAGGTGGGCGGGGGGGCGCATTGGTGGGGGTGTGTGTTGGGGTGGAACCTGACGGTGCCAGGTCCCTGAGTGAGACAGTATCTTGGCGGCCGTCAGGGAACTCAATGTAGGCATATTGAGGGTTGGCGTGGAGCAGGTGAATGCTGTCCACCAAGGGGTCTGCCTTGTGGAGTCGGACGTGCCTACAGAGAAGGACCGGTCCTGGAGCAGCGAGCCAAGTCGGGAGCGACATACCGGTTGTGGACTTCCTGGGGAAGGTAAAAACACGTTCATGGGGTGTGTTATTAGTGGTGGTGCACAATAGTGACCGGATGGAGTGCAGAGCGTCAGGGAGGACCTCCTGCCAGCGAGAGGCTGGGAGGTTCCTGGACCGTAGGGCCAGCTGGACGGCCCTCCAAACCGTCCCATTCTCCCATTCTACTTGCCCGTTTCCCCGGGGGTTGTAGCTGGTCGTCCTGCTGGAGGCTATACCCCTGCTGAGCAGGAACTGACGCAGCTCATCGCTCATGAATGAGGATCCCTTGTCACTGTGGATGTAGGCGGGGAAATCGAACAGAGCGAAGATGGTGCTGAGGGCCTTGATGACGGTGGCAGACGTCATATCGCGGCATGGGATGGCGAAGGGGAATCTGGAGTACTCATCGACCACACTGAGAATATGCGTGTTACGGCCGGTGGAGGGGAGGGGCCCTTTGAAATCCACGCTGAGGCGTTCAAAGGGGTGGGAAGCCTTCACCAGGCGCGCACGGTCTGGCCGGTAGAAGTGCGGCTTGCACTCCGTACAGACCTGGCAGTCCCTGGTGACTGTCCTTACTTCCTCAACAGAGTCGGGCAGATTGCGAGCTTTTACCAGATGGTACAATCGTGTGACCCCCGGGTGACAAAGGCTGCCGTGTAGTGCCCAGAGTCGGTCCACTTGTGCGCTGGCACATGTACCTCGGGAGAGGGCGTCTGGGGGCTCGTTGAGTTTAACGGGGCGATACAAGATCTCGTAGTTATAGATGGAGAGCTCGATTCTCCACGGCAAGATTTTATCATTTTTGATCTTGCCCCGCTGTGTGTTATTGAACATGAAGGCTACCGACCGTTGGTCCATAAGGAGAGTGAATCTCTTACCGGCCAGGTAATGCCTCCAATGCCGCACAGCTTCAACGATAGCTTGGGCCTCCTTCTCGACGGACGAGTGTCGAATTTCAGAGGCATGAAGGGTGCGGGAAAAGAATGCCACGGGTCTGCCTGCCTGGTTTAGAGTGGCGGCAAGGGCGACGTCTGAAGCGTTGCTTGCTACTTGGAAAGGCAGTGACTCGTCCACTGCGCGCAACCCGGCCTTGGCGATGTCTGCTCTGATGCGGGTGAAAGCACGTTGTGCCTCGGCCGCAAGGGGGAATTGGGTGGACTGAATGAGTGGGCGGGCCTTGTCCGCATAGTTCGGGACCCACTGGGCGTAGTAGGAAAATAACCCCAGGCAGCCTTTGAGAGCCGTGGGGGAGGGGAAGTTCCATGAGGGGGTGCATGCACTCGGGATCGGGCCCGAGAAGACCATTTTGGACTATATAGCCGAGAATGGCTAACCGGGTCGTGCTGAACACACACTTCTCTTTGTTGTAGGTCAGGTTGAGAAGGGTGGCAGTGCGGAGGAATTTATCGAGGTTGGCATCATGGTCCTGCTGGTCTTGGCCGCAGATGGTGACATTATCGAAGTACAGAAAGGCGGCCCGCAAACCATACTGGTCGACCATTCGGCCCATCTCTCTTTGGAAGACCGAGACCCCATTTGTGACACCGAAAGGGACCCTAAGGAAGTGGTCGAGGCGACCGTCCGCCTCGAAGGCCGTGTATGGCCAGTCCGACTTCCGGATGGGGAGCTGGTGGTCGGCGGATTTCAGGTCAATTGTTGAGAAGACCCGGTACTGTGCAATCTGATTGACAATATCAGATATGCGTGGGAGGGGGTACGCGTCGAGCTGCGTGTACCAATTGATGGTCTGGCTGTCGTCCACGACCATCCTCTGTTTCTCTCCAGTTTTAACCACTCCCACTTGGGCTCTCCAGGGGCTGTTGCTGGCCTCGATAATACCCTCCTTAAGCAGCCGCTGGACTTCAGACCTGATGAAGGTCTTGTCCTGGGTGCTGTACCGTCTGCTCCGGGTGGACCGCAAGGGAGCAGCGCCTTACCATATCTGGGTGAACAAATCTTTCGGTGCTCCCAGAGTCCAGCAGGCACGAGGTCGCGTGGCCGTTGATTTTAACCGTCGTTGACGTGGTGGCCAGGTTGTGCGGGCGAGATTGGTCCAGCATCATCGAAACGAGCTGCGGGTAGCCATTGGATGCTTCGGGTGGCGACGGGTGCGGTTCCGATGTCAAGATGTCCGGGGACGCTGTGGGGAACAAGATGGCGGCGCTCATGGTGCGCACATTGTGGGGTCGGGACAAGATGACGGCGCCCATGGTGCGCACATTGTGGGGTCGGGACAAGATGACGGCGCCCATGGTGCGCACATTGTGGGGTCGGGACAAGATGACGGCGCCCATGGTGCGCACATTGTGGGGTCGGGATAAGATGACGGCGCCCATGGTGCGCACATTGTGGGGTCGGGACAAGATGGCGGCTCCCATTGTGCGTCTGGCGTGGGGGAGGGGGTGATAGCGGACACGATCGCAGCGACTGCTCGGGCCTGGCACACAGCCGCGAAGTGGCCCTTTTTACTGCAGGCTTTACACACTGCAGTGCGGGCCGGGCAGTGTTGGCGGGGGTGCTTCTGCTGACCGCATAAGTAGCAGCGGGGACCCCCGTGGTGCGCGGATCAGCTTGCGGCGCAGGCGAATTGGGAAGGCAGGGCCCCGGCTGAGGTGGCCGTCGGCGGAGTCCAGGAGTGGTAGGAAGGAGTAGAAGGGTGGGCAGCGCGGCGGGAGAGGTACGATTGTACGTAACGGGATGCGACCGTCATGGAGAGCGCCAAGGTTTTCGTCTCCGCCAGTTCGAGCGTGGCCCCTTCCAGCAATCGTTCTCTGATGCGGTCCGACACAATACCCGTCACGAAGGCATCGCGCATGAGGAGATTTGCGTGTTCAGCGGCCGTGACGGCCTGACAGTCACAGTCCCGGACAAGTGGAATTAGGGCCCGCCAGAAGTCTTTGATGGACTCACCAGGTAGTTGCGAGCGGGTGGCAAGTACGTGGCTGGCGAAGAGCGTATTCGCCTTCTGTGTGTCGTGTTCTTTAAGGAATTCCATTGCTTTTGTGTAATTCGTGGCGTCTTGGATCAGCGGGAACACGCTGGAGCTCAGTCTGGAGTACAGGACGTTTATCTTCTGAGCCTCCGTTGGCTCGGGGTCCGCAGCCTTGATGTAGGCCTCAAAACATGCTAGCCAGTGAGTAAAGTTTTTTTTCTAGCGTTGGGCGAGTGAGGATCCAGCTGCAGGCGTTCGGGCTTAATTCGGATATCCATTCTGTGGAAAATCTGTCTGTAATAAATTGACACACGATCAATTGCACAAAGACTAAAGTTGGGTACAACTGTGGCTTTATTACAGTCAGATGCGTGGCCTCCTGCTGCAGCTGGCGAAATGGCAGGGCACTGGAGGTCATGCATATTTATACAGTTCTCCATGGGCGGAGCCAGCCGGCAGGAGCTACCGGCGAACCTGTAGTGCAGGTCCTACCTTACATCTCTTATTACAGTGGATCACCACATTACCTCAATTTGATCTCCCCTCATCCTTCTAAACTCTAGAGAGTACAGGCCTAAACTGTTCAATCGCTCTTGTCTATGACAAACCCCTCATCTCTGGAATCAACCTAGTGAACCTCCTCTTTAGGGGTTGAAAAAAGTGATTGCAGAGATTGCCAAGGCTGGTCGCTGTTCTGAAGGCTGGGTAGTTTGCTGCAAACAATGGTTTGTTTGAGGTTGCGGGGTTGTTTGAAGGCAAGTGGTGGGGGTGTGGGGATGACCTTGGCAAGATGTTCATCTTCGTCGATGACGTGTTGAAGGCTGTGAAGACGATGTCATAGTTTCTCCGCTCTGGGGATGTACTGGACGACGAAGGGTATTCTGTCGGTTGTGTCCCATGTTTTTCTTCTGAGGAGGTCGGTGCGTTTTTTTGCTGTGGCGCGTTGGAATTGTCGATCGATGAGTCGAGCGCCATATCCCATTCGTACAAGGCCATCTTTCAATGTCTGTAGATGTCTGTTATGCTCCTCCTCGCCTGAGAAGATCCTGTGTATACGGAGGGCTTGTCCACAGGGGATGGCTTCTTTAACATGTTTAGGGTGGAAGCCGGAGAAGTGGAGCATCGTGAGGTTATCCGTGGGTTCGCGGTAAAGCGAAGTGCTGAGTTGACCGTCCTTGATGGAGACGAGTGTGTCCAAGAATGCAACCGATTTTGGAGAGAAGTCCATGGTGAGTCTGATGGTGGGATAGAACTTATTGATGTCATCGTGCAGTCGTTTCAGTGATTCTTCACCGTGGGTCCAAAGGAAAAAAATGTCATCGATGTATCTGGTGTAGAACTTCAGTTGACCGTCCTGCGCGGTGAGGAGGTCTTGTTCAAACTTGTGCATGAAGATGTTGGCAGATTGAGGTGCGGATTTGGTCCCCGTGGCTGTTCCGTGTGTCTGGATGAAGAACTTGCTGTTGAAGGTGAAGACGTTGTGATCCAGAATGAAGCGGATGAGTTGCAGAATTGCGCCTGGAGATTGGCAGTTGTCGGTGTTGAGTACTGAGGCAGTTGCAGCAATGCCGTCGTCATGGGGATGCTGGTGTAGAGTGCCGAGACCTCCATTGTGACGAGGAATTTTCCAGGTTCAACTGGTCCATGGGTGCTGAGTTTCTGTAAGAAGTCCTTCGTAACGAGGCCTGTGATCACCCCTCTCTCCAGTTGCTCCGTCTGGACCTGTAGACTTAATTACCTGCAAAGACTTGCATTCAAAGTATCGGTTTGCATCTTTGACTTTGTCTATACATATGTTTCCGGAACCCACCTCTTCATTCACCTGAGGAAGGAGCAGTGCTCCGAAAGCTAGAGATTCGAAACATACCTGTTGGACTTTAATCTGGTGTTGTGAGACTTCTTACTAAGGCGTGAAAGGCACAGATAAATATATGGGTTTTTTCTTTATCAGCACATCCTCTGTTGATATTATGATTTTCCCACTGTCAGCGGGGAACAAACAAATAACCACCATCTGTGACTAAAGCACAAAGTGAGAGCGAGAGAGAGAAAAGGAGGGTCAGTGAGAAAGACATTGTGGATCAATTGATTGGAGGGTGCACAGCCAGTACTTGGTCTCATGGGGATTATGTAATCCATGGAGACTCTTTGACCAAAATATGTACCTATTTTACTTGGTGCATGGCCGCTGCTTAATACCTGCATAATTAGACTAATTGGGGCAGCAAGGTAGCACAACGGTTGGCACAGTTGCTTCACAGCTCCAGGGTCCCAGGTACGATTCCCGGCTTGGGTCACTGTCTGTGCGGAGTCTGCACGTTCTCCCCCGTGTCTACATGGGTTCCCTCCGGGTGCTCCGGTTTCCCCCCACAGTCCAAAGATGTGTGTGTTAGGTGGATTGGCCATGCTAAATTGCCCTTAGTGTCCAAAAAAGGTTGGATGGGGTTACTGTGTTATGGGGATAGGGTGAAGGTGTGGGCTTGGGTAGGGTGCTCTTTCCAAGGGCCGGTGTAAATTCTATGATCCTATGATACTAGGTGTTCTTGAATAATGAAGGAAGGGCTGGTTCTCAGTTCTCCTTCAACAAAAATGGACAAGCTTTAACCTTCAGAAGAACCTTCAATGGAAAGAGTAGTCAAACATCTAGAATTATAATGGCCTAAGTTTTTAAAAATAAATTTAGAATACCCATTCATTTGTTTCCAATTAAGGGGCAATTTAGTGTGGCCAATCGGCCTAACCTGCACATCTTTGGGTTGTGGGGGTGAAACCCACGCAGACACGGGGAAAATGTGCAAACTCCACACGGACAGTGACCCAGGGCTGGGATTCGGATCAGGGTCCTCAGCGCCGCGGCCCCAGTGCTAACCACTGCGCCATGTGCCTATAATGGCATAACTGTCAGAATATCATCTGTCCTCCCTTTTGCACTCTCTATAGTTTGTGTATTGTACAAAGCATCCAAATACACATCTCCTCATAGAAAAATGGCAAACAATTGTTCCTGGTCACTTGTGATAATCAAAAATCCAGCATGTTGGTTGAAGGTTGGTTCACATGATGCAATCTGCCAATGTGGCATTCGAATTCAAGAACTCTTCACCTTGGTTCAACTTCATACTGAATTTGAGCAAGAGTGTTACAAGTGGAAGTGTACTGGATCTTCAATGAGCAATCGGTAAAGTAAACAGTGCCTTAGTTTTCCCGACTCTGAAAGTATATGGCGGAATTCTCACATTTGGGATAAGTGCGGTGGCGGGCGGCTCTGGTGGCAGCTGTCCTGCGGACCGGGATCCTGTACCAGATTCCGGGCTTGCACAAGCCCCTCCAAATCTCCAGGTGGGCCAGCAGCCGATATGTCCACCTTCCGCTGATGGGTTTGAAGGTCCCCGGCGCCATGTTTAAACACCAGTCCACCACTTCGACCTCCACCCACCACATCTGGAATCTTCATCCATCCCCTTTCAAGTAAACAATGTGGTATTGCTTTGACCCCCCTGTTTGGGACACTTTCATGCAGCCTTGATGGGGTCCAGCTTTTTCCCCTCAGTCTTCCCTCTGCCTTCCATTGTTAATCAACCTTATCCACCTCCTTCCCCTCCGCATGCCATTGTGAGCCCAAAGCACAGTCCTGTCCAGATAAACTCTGGTGCGTGGCAACAGGAACAATGAGACCCCGTAATCTCCAACTCCAGGTGCAGTACTGGTCCGACTTGGTGAGGCAGGAGGGTCCATGGTTCCAGCACCGTGGTGCTGACGGTGAAGACCAGCTCAGAGATGAAGGCAGTTTCTGGTCTTCCCCGGAAGAGTGGTGAACAGCACATCAGGAACAGCGCAGCACTGTAGCAGAACATTGTTGCGCTCACCCCGAGATCTCTAGCGAACTGAGGACAATCTTGTGCATGGCCCTCATTAACAATCAGGTTTGACGCGAATGTAAATTCCCGTTGGTGTGACGCAGGATTGACGGACTTGACCGGATGTTGGCAGGCAGTTGTTTCAATGAGCATTCATGAGATGTAAATGACGTTTCCGCCACCTGCCAGCGAAAAGACCGACCTTCCATCAACCTTCTATTGGGATTTTGCACTGGTGGGTTTCTGACTTAGTGGCTTCCACCAGATCCACCACACCCAGCTGCCATCAAACCCACTGCAGGCGGGCTCGGAGAATTCTGCTCATCGTCTATCAAAGAACAAAGAACAATACAGCACAGGATCAGGCCCTTCGGCCCTCCAAGCCTGTACCGGTCATGATAACCTTGACCAAAACCCTCAGCACTTCCTTGTGCCGTACCCCTCTATGCTCATCCTGTCCATGTATTTGTCAAGATGCCTTTTGAATGCTGTTAATGTATCATTAACTGTAAATCCATGGCGCACATATTACACACACTTACACCCTCCGAAGTAATTTCAGGGCATTACTATACAGTATCGTGCTGGTAACGTGCTGCTTAATATCTATTTTCAGGCAATGATTTTACTTGGGGGCAATTTCATTAAAAATCTTTGTTCCTTTTCTCCGTCTACACTGGATAATTAATGTCTTATCCACTTGAGTTGAGATGTTAAAACCTCAGCGCCAGATTTTCACAACATTTGCATTGGCGCACAGGCTATTTCATACTTTATTTGGCACATACTTTGCTTTGTGCTTTCAGGATATTTTCAGAAGTGATTTTCACAAGTGCCTGTTTGGAGTTGAAACAAGGAACATGCTGCACAAGGTTTCCTCATGAATACAGATTTGTGCAGAAGGATAATGTGCAGATTGGAGCTGAGGCGACAAAATGATTGGTACCAAAAAAAGGGGGTAGTAGACCCTGCTATTTTTATTAAGCTCTGATTGAATGCTTCACTGTCGTGAAGCTGGGCCTGAAGCCTTTGATATTGCGGGGGATGCTCAGCAGCAGTTTCCAGGTTGTTTTTTTCAGTAAGAGCTGTGTGGTATTACTGTATCCTGAAGACAAAAGTTATAATCTTGACTTTACACAATACCTTAGACTTTGTTAAGTACCAGCGGGATGGATTCTCCGCCATTCGCCAGTGATAGCGGGGTCTCCCGATGCGGCGGAGCCGATACGTACGTGAGGCGGCATTCTCCGGTTGCCGATGGCAAAGTTGCGTTCGGCGATCGGCCGGAGAATCCCCGTTCACGACCGAATCGGGGGCGCCGCCGCTTTCACGATGCTCTGCCCCCCTCCAAAGCTGCGCGCTTTAACGACGGCCTCAGGATATTGCCTGAGGCCCCCCCCCCCCCGATGCTCCGCCCCCGACCAGCCGAGTTCCCGACGGCGTCGGTCGCGTGTGTCTCACCCGCCGGGAACTCGGCGTGGCGGCTGCAGACTCAGTCCAGCACCGCCACAGCCGGGGGAGGGCCGATCCGCGGGCAGGGGGACTTGGCCAGGGGCTGGGGGCACTGTGGTGGGGCAGTCCGGGGCACGCGAGACAGGCGTGGGGGGGGGGGGGGACTATTTCATGGACCGGGTCCTTGAGCGGCATCCACCTTGAAGCACAGCGTGACCACTGTAGGCCGCCATCGTGCGTATGCGCGGCCACGGACTAGGCAATTCTCCGGGCCGTATCGGCAGCTAGAGGTGCCTTCCTGCTAGCCCCCAGCAAAATGGGGACTCGGTGGCCGTTTTGTGGCAGTTTTCCCACTGTTCCCACCCCGGCGTGGGGACATAGGGCGTCATTCTCCGACCCCCGCCAGGTCGGAGAATCGCCGGGGGCTGGCGTGAATCCCGCCCCTGCTGGTTGCCGAAGTCTCTGGCACCGGATATTCGGCGGGGGCGGGAATCGGGCCGCGTCGGATGGCGGGCCCCCCCGCTCGATTCTCCGGCCCGGATGGGCCGAAGTCCCGCCGATAAATTGCCTGTCCCGCCGGCGTGGATTAAACCACCTTTTGAACGGCGGGACAAGGCGGCGTGGGCGGGCTCCGGGGTCCTGGGGGGGGCGTGGGGCGATCTGGCCCCGGGGGGTGCCCCCATGGTGGCCTGGCCCGTGATCGGGGCCCACCGATCCGCGGGCGGGCCTGTGCCGTGGAGGCACTCTTTCCCTTCCGCCTCCGCCACGGTCTCCACCATGGCGGAGGCAGAAGAGACTCCCTCCACTGTGCATGCGTGGGAATGTTGTCAGCGGCCGCTGACGCTCCCGCGCATGCGCTGCCCGGAGATGTCATTTCCGCGCCAGCTGGCGGGGCAACAAAGGCCGTTTCCGCCAGCTGGCGGGGCGGAAATTCCTCCGGCGTCGGCCTAGCCCCTCAATGTTGGGGCTCGGCCCCCAAAGATGCGGAGCATTCCGCACCTTTGGGGCGGCGCGATGCCCGTCTGATTGGCGCCGTTTTGGGCGCCAGTCGGCGGACATCACGCCGTTTCCGGAGAATTTTGCCCGTGGTTCGCCCCCACAAGTCCATGGGAGAATGCAAATTAATGCAAACGGAACCTAATGACCCATTTGCATCCATTCAGTTGGCCTGCCACACAATTCTCCGGCCCTCCGTGATGCTCCGGTTCCCTGAGCCAAGAACCACGTGGGTGAGGATTACAACAGGCGGGGGGCGGGGAGAAGGGTGGCGCAGAAAGTCCGCCACTCCGTGAAGTTTTTTCGTGAAAGGTTGCCTTGAAACATTTGACCCATTATTTGGTGTTACTATTTGGACTTGCTCCTGATACATTAGACATCATCGCGCTGCAAAAGGTCGGTTCCAAAAGCAGCTTCTGCAATCTCTTTTGATCTTAAACTTAGCCTCCTGCATACAGTGCACGGATGTAACATGCTGCAGGGCAAACAGTATTTCCTTTTATTGTAAACTGCTTCCAGATAAGATGTAAAATTCCACTACCGATCATGTCACTGCAGGAGATGGATAATATTAGCTTCACGAGGTATGTTTTTTTTAAACAGGATGAATTATTCAGCAGATTTATTCACAATTAGAACAGACACAATAGGGAAGGTTGCTTGGAAGTTGGTAATTCAGCTAGTTTACGTCGTGCGATCAAGCACTCTTCCGAGAGAAGTCTCCTCTTCATTGAGATCCGTCTGTCAAAATTGAATCGTTTTACAGGCGTAAAACATTTGCAACCAAGCCCAATTTTGGGCAGTTCTGGGCTCAATTGTGGCTCCGTATAGGCAGCTCCATCAGAACTTCGCCTGGAACAGCCATTCGGACTCCCTACATCTGATAATGAGGGGCTTGTGGTGTTCCTTGTGTTGCTGATATTCAGGGTGGATTCATAGTGTACACAAAGACCACAAAACGCTAAATCAAATAAACAAAGCTAAATTTATTACACTACTTATTATACAGTTCGATCAATGTTCCTAAAACAAGCAATATTATAACTAAACTACAATCTACACTGGACTAACACCTGTCTCATGCACTCTAACTTAAATTGTCCTCTGCTCTGCTTCTATTCTCTCTAGCCTTCTCCCGTCTTCTCTACACTCTCTCCCAGAATCCTGAGAGGCATTCCTTTTTATAGATCTGTTCCCCAGCTCCATCTGGTGGCCAGCTAGAGTATTACATTAACCCTCAATGTGCTGAAATTATACATAATGTCACAGGGCTAATGCCTATTACAGGATCCCTGTGCTAAATGACTGAGTCGTTTTTCAAGACTTTACTAGGGGTATCCAGAAGAGCATTTCCACTCTCATCACCTGGAGAAATGGAATTTAAAAACCTGCAATGTAAAGGTGCAGGTAATATAAGAGAAATAAAAGAGCAAACCATAGTGGTGCCGAATCCACTTCATTCATTTGGATGGAACATTTCACAGGTAATGAACAGCGGGCTCTTCTTAAAGACACGAGCAGTCGGAGTTACGGGGCTGGATTCTCTTTTCTGGAGACTAGTCCCTACGCTGGCGTGAAAACGGTGGTGGAAAACTGGCCCAAAACGGCCACCGATTCCCTGTTCCGGGGGGCGGGGGGGCTCGCAGCCAGGCAGCGGAGAGCTCCCAGCTCTAGCTGCTGATACGGCCTGGAGAATTGGCGGGTCTGTGGCCGCGCATGCGCAAGATGGCGGCCCGCAGGGGCCGCGCCGTGTTTCATGGCGGATGCCACACGTGATCCCCGGCACGCAAAAATAGCCGTCCCTTCAGCCGGCTCGCGTACCCCGGACCACCCCAAACTATCATCATTTAAATAATGCTCTTCCTTTCTGTTTCTCACACCGAAGTGTATAACTTCACATTTAGCCCCATTGTACTGCATCTGCCATGTGTTTGCCCACTCACTCAATTTATATAAATCATCACGGACCCTCTTTGCATCCTCCTCAAAGCTCACTATTCCAACCAGTTTTGTGTCACCAACAAACTTGGAAATTTTACATTTGGTTCCCTCATCCGGGTCATTTATATACATCGTGAACAGCTGGGCCCAAGCGCTGATCCCTACGGTACCCCACTAGTCACTGCCTGTCACTCGGAAACAGACACATTTATCCCACTTTCTGTTTCATCTGTCAACCAATTCTCGATCCATGCCAATACATTACGCCCATCCCATGTGCTTTAATTTTGCCCACTAGCCTCTTATGAGGGATCTTATAAAAAGCCTCCTGAAAGTCCAAATACACCACATCCACCAGTTTGCCCTTATCTATTCTACTAGTTATATACTCAAAAAACTGTAGTAGATGAGTTAAGCATGATTTGCCTTTCATAAACCCATGCTGGTTTTGTCCAATCCTGTTAATCCTTTCCAAATGTTCTGTTAGCATGTCTTTTGGAATAGGCTCCAGCAAATTCCCCAATCTGATGTTAAGCTAACTGCTCTGTAATTCTCCCTTTTTCTCTCTCTCCCTTTTTAAATAATGGGGTTACATTTACTGCCCTTCAATCTGTAGGAACTGCACCAGAGTCCGTAGAATTTTGGAAGATGACCACCAAAGCATCCAATATCTCCAGCTCCACGTCCTGTAATACTCTGGGATGTAGATTATCAGACGCCAGTGATTTGTCAGCCTTTAACCCCATTAATTTCCTCAGCACCATTTTCTTACTAATACTGATTCTCTTCAATTCTGCCCTCTCGCTAGACTTTTCCCTAACATTTCTGGGCAATCTTTTGTGAAGACAGAATCAAAGCATATGTTCAATTCTTCTGCCATTTCTTTGTTCCCCATTATTATTTCCCCAGCTTCTGGCTTTTGCCTTTATGAATCTTTTATCTCCTCATATATTAATGGAAACTGTTACGGTGATTTCTATGTTCCCTGCAATTTTACTCATACTCTATTTTCCCCCTCTTGACCATGTTTTTTGTCCTCTTGCTGAATTCTTAAATGCTCCCAATCTTCAGTCTTGCTGCTTTTTTCTGGCTTTTTTATTTGTCTCCTCTTTGGATTTAATGTTATCCTATTTAATTTATTTTGTTAGCCAAGGTTGAGCCACCATTCCTCACCTATTTTTGTGCCAAACGGGAATGAATCATTGTTGTAATTCATGCACACATTCTTTAAATATGAACCATTGCCTATCCATCGTCAACCCTTTTAGTAAGGTTCGCCAATCTTACCTTGCCAATCCACGCCTCATACCCTCAAAGTTCCCTTTATTAATATTCAGGACCCTAGTTTCAGATTCAACTACTTCACTCTACATCTTAAAAATAATTCTATCATATTATGGTCGCTCTTCCCCAAGGGAACCCGCATAACAAGATTGATAGTTAATTATTTTTCATTGCTCAGTACTCAGTCTAGAATGAAATGAAAATCGCTTATTGTCACAAGTAGGCTTCAATGAAGTTACTGTGAAAAGCCCCTAGTCGCCACATTCCGGCGCCTGTTCGGGGAGGCTGTTACGGGAATTGAACCGTGGTGCTGGCCTGCCTTGGTCTGCTTTCAAAGCCAGCTCTTTAGCCGATAGCCTGTTCTCTGGTTGGTTCCTCAATGTATTGGTCTAAAATCCCATCACATACACAGTCCAGGAACTGTTCCTCCACTCTACCTTTGCTAGTTTGCTATGTCCAATCTATGTGTAAATTAAAGCCACTCATGATTACATTCATACCCTTATTGCATGCATCTCTGATTTCATGTTTAATCCCTTCCCTTATCTCTCTACTCCTGCTTGGAGGCATTTGGACAACTTCCTACAACATTTTCTGCCCCATGGTGTTTCTTATCTCCACCCATACAGATTCCATATCATACTTTTCCGAGCCAATGTCCTTCCTTAATATTGCATTGATTTCCTCCTTTACTAACAATGCTACCCCACCTCCTTCCCATTTTTGTCTGTTCTTCCTAAATAATGAATACCACTAAATGGTCATTTTCCATCTTTGGCAACCCCGCAGCCAAGTCCCTGTAATTGCAACTATATAACCGTTTATATCTATTTGCGTTGCTAATTCATCTGCCTTATGGTGAATGCTCTGTGCATTAAGATGCACAACCTTTGGAGTAGTCTTTTTAACCTTGTTAGTCATCTTAGCTTTCTTTTGTATCCTGGCCCCATTTTTTCTTCATCCCTCTTTTTTTCTTCCTTTTACTTGTGCTTCTTATAATGCTGTCTTTTATTTCTATCCTTGTTACTCCCTCCTCTGTCTCCGTACTCAGGTTCCCATTACCTCAGCCATTGCAGTTGAAACTCTCCCTGACAGCACCAGCAACACCCCCGACCACCATCCCCAACCCCCGAGGACATTGGTCTTGGTCCTGCCCAGATTCAGCCCCTTTGCTTGTACCAGTCCCACCTTCCCCAATGTCCCAGGAATCTGAATTTCTCCCTCCTACAACATTTCTCCAGCCGCATATTCATCAGGGGCGGCACGGTGGCACAGTGGTTCGCACTGTTGCATCACAGTGCCAAATCTGACCTTGGGTAACTGTCTGTGTGGGGTTCGCACATTCGCCCCATGTCTGCGTGGGTTTCCTCCGGGTGCTCGGTTTCCTCCCACAGTCCAAAGATGTGAAGATTAGGTGGATTGGCCATGCTAAAGTGACCCTTAAGGTGTGATTGCAGGAATAGGATGAGGAATTTGGCCTAGGTAGTGTAGTCGTTCAAAGAGTCGGTGTAGACTCGATGGGCCGAATGGCGTCCTTCTGTACTGGAGGGATTCTATAATTTTATTCTATGATTCTACGGTATATCCTGTTATTTTTACTCTTGCTAGCACGTGGCACTGGTTGTAATCTCGAGATTACAGCCTTTTAAGTCTTATTTTTTAATTAACTTGACTTGCATTATGCTATGCCAATGGCCATACTAACCACACATTTAGGGGATAGGTTAATTTGCTGTCAATGTACATAATTTTATCAATAAATAAAATCCTGATGGCCACATGGAAGAAATCAATGGCACCTTTGACTCTGGGAAATCCTACCATTCAAAGAATCCACTGCCTGGATGGCTTCCTTGGGAAAGGAGAGTTTCTTTGGCTATTGGTCTTGAATTTGATGCAGATGGAATGACTGGAACCAGCGGCTTCTAGTGGTGGGGTACTGCTGAACAGTTAGTCGGTGACATCAGTGGAGTCATATCCACTTGTTGTCTCTTTCCTGCTGCTCCTCATCCTTGTGAAAGGCAGCGAATTACAAGAGGATTCCTATTGGGATGACCATCATGAGCAGAGGCCTGAAAAAGGACAAGCAAGAGTAGATGGATGCTAACTCTTCAGCGTACGAAAGCAGAAAAATGAAGGAGAAAAGGTTTGCTCACAGTTCAATTGAAATTCGTCAGCACTTTCCAAATCAATGCACTGTGATTATTCCAAATTACTTCTGGTGCAATCTCTTCACTCTGCATTGTACAGGCCATCCTTGCAACAGGCATAAATTAATGCATAATGACGGATAATGTGACACAGAACATCACTCTGCCATCATGGATTAATTTCAGGGTTTATGTCAGCGAGGAGGCCAGTGTTTGCTGCGCCCAATGACTCTCCTGGCAGAATATTGAATTCACTTAAAAGCGGGTTACAGAAGAGTGCATCTTCAAGCAATTATCCAACCTACCGGCCCAAATTAGATGGAAGAATTGGTGGAGGGAGGGCAGACAATCTCGCCCGATCACCCCACCCCACCCCACTCAGCATCAAACAAATATGCTACTTTTAATAAAGGTATGCCCTCCGTTTAGGTCCAATGTTTAAATATGAAGATAAATGAGTACCCAGGGACAAACATTCAATGTTGCCACCTGCTATTTAAGGGTACCATTACAAACACTGAACAGATGAATGCCTGATAGAATTCATTGATAAACTATATTTAAAATGCTCTTATATGTCCTTAGAAAGACTCATCCCGATTAATTCTGGAATTGACAAAGATTACCTAAATAATCGAAATATATTTGCGATGTTCAGACCTATGTGAACAAAATTGATTTCTGTCATGCCTCCTGCTCACTCAATATAATGTATACCCTTTTAATTCCAGCCTTAATGCCGAAACAAGTTAGGGATGAAATTGTCAAGTTTTCAACTCTTGGTCTAAGGATGAATCAACTGATTTTATTTGACAAGTTCTTTTGGAAGCAATTCCTCTGATCTGGATGTGCTTTAGCATTTGATCTCTGTCTGATTATGTATGAATTGGACATGTTGGTATATTCCCAGAAAACAGAGCCAGGCTGCAGTATTTCAGCTGGAAATTTTCTCTTTGTTTCTTCACCAACAGATAAGTCGTCCTCAAGGGAAGAAACAAAAAGAAAAAAAATGAACTGCTGTTTCCAATTGTGCAAAAGAAAAACTGAGAAAGATCAAACAAACCACACTGAAAAATTTACTGTTAAAGGACCAAATGCAGGCCTGATCAATTTGCTCATCCTTAACCTGGTTATTTAAACTACGCCTCAATGTGGTATTGTTTATTTGAAGAGTTGCTGCATTCATAACATTTAAATCATTCAGAATTCAAGTAGTACTTCCGTACCAAACTAGGAGAAAACACACAATTTTTTTTCAGCTTATTTTCTAAGTATGATTGACACTTTTAACTGCTGAAGGACCCATCACTTCACATGCCGCTTATAAAAAAAATAAAAATCAAAGTGTTAAAAATACTACTAACACTTAACAATCACCAGCAGTATGTGACGTTCTGGAATCCACTGGGGGCTACACTCACAACTCCACTCAGTCAACCTCATGTTGAAGCATTTGTTAACAGTTTGATCATTGTCGGCCTATGTTTTATTGAACTAAAGATGAAACCAAATACCTGGAGATGTACTATTCTGTTTACAGATTTGAATTTATTTTACCTGGATTTTTAAAAATCACCTTTTTAGTTTGCGTTGCCAACCTGGGGAAGAAGATGGCGATTACCTCTGAGAGTACAGGAGCTTATTGATGCTACAGATTTATGAAGGAAAATCTATGTGTGCAGTTTTGTTACCATGCAGAGAACAAAGATTTTGTATAATATGGAAGGTCTTTTTTTACTAGGTTTTTATTTTTAAATTCTACCCCAGCTGGGATAGTGAATTTTAAATATTCTTTCATATGTCATCCCTTAAATTTCTAAAAAAGACTGTTGGAAATTGCCAGTGTCAATGCAATGTGCTCTCTCTATTCAGAGAGTATAACTGCAGAATGGTCAACTGGCTGCGACATGCTGTAGTTTGTGGAACATGCTGCGATTTCCTTAAAGAGGGATCCCGATTTCAAATTTGTGTCCAGGTGCTTGCACAGCTGAGGCTGAACTCCCACCGACAGGGGTGGGAGGAAAATCGGTCGGCCACTCACTTTGCCCCACTATTGCAAACTTCATTGCAGCTGCCTGCCTCGAGAGCAGCAGAGAAACGCTCGGTGCAGAATGACTGCCCATTATCTTCACTGGAAAATACAGTGGGCGACCATCCAGAGATAGAAAATAAAAATAAACTGAAGGAGAAATGGAACAAAAAGTACAGAAATCGCCTTGTTGGAAAACGATGACTGACGCTCAAAGGCTTAGTGATGGTTTACGTAATGTCACCCAAGCAATTTTCCAAGAAGGATATCTCGTTCAAGATGATGCAAAACAAATTATCTGATGCACATAGTGTTTCTCATCAGAATTGATGTGCCCCCATAGACTTAATGTGGTGGTAACAGATCTGTATTTGAAAGCCCATTCCTGTTGCTAAAGATGGCGGGGGGCGGGGGGGGGGGGGATCTGCTCCTATCAGAGTACACAGCAAACCTGGCCATTCTCAGGGATGGAAAGAATGCGTGCAGCTGTGTTTATTTTACTATTGCTTAGAAAAGGAGCTTTATAAAATCATGTCTCACTTCTAATGTTTGCGATTGATTTACAGGTTTGCTGAATGTTAAACCTCTGTTATGAATAGGTTCCCAGATCATCAGATTTCTTCCTGCCTCATGTTATGATTTGGAATATAACAAATACATCTGAGAGCAACAACTTGACTTTCATAAAATTTGAAAAGTAGACAGGGAACTTCAGAGTTCTCTGTTTTATGTCTTTGTTAAACCACAACACAAACTACACTTCAGAGAGATTTTTTGTTTGCTATATAAATAGTACCAAAGAAGCAGAATGCAGCAGTCAAATATGTCTCCATTACGGTGCTGATATAAAGTGTGTATAAAATCCAACAGAGGCGAACTGTAAATGATGTCATTGCTGTTTATTTTAAGTATCAACTTTCTAGTTTAACCTTTCACGGTTCAAGGATGGAACAACAAAATTCTGTTGATGTATTCCATTTCAGAAAATGATTCCAGCTTTATTAGCTTAGCCCTATGGACTATTGTTATGGTTTTCACTTAAATGTACATATGTAAGTGTTTTCTTTGTATCGCTCCTATAATAGGAAGTGAATTACTGCCAAAGTTTGTTACTGGCCCATTTGGCAAAATACTCCGCAGCTGGATGGCATTAGTCTCATGTCAATGCATTCCCTGCTTGGACGATAGATGCCTCAGAAATGCTTGTTTTTTTTTCCTTTTCCCGTTCCCGGGTGAGCTAAGAATGCGTCAAAGCTGGCTGCCGTCCTCTTCTTTGCACCCAGGTTGTGAGAGCGCATCAAAATGTTTGGCCGAGAAATGTAATTGTGGGCCATTGGTTTTCCAGCTGTAAACCTGGCGGCCAACGATTCAACATGGCAGGGTGCACACGTTCATTAAAGGCCGGAAGTTTGTGGCATGTCATATTGGATTGTCAGCCAGGGCCCACCACAAAACTATTCAAGTGGAGATTTACAGTATTTAAAGAGAGGTGCTAAGTTTGCTGTAAGACAATTTTTCTTTTTCTTGTTTGAAAATATTTTTATTGAGTTTTCATATTTTGTATCCAACAATTTATAAAACAACGCTAAACCAACACATATATTCACAACAGAGGAGCATACCATAACAACTGCGGCCGTGACCCCTCCCCTTTAAGAGACATACTTTTCCTTTTTTTAATACATTTTTAGTGCCCAATTCATTTTTCCAATTAAGGGGCAATTTAGCGTGGCCAATCCACCTACCCTGCACATCTTTGGGTTTGTGGGGGCGAAACCCACGCAACACGGGGAGAATGTGCAAACTCCACACGGACAGTGACCCAGAGCCGGGATTAAACCCGGGACCTCGGCGCCATGAGGCAGCAGCACTAACCACTACGCCACCGTGCTGCCAAGAGACATACTTTTCTTACATATTTGACATTCTCCAACATGACCAAGGCACGCATTTACAAACACTTATGGAGAGTTTGATTCGGGACTTAGCTTGTCTACGAGCCGGCCCTCTGCGGCTTTTGTCCCTCCTGCCTGCCTCTCGCGTTCCACTGGCATGTGTTACTCCCCCCCCCCCCCCCCCCACTTCGTTTCCTCCTTCCCTGCCCCGGGCCCCCTCTCACCCCACCCCCTTTCTTTCTCCTCTCTGCCATGTCCCTCCCTCCCCCCCCACACACTTTATTGGTTGCTGGCGACGAACAGGTCTTGGAACAAGTTGGCGAACGTCTTCTATATCCTATGGAAGCCTTCTTCCGACCCCCGATTGCGAATTTTGTTTTCTCTGCCAGGTCGGACATACAGTCTGCAGCCTTGGGTGGTGCTGCCGGTCGTCAGCAGAGGGGGATTCATGAGACACTTTTCTAACTGTGCTGTCCCAATGCCAGACTCTTCGCACGACAAACCTGCCTAGTAGCTCATGATCGGAAGGACCCTTTGGCAGCTCTTTAAAGGGATGAGCTACTGCTTATGGGTCAGTTATTGGTTTGTCATTGTTTCACCTGAACCACCCTCCCATTTCCAATAGACCGACAGCCCTGCCATCCTTCTTGCAATTGTTCCTCCGTCCACCATCTGATTGATACAATCTTAACTTACGTCGCAGGTGTACAGTACCATTGTTAGAAACTATCGCCGGTTGTCTTAGTGTTCTATTTTATCGACACTTTCAACTTCGGTTTAGCAGCAAGGAACTGACAAGTTCAGCAAGAGCATCTCACCGAAACAAAGCATTTAAACAATGAGTATTTGTCCTTGTACAGGATTGCAATCATCCTGCAGAGGTCAGTGTAGGACCACACACTCCTTCAGTCGAGTGGATTGGCTGTGAATCGCAACATCTATACACTGCAGCTTATTGTGCGCTCAATATGAATTCAAGTATTTCTAAATGTCATAATTGTTTTATCATCATTTAACCTATTTCCCTTCTATATTTTTCAGTTCTTTTCGATGTTTGGTCTCTTAAAACCCCACAAGCAATATCATGACTGCTATCTAAAACGGTAAATCCATACAATGCTAAATGCCAGAACTTATTTTCTGAGAATGTTTATATGCTCATCCCAGTACCATGGTTGCTAGAGCACTCAAGATACACATCCCGACTAATCCCCGGTTCAGATATCAGGGTTATTGTCTGAACATCTTTTCCACCAGCAGTTGATTCACGGCAGTTTCAAGTTGGGGTAGTACGAGGGTCTTCTCATGGTACCGTATGTCGCCCTGAAGCAAACACATAGCCTGGCAGATAAGCACAGTCACACAGCGAAGTCTTCAGCTTTGCACAACTTACAGCTGAAGA
Source organism: Scyliorhinus torazame (assembly GCF_047496885.1). Lineage (NCBI taxonomy): Eukaryota > Metazoa > Chordata > Chondrichthyes > Carcharhiniformes > Scyliorhinidae > Scyliorhinus > Scyliorhinus torazame. The sequence goes on from NC_092725.1 coordinate 134,143,987, forward strand.
AGCTTACCGTCACCCACCTTCCAGGTGAAAACTGTTCAGAGGACGTGACTGAATACAAAACAAATACGTTTAGTACTATGCACATGATCTTGAAGCTAACAATGGAATGTGTGGTAAGTTCTGCGTGCATTTCTGTCAGGCCCCATGTTTCGTGCTCTTTGATACCAGCACGCACTGCTTTGTTTAAAGTTTACAACCAGGCCCTGTAGGTTTGAATTTTCATGCAGATGGATAGGATCTCCGCCTTTGGAGCTGGAGGCCAGAATCCAGAAGCCCTGCCCCCAAACTGGCCCCCATGATTTTCCCAAGGGAAGGTGGAAAAGGGGTGGGTCAAATTTTGGACATCTATGGTTCACAGAAGTGGCGTGATATTCACAAGGAAGGAGTGGGAAATACGCTGTGTGTATTAGACATGTCACGAGAAGGTCTAAACTTACTTTGGAGATGTAAGGTACCTTTTAGCTATGATCCCAGGACACATTTGGTGCGAGTTCAGGGGCAGGATTCTCATACCACCAGCCCCAGTTTCTGGTGCGGCCTGCCCCCACCGGCAGTGGGATCGTCCGTTCCGGCAGTCGGCCAATGGGTTTTCCCATTGTTGCCATCCCACGCCATTGGGAAACCCGCGGGTGTGGGTACACTGCTGGCGAAGCAGAGGATCCCGCTGATGGAGAATCCCACAGCAGATATTCTTTGAGAGAGGTAAGGTACCCTGTGAGAGAGGTAAAGTGCATTTTGGGAGAGGTTAAGTGCTTTTTTGGATTGTTAAAAGCAGGCAGGAATGTGTACAAAAAGTGGATAACATCATTGGTACTGTCAAGCTCATTGGAACAGGGAGATGTCAAAGAAAGTTGACAAGGCACTTAAATTTACTGCCCTTTAAATATTTGAAACAAAAACTATCTGTAGTGTTGAAAAAAAATCAGTGCTTGTCTGTTGGCACAAGCCTGGTGGAGGGGCGGTGAGCTACCATCATAACATCAATGCTGTATGACTGATTTTACAACCTATCATTATCATAATAGTATGCCTGTTGGTTCACAGTTTGATTGGCAGTTCCAAGTGCTTATAAATGGGATGAAGAATACAAATGATTGTTCTTCTAACGGAAGCTAAATGTAGTGAATGCGTTTTTATCCAAGAGATTGTGGTCTAAAATGGGAAATTTATCTACAAACATGAGGGCGGCATTCTCCGCTGGCAGGATTCTCCATTGCGCTGGCAGTGCACCCACACCCGTGGGTTTCCCAGCGGCCTGGGATGGCCACAGTGGGAAATCCCATTGGTAGATAGCAGAAAAGGAGAGTCCCACTGCTGGCGAGAGCACACCCCCCCAGAAAAACACGGCTGGTGGAACGGAGAACCCCTCCCTGAGGAATTTTATTTTATTTCAGCATGGTTCCTGAGGTCTGCCCATGATGGATTCTGGGTGAGTTGGCATGAAGGGTGAACGGGAAAAGGGTGGTGGGTGGGGGCACAGATTGCCATGGATTGGCACTAAGCTGGCATAGTGGTTATAAAGGACTATGGGGTGGGTGGGGATGCATAGTTTGTCACACAGTGCATGGGAGTCATTAATGATCCGTAAGAGGAATAGGTTGGTTAGAGGTTATAAAGATCCATGGAGAATTGGTGGATGGGGCTGTTGACATAGGATAATGGGCTATGGGGAAAGGGTGGGGGGCATGAAATGGCCTGGGTTCACATGGATGGGTTGGGGGGCAGTGAGGGAGTGTGTTAGGTGAATTCCGAAGGGCTGTTTGCTTTTATTATTTTTCACAGCTCGGGAAAAGTGCCAGAGCACTGAGTCGGGCCTTTGTCCAGCCTGCCCTGCATCCTGTGCTTCCTCCAGACTGTTTCCGGAGGTGACATGCATGGCTCCCGATCTCCCTAGATCAATAACCTGAACTTCCCGGTGTACTTTGTCAGGAGTTGGGACCACAAAGTCGGGAATTCTCCCAATCTGAACACCGGACACTGGCCAACTCTCAGCCAATGCTTGTCTCAATGTCAGGAAGCTATCTGACAGGCAGCTTTGGCAATCGCCAAGACATTGAAAGTCTGCATCTGGATCTGGTAGGCTAGTGCTTCTTGAAATCATTGACCACCGCATCTCAAGTGCTCCCATCAGAGGCAAAGTAATCTTCCAACTCCTATGCTAAAACCACTGGGATAGCACCTCATAAAAGCAGCAAATTAAATAGAAGCACATATCAAGCAGACATGTTCTTGCACTAAGATTAGTATTTGGATGAGTTTCTATTAATTGTAAATAAGACTTTTTGATGGAATTCTTTGGTATGCTCAGTTTGTTTGTGAGTGCGTATTCAGCAGGCAATGGAATTTGATAGATATTCCCATGTTGGTGTTTGCTCTTTGTGCAGTCCCAAGGAATGTTGAAGATCCGGCACTGACGATTTTGAAGGAATATTGTTGCGAGGTAGCAGAGATTACTTAAGTGAAAGCATTTCATCTTGATCTGATGTCAAAGAGTTCTTGCAGCTGACTATGCTGCGGGGAAAATCAGCCAAGATTCTCATTTCTGATCACCTTCCAGTGGCCCTAAGTATCCTATGATTACTTGGCCCATTTGAATTAATCCCACTCCCCTGTTCTTATTGGAAAATACACGTCTGCATTTACCTGGCAAGGACAGGAAGCAGTAATGTTCTCTTCGGTCAACTGAGCTGCCAATTCTGAACAATACTGAACAATAGGCACTCGGGCAAGGTAATGGAGGGTTGTCAGGGCCATGGATCCATACTTCAGGATGTGAACACCTTCAGGAAAGGACGGGAGAAAGAGAAAGAAAACTGGCGGGGGAAAATTATGGTGCTGTGCTTTATGTACTCTACGTTTGTCAAATTAAAACATGTAATTTAAAAGTAATTTACCACCCCCACCCCCATTTCAAATTTGCAATCACTGAAGAACAATATTGCAGTCAGTGCAAGTCTTTCCTGAAAAACTGATACTCTTAAAAGTGATTGCGCATATCCAGATATCACACAACAAAAACTGCCCTGTTGTTACTTGAGGAGTTCATTTTTTGGGATGCGTGAGTATATGTTAAATTGTGAATATACTGAAGTAATCAATTCGAAGAAATGCATATTTGCCAAGCAATGCTACGCTTGACTCAAGATTATACTTGAATCAGAACGTCTCAAAACTGATAAAAAGAAGTCTATTGCAAACCTTTGTGCCACAGGCTATTAAATTAATCATTCATCAATTCAGTCCATCGACAGAATAAAAAGTTCTGTTGCTGAAGTGGATGGGCAGCAATTTGCTTCGTTAAATGTATGTCAATTTCCTTCTTCCTCATTAGTTAAATCTCTTGTTTCAGCAATTGAAATTACTATTTGCTATTTTCATTATTCCCTCATCATATTTCAACAAAAAACAACTTGCATTTTATAGAGAGTCTCTTACATGGAAAAGCATTCCAGAGTGCATCACTCGAGCATAGTTAGAGAGAAATGGGTATAAAATCAAAGAAGGAGAGATCAAAAGTGGTGCCCAAAATCTTGATGGAAAACTGTGATTTTAAAGAAAGCCTTTCAGGAGGATGGGTAGATGCAGATGCAAAAGATAAAAGGGCATTCAAGGGCATGGGGTCTACACAGCTGATGGCAAAGGTAAAGGGAGAGGATTCATAAAGGCCAAAGTCAGAAAAATGAACAATAGAATGTTCAACCGCTGATGTTTACAGTAGATTGCAGAGCATCAGAGTATTGGAAAAATCTTGCGGGATTCTCCGTTGCCCGACATCGAAATTGGGAATGGCGATAGGGCAGAGAATGGCTCACGACGGCAAAAACGCGGCAGTCGGCGGTTTGACGCTGGGTTGCGATGCTCCGCCCCCTCCAAATCACCGTCATCAAGACACGCGCCGCGCGCAGTCGCCACTCCATTTGAATATCATTACCGGGTCCACCCATGATGCTCCGCCTCCAATTGGCCGAGTTTCCAACAGCAGGGGTCACATGTACTCTCAGCGGTTGTGAGCCTGGTATGGCGGCTGCGGAGAGAGAGGGTGTACGGACAGCGCCCAGCTCCGCAATACTCTACCGAGAGCTTCTGACAGGGCTGGGGGGGGGGGGGGGGGGAGTAGTGGCGGGTGTCCAGGAGGTGGGCTGTGGGGTCAGGGTGGGCGGGTACCCGGTCCAGCACAACCGGCGGCATCTTTTCAGGCGCAATCGGTATGTGTGTGGGGGTTGTAGGCGTATGCGCGACTGCAGTTTGTCAACCCTGCGCATGTCCAGCACGGACCTGTTGATTCTCCCACTGTTTTTCGTACGTTTCTCGGGTGTATCACATGGTGCCGGTGCTAGCCCCTAACTGGTAGCAGAATCGGTGCAGCGTGTGGCGCCGATCTTTCCATTGTGGACCACCACGGATCCTCCGTTGGCGTCAGCACTTAGACCCAGGAACGGAGAATCCAGCGCCAAGTCTGGAAACGATAAACACGTCGACAAACGTTTCAGCAGCAGGTGCACAGAGGACAGATGTGGAGCCACGAAGTCCTTGCGATGGAGGGAATTGGAGATCAGGGCTCTAAGTCAACTCGGAGCCCGAGTTAAATCTGAGACGGACGCAGGGAAGAAGAAAAAAGTTGGTTGTGAGGGTACAGAGTTTGTGGGAGTGGCTGAAGGTAATGGCGTCAGTCTTTCCAACTTTCAAATGAGGAATTGGTGGCTTGTTATAGACGTCATTCAAGCAGTCTGCAAACACAGAGGCAGTGCAAGGCCTGCCTCAGGCTCCCCTTGCTTTTGCAATCACAAGGCCCTCCCGGTATCCCCTTTCTGCAATTGACCCATTCCTCGACCTTTTGCGCCCAGTCGCTGGCTAGTTGCCTCTTCCTCCCATTTCCAGGTGGGCGAAATGACTGTGGCCATACAGAGCAAGCAATTAAAAAGTTCAGTAAAGGTAGACAGCCTAATCGCATATCGCCAAGCTTGGGATGGTTAGCTACTGTCCTCAGCTCAACACATCTCACATTAAAAATGGTGCTAAAATGCCCCACAAGCAACCCACTAGAACTGGCTGTGCCTCAGCCCCATCATCAGTCCAAAGTTTATCCTCAAGAGCTCCGAATCATCATCCATTTCATGCTAAATAGATAAATCACTGAAGGATCTGCTGCAGCATCAGAAGTTGAAGCGTGACATAAGCTGAGTACAGTTAACTTACAGTCAACACTAAACCCCCGAGCCTCAAATTAACTGCGAGCCATGGAAGAGCTTGTAATCTGCACAAAATACTGCACTAAAATATTTATTCTGACGCAAAACTAAATATTTGTCAAATGATTCCTTCCACCGGTTGAAGTTTGGCAATGGGTTGACTAAATCCAGTGTGCTAAGTATAAAAACCGGATAATTGGATAACATTTTATGCTTGGATCAGGATTTATGCCTGGATGAGTAATTCCGCATACAATAATCGGAGAGAATGAAAAATAGCTCGGTAGAAAGGAGTTCTCTGATTGGATTGGGTACGTGCTTGGTGCCAACTGAATTTTGAGGAACATAACAGGATTAGGAATGTTATGTGTGTGAAAATTAAATAATAGTCACATTTAGTTGGTTGAATCAGAATGATACCCAACGCTGCATAATATACTCTGAATCATAGGGTAGAGCTACATTTCAAGCTTTAATCTTCTTTATAATTGCAAACGAATGGAATCAGGAGAAAAAAACAGCAGATTCAGATTTTAATGTACAGAGTCTCACTGATGGAATACGCTTGGTTTCCAGAATAGATTTAACAGTGGAGCTTTGTTGCAACTCCTCTAACCTCCCTCACAGACTTTTTAAAAAATTCCACTCTTGCTTCTCTTCTGTCCTATAAAAGGTAATAATAATAACCTTTCATTGTCACAAGTATGAAGTTACTGTGAAAAGCCCCTAGTCACCACATTCCAGCGCCTGTTCAGGTAAGCTGGTACGGGAATTGAACCCGCGTTGCTGGCCTTGTTCTGCATCACAAACCAGCTGTCTAACTCACTGCGCTAAACCAGCCCTTAGTGAAATCTAATCCAATGTTTTGTCTTGACTAGACTGGGGGGGGGGTGGGTATCTTTGATTTTAATATAACAAGATAATTGCTGTATTGCAATTGCTCCAAGGCTGCGATGTAAAGTTGGGCCTGAAGCAGGGGAATGGTGAGCTTCCAGCAGCCGTGATTTAATCCTGAGGTGTGGATAAGTGCCAATCATATTGTTAGAATCAGATCAAGTTTACAAGTTTGCTGACGACACGACTGTAGTGGACCGGATCTCGAACAACGACGAGTCAGAATACAGGAGGGAGATCGAGAACCTAGTGGAGTGGTGTAACACACAACAATCTCTTGCTCAATGCCAGCAAAACTAAAGAGCTGGTCATTGACTTCAGGAAGCAAAGTATTGTACACACCCCTGTGCATCAACGGGGCCGAGGTGGAGATGGTTCGCAGTTTCAAATTCCTAGGTGTGCACATCACTAAACATCTGTCCGGTCCACCCATGTTGACGCTACGACGAAGAAAGCACATGCGCCTATACTTCCTCAGGAAACTAAGGAAATTCGGCATGTCCACATTGACTCTTACCAACTTTTACAGGTACACCATAGAAAGCATCCTATCTGGCTGCATCACAGCCTGGTATGGCAACTGCTCGGCCCAAGACCATAAGAAACTTCAGAAAGTTGTGAACACCATCCAGTCCATCAAACAAACCCGCCTCCCATCCATTGACTCTGTTTACACCTCCCGCTGCCTGGGGAAAGCGGCCAGCATAATCAAAGACCCTTCCCACCCGGCTTACTCACTCTTTCAACGGGCAGGAAATACAAAAGTCTGAGAACACGTACTAACAGATTAAAAAAACAGCTTCTTCCCCACTGTTACCGGACTCTTGAATGACCCTCTTATGGACTGATCTGATCTCTTCACACATCTTCTCTACCGAGTAACACTACACTCTGTATGCTTCACCCAATGCCTGTGTCTATGTATTTACATTGTGTATTTTATGCCTGCCCTATTATGTATTTTCCTTTTCTGTATGGAATGATCTGACTGAGCTGTACGCAGAACAATACTTTTCACTGTACCTCGGTACACATCACAACAAACAAATCCAATCTAATCCAGTCCTCCAGGGAGCCATAGCAAAATTGAGGGCACTGAGAAATAGCCTGAAGTGGCTGGAATCATGTCGGACAAGGAACAGGATTTTCCATTTGGGGTTGGGCCCTGGCCTCAGGATCGACCCTGCACCTTGTCAGGAACAGTCAAATTTTGCAGGATTGGCCAATTAATGGCCAGACAGCGTGCTCACTGTCCAATTAAAGAGGCCCTCCAGCACTGAAGGAGTTGCAGCCTGCCATGGTAAGTGAGAGAAAGCGACAACATCTTCAACTTGAGGCAC